>NC_041730.1:11649367-11974367 GCF_004115215.2 Ornithorhynchus anatinus
ATTAAGACTGTGAGCCCCACGTGGGACAACCTGATTACTCTGTATCCACCCCAGTGCTTAAAACAGTGCTCTGCACATAGTAAGAGTTTAACAAATACCAACATTACTATTATTATACTTATTTGGCCACCGCAAGGTTAGGCTTCTGTCCGGGCCCTTCATAATCAAGTGGATGCTTGTGTCTTTTGCGGTTGGGAACTGGGAACTGGGTTGTCTGTGTACAAGGAATCCTGGCCCAGGATCTATTATGGGGATGGGCAAGCCAGGGTGGAGGCTGTGGGAGCTGGGGGAGGGGGCTGATCCTCCAACTGTCCTTGAGGTGGCAAGGCCCGGCACCTAGTCACTGGGTAAAAGCTCATGGCTCTCAGCCAACGGTCGGGCTGGAGGAAGCTGATCCGGGGGGTGAGGCGGGGAGCCGATTAGGCCGTCTCTCCCAGCCCAGACCGGTTTTTCTCTCTTTTCTCTAAGAAGACTCAACCTTTTTCAGCGAGCTCAGTTGGTGGAGGCATCCCCCCACGCAGCAGTCCTGCTTCAGTGCTCAGTGGCTGGAACATGTAGTGCGGTCTCTGTGTTTCTGCATCAAGAGGTTGGCGGGGGCCTCTGCTCAATCCCTCTCCCTTGGGCCACTTGGAGTGCTTCTGTGTTAAGTGGGAGAAAAGCCCCCTCAGACCCTCAGGCAGGGGTTGCAGCTCAAACACCGCTCCTCGCTTCTAGCTCCTTTTATTTTTTTATGGCATTTGTTAAACGCTGGGGAAGTTACAAGGTTGTCAGGTTCGACATAGTCCCTGTCTGGCATGGGATTCCCAGTCTTTAAAGATAAGGTACCTGAGGCACAGATAAGTGACTTGCCCAAGGTCACAGAGCAGACAAGTGGCGGAACTGGAACCCAGGTTCTTCTGACTCCCTGTCCTGAGATCTATTCATTAGACCACTCTACTTCTTTTTGGAAGCATTTGCTAGTCCGAGGAGATGATGCCCTGAGAGGTCAGGAGCTGACCCGGTTCCTGACAGCGGAGACCAGCAGCAGGAATGCCCCCAAAGGGAATTTACACACCCTCCCGCCTGCCCGCTGGCCCCATGTGGGACCTGGGCCAGATCCACCCCCTAGTTCCTGACCTTTCAGGCTGGGGAGAGAGAGGGGAAACAGCACAAACTGCTGTGGGCCCTGCCTCCTAACGCCTTGAGCTTAGAGATTGGGCTGGACAGGACTGGGCCTGTGTAGGCAGGTAGAGGTTGAGAGATTGGCTCTGCGATCAGCTCTACAACCTGGTCTGGGCCTTTAGCCGGGTCGCCTTGTGGGTAGGAAGGGAAAACACCATTTTTCCTGTCTCACAAACCCTTAACCTTGGCATTATCCTTAATGTATCTCCCTCATTCAACCCACATGTTCAGTCTCTCACCAAATCCTGTCAATTCTATCTTCTCAGCCCCTTTAGAATCTAGCCAAAAGGCTAGAGGGAGCGTGGCTTAATGAGCCACAGCAGGGCTTAGTGGATAGAGCATGAGCCTGGGAGTCAGAAGGACCTGAGTTCTAATCCTGGCTCCACCATTTGTCTGCTGTGTTACCTTGGGTCAATCACTTCACTTTTCTGGGCCACAATGACCTCATCTGTAAAATAGGGATTAAGAGTGTGAGCCCCATGGGGGACAGGGACTGTGTCCAACCTGATTAACCTGATTCTATCCCAGCATTTAGAACAGTGCTTGGCACATAGTTAGAGCTTAACAGGTGCCATAATTATTATTATTATTATTACTTTGTTGATCCAAGCACTTATTATGTCTCACCTTGACTACTGCATCAACCTTTTTGCTGACCTCCCTGCCTCCTGCCTCTCCTCTCTCTGGTTCATACATTCACTCTGCTGCCTGGATCATTTTTCTGAAAAAACATTCAGTTCATATCTCCCTATCCCTCAGAAACCTCAAAAAAATGGTCGCCCATCCACCTCCACATCAAGCAAAAATTCCTTTCCATGAGTTTTAAGGCACTCAATCAATTTGTTCTTTCCTTCCTTATTTAACTGATCTCCTACTAAAGCCTAGCCCACATACTCTGCTCCTCTAATGCCAAACTACTCTCTGTACCTCAGGCCTGGAACCCTCTCCCCCTTCATATCTGTGAGTCCTCCACTCTCCCCTAAAGTCACATCTCCTCCAAGAAGCCTTTCCTGACTAACCCTTCCTATCCCTACCCTGACCATCCTCCCCTCTGCATCACATTACACTCGGGTAGGTACCTTTTAAGCCTTTTGATATCCCTATAAGCAATTCTTTATTGCTTCCCCTATCTATAATTTATTTTAACCTCTGTCAACTCCACGAGATTGTTCTTCTCGAGGGTAGACATCATATCTACCAACTCCATTGTCTGATACTCTGTCAAGGGCTTAGTAGAGTGCTCTGGAAATGGTAAGCGATCAATAAA
The DNA here is from genome assembly GCF_004115215.2 of Ornithorhynchus anatinus. NCBI lineage: Eukaryota > Metazoa > Chordata > Mammalia > Monotremata > Ornithorhynchidae > Ornithorhynchus > Ornithorhynchus anatinus. The sequence goes on from NC_041730.1 coordinate 11,651,796, forward strand.
TATCACTAATCAATCTACTGATTGATCATCTCAGAAATGCTCCAGTGCTATGTCAGGTTCCTGATAGCCTTTTTTTAAAATGGTATTTGTTAAGAGCTTACTATGTGCCAGGCACTGTACTAAGCACTTGGATAGATACAAGGTTGTCAGGTTGGACACAGTCCCTGTCCCTGCTCAGAGTCTGAATCCCCATTTTACAGATGATGTAATTGAGGCACAGAGAAGTGAAGTGACTTGCCCAAGGTCACACAGCAGACAAGGGGCGGAGCCAGGATCAGAACCTATGTCCTACTGACTCCCTGGCCTGTGCTTTATCCACTAAGCCACACTGCTTCTCTTTGGCTGGCAGTAGCAGCATGGGCAGGCCAGGAAGAATGCTTTCCCAAGGCCACCATCGCTGCCTAGCCTCCATGTGGGCTAAAGAAGCCCATTTGAGCAAGGAGGTGGGAGGGTGACATGATGTATCCCTCTGCCCCCAGCAAAGGTCGGAGTGGCCACCCAATTCCCCCCACCCTCAGTTCCCACCCCTTCTCTCATTAGAGATGAACCTGTCAAACCAGGGCGAGAGGAGAAAGGGGAAGGAGGAGGAAAAGAGCAGAGACAGGCAAGAACCCATGGTGGGTAGGGCAAATCCTGTGAGGTTCTTTCCTTTGAGTGGGTCTGGAAGTCATCACAAAGGTTGGAAGTATTAGTAAGTCCCCATTGAACCCAGGTGGGCCTTTCCCATCCTGGTCCTCTGCTCTAGCTCAGGTTATTCGTTCATTCATTCCTCAGTCATATTTATTGAGCACAAATCCCCATACTAAATGCTTGGGAGAGTACAATTCAACAATAAACACACACACATTCCCTGCCCACAGTGAGTTCACAGTCTAGAGGGGGAGATGGGTGTTAATATAAATAAATATTTATTGTTTATCCTTCTTTCCCCTGCACCACTCCCTGTTCTCAGAGTGAGATATGAGGGTTTCTGCACTCCCAGCTTCCCAGTTGATAAAGACTGTAGAATGTAAGCTCACTGTGGATAGAGAATGTGTCTGTTATACCGTATTCTCCCAAGCACTTAGTACAGAGCTCTGCAAATAGTAAGTACCCAATAAATATGATTGACTAACTCACTAGGAGGGAGGTTCATCTGTAGCGACTTTTCTTGTGTGCACAGACTGCTTATCCCAGAGGCCCTGGTCCTCCAATTACCACCCGAGTCCTGAGCAAGACAAGCAAATCCCACCAGGACAAATTTGGATGAAGTCTTCCTTTTAAAACCCAGGAGATGCAGGCAGGAGTGGAGCTGGGATGGAACAGGGGTTGTAAATGCGGAGGCGGTAACTCAACCCAAAATGTTTTCCTCACAATTTCTTCTGTTAAAAACCACCCACCTCTCTGTTGCCTGATTAATTAATCAACATCAAGAACACCTCAGGCATAAATCACCCCAGGCCTCAGGGTGTCTCCAGTGACCAGAGTGAAATGAGATAATATGTTCGTGGGAGGCAGGAGAAATGAGAATGTGGTTAGCAGGGAAAGGATAAGAGGAGTAAATCTAAATGAGCCTTTGGGGGGCTCACACAGGGACCCCAAAAATTCATTTCCACAACCTCGCCCCCTTCCTCAACATCATCGTTCAGAACTCTGCCTTAGCCCAGACAGATGGAGGAAGAGAATGAAATCAAATTGCATCTGTGATAATTAGGGCATTTTATTAAGCGTTTACTCAGTACTAAGCATTGGGGTAGATCCCAGCCCCTCAGATTGGACTCAGTCCTGGTCCCACAGAAGCCTCCCCACCCTAACTCATTCCTATTTAACAGATGAGGAGACTGAGGCCCAGAGGGGTTATGACTTGCCTAAGATGACCTGGTCGCCAGTGGTGGACCAGGTCGCCTCAAACCCAGGTGGTCTGATTCCTAGGCCCATATTCCTTTCACAAGACCTTGAAGATCAACACATGCAAAGTGAAATAGAAATGGACTGTTATTTGGTTAATTAGATCCATATAGAAAGCACAAATGAATCACTTGAGAAAAAACGGTCCTGAATGAGTTGGGTCAAATAAACCAGATGACTGGCAGCCCAAACCACTCAGGGTCTTGGTGGTCTCTGGCCCCTCATTCATTCATTCAGTCATATTTATTGAGGCCTTACTGTGTGCAGAGCACTGTACTAAGCTCTTGGGAAAGTAGAATACAACAGTAAATAGTGACATTCCCTGCCCACGTCGAGCTTACTGTCTAGAAGGGGGGAGACAGATATCAATTCAAATAAATGAAATTACAGATATGTGCATAAGTGCTGTACATAAGTGCTGTGGGGCTGGGAGGGGAGAAGAGCAAAAGGAGCAAGTCAGGGTAATGTGGAAGAGAGTGGGAGATGAGGAAAAGTGGAGCTTAGTCTGGGAAGGCCTCTTGGAGGAGATGTCCCGGGGATGGGGGCAGCGGGCCTCTGGAGTCGTTTGGCTCAGGGGGACCGGCTACAGTGTTGATTTTGTCACCCCATTTCTGGAAAGCAGGCCCGTGTTCTGGCCCTGTCTCCACCCACAGAGAGGGCCAGAGCAGCTGCTGGATACTCCCCGCCCCCCCGGGGCTGGCCACCTTCCTCTGCTCCCCTTCCCTGCAAGTCCCCAGATCTCGGGGTGGCCGGGCCTGTCCCCACTCCCGCCTGGCTTCTCCAGGTTCCATGGTGGGGCGGCACCTCTCTTTAGAAGCAAGAGGACCAGTGGAATGACCCAGCGGGAACTGCCGTTTGCCAAAATGGCGATTTTGCCCCAGTTTGAAACACCATGAGGCGTGGAGGAAGGAAACCCAGTCTTCTTCGGCAGTAGATCTCTCAGTGGAGGAACCCCACCAAGCCAGGAGAAGCCCCCCGCAATCCAGGATCTCGATCCACCCTGTTCTCCTCACGTGGTGGGTCCCTAGTCCTCAGTGCCTTTGCTAGGGGCCACGTGCTCACCCCGCGTGATGCAGGCTCCCGCCTGGCCTGGGGAACTGGGCCATTGTCTCGGGCACACGAGTCGTGAAGGTTGCCATGGGAACCTCCAGCTGCAGTGATGCAAGGCCTCCTCCGTTTCCATGGAAATGGCAGCCACGCGGCTCGGCTGATGAAGGGCTGGTGGCGGTGTGAGGCGGGGCAAGGAGAACTGCTGTTTGTGCGTGCACGTGTGTGTGTGTTTGGAGGGGTGTTTTCTTTTACCCATTGAGAAGTAACCTGATGCTTAATGCCGTAGTTATTGCTATGCTGAAAACTTTATAGGCATTTAGTACGGTGCTCTGCACTGGCCCACAGTCCAAATTTTGATCGATTAATTATTACATCGAGGCCAGCACGGTGCCAGCTGCCTGACTGAGTGTGATCCTGTGTTCAACCCCAAACCTTCCTTGAGCTGGGACCAGGAGGCAAGTAGGCCTGAAACCATGGGGACCGGGGCTGGGAACTAGAGAGAGGAGGTAAGCCGCTCACGGGGCCCTCCTGGGTCCCTGGGGAATCTGCTCCTCCCCACGGTTGGTTACCAGAGGTGGGTGTTTCGTTCCCAGGAGGAACTCCACTGCCGCTGCCTGAGGTAGTGCCGCTGGGGACCAATGGGAGGTCAACATTCAAGCCAGCGCAGCAGAGAGAGGCCCCGGAAGGCCGGGCACCGCAGTGGTCGGACAGCGGGGTGAGCACAAACAAACGTTCCCTCTCTTCCCCCCGGGCCTGGGAAACATTGCCCTCTCCACAACCCAGGGCTTCAGGCCCCTGGCCTCTCCTCCCTCACAGTCTCTGTCTCTCTCTCTCTCAGTGTTAATTGGTCCCTACCATCAGCAGCCTCCTCTCTGGTTCTCCCTGATCTCTGGGAAAAGTTAGAAATGGGGCAAGCTCAACGTTTTCCTTGATGTTATCAAGCCACCATGAAGGGATTTAGCAAAGACTCCACACACCAGGGAGGAGATGGAGTGGATGGGAACAGGAGCTCAAGAAACTATAAAGGGGATATCATCTGTCTAGCCCAGGGCTGAACACCTAACAAGTGCTTAAAAGAACCCCATAATTATTCTAATAATTAGGTTAGGTGGATTGCACGCAGTTACCATAGGACATTGTCCTGGCTGAAAATATCAGTCAGGTCAAGAGGGATACATTTATGGGTGAGAGTGGCCCAGATTGGGTCATGGGATTGTAAGCTCCTTGAGGGCAGGGAACATGTCTACCAAGTTTATGGTCCCCTCCTAAGCGCTATGGCAGTGCTCTGCATACAGAAAGCCCTTGATAAATTCCTGGCATTGATCAACTAGACCGCAGGGCTCCATCCTTCTCCCCACTCCCCACCCCATGTGAGCCGAAGCATCACCAACGATAGCTTTTCTAGTACCTTCAGATGCTCTTCAGCTTATCGTCCACGAGTCAACCAGCGGCTTGCTAAACCACTACTGGCTTCGGAGAAGCAGCGTGGCTCAGTGGAAAGAGCATGGGCTTTGGAGTTAGGGCTCCTGAGTTCGAATCCCAGCTCTGCCACTTGTCGGCTGTGTGACTGTGGGCGAGTCACTTAACTTCTCTGGGCCTCAGTTCCCTCATCTGTAAAATGGGGATGAAGACTGTGAGCCCCACGTGGGACGACCTGATTCCCCTGTGTCTACCCCAGCGCTTAGAACAGTGCTCGGCACATAGTAAGCGCTTAACAAATACCAACATTATTATTATTATTATTTCTGGTCTGGTCTGTTGCCCCGATTCTCATTCATTCAATCCTATTTATTGAGCGCGTACTGTGTACAGAGCACTGTTTCTAGCTGACAGCTTGTAAACTTCTTGAAGGGAAGGGTCAATCAGTCAGTAGTATTTATTGAGCACTTACTGTGTGCTGAGCACTGTGCTAAGTACTAGGGAGAGTACACTACAACAGAGTGGGTAGCCACGTTCTTGATGTATACTAATTGGTATACTCTCCCAAGTGGTTAGTACAGTGCTTTGTCCACACTGTGGGCTTAGTAGATGCGAATGATCAACTGATGGATCTGTCAATCAGTTGTATTTATTGAGCACTTACTGCATGCAGAGCACTGTACTAATAGTACAATATAGCAGTACAACAGACACATTCCCTGGCCACAACAATCTAGAAGGGGAGATAGACATTAATATAAAAAAATTACAGATATGTACAAAAGTGCTGTGTGGCTGGGAGGAGGGTGTGAATAAAGGGAACAAGTCAAGGCAACGTAGAAGGGAGTAGGAGAATAGGAAAAGATGGCCTAGTCAGGGAAGGTCTCCTGGAGGAAATGTGCATTCAATAAGGCTTTGAAGGTGAGGAGAGAAATTATCTGTAGGATATGAAGAAGGAGGGTGTTCCAGGCCAAAAGCAGGACATGGGGGAAAGTTGGGGGTGAGAGAGGCGAGATTGAGGTACAGTGAGTAGTTTGGCAATAGGGGAGTGAAGTGTGCGGACTGGGTCATAGTAGGAGTGTAGCGGTTAGAGGGAACAAGGTATTGGAGTGCTTTAAAGCTGATGATTAAGAGTTTCTGTTTGATGCGGATCACCAGGCATTAAGCATTATTCTGGCAGTTAGTGGCTTAGTGTGAAGCCTTTCCCAGCTTCTGAGAAACACACTCATCACTGGTGTGGAGCCTCATAGGAACAAACCCTCTCCTCTGCTTTATGCTCGTCTTCACATCCTCCCCAGAAGATTCTTCAATCAGTGGTATTTACTGAGTGCCTATGGTGTGCAGAATACTGTATTTTGCTACTAATGGTATTTGTTAAGCACCATGTGCCAAGCACTGTTCTAAACACTGGGGTAGATACGAGTTAATTAAATGGGACACAGTCCCTATCCCACATGGGGCTCACAGTCTAAGTAGGAGGGAGAACAATCCATCATATTTATAGAGCAATTACCATGGGCAGAGCACTGTACTAAGCGCTTGGAAGAAGCAGCATGGCATAGTGGATAGAGCACAAGCCTGGGAGTTAGGAAGACATGGGTTCTAATCCCGGCTCTGCCACTTGTCTTCTATGTGATCTTGGGCAAGTCACTTGACTTCTCTGTGCCTCAGTTACCTCCTGTAAAATGCGGATTCAAACTATGAGCCCCATGTGGAACAGGGACTGTGCCCAGCCCAATTTGCTCATATCCACCCCAGGGCTTAGTACAGTGCCTGGCACATATTATATATTATTATATAATTATTATAATTATTATTACAATACAACAGGAATAGCAGACACATTCATTTTTTCAATCGTATTTATTGAGCGCTTAATGGGGGCAGAGTACAGTACTAAGCGCATGGAAAGTACAATTCGACAACAGAGACAATCTCTGCCCTTCAACAGGCTCACAGTCTAAACTGGGGAGACGGACAACAAAACAAAACAGAACGAAACAAAACATTCCTTGCCCATAAATAGCTCACGGTCTAGAGGAACAGGTATTGAATGCTCATTTTGCAGTTGTGGAAACTGGGGCGCAGGAAAGTTAAGTGACTTGCCCAAGGTCACACAACTAGTAAGCGGTGGAGCTGGGATTAGAACACAGGCCCTCCAATTCCCAGACCTGTGCTCTTTCCTCTAGGCCATGCTTCTTTTCCAGAGTATACTTGGGTGAGAAGCATACGACCCAAGCTGGTTGGCACGACCGCTGCCCTTATGGAACTTGCAGTCTAGTGGATTTGGTGAGGTGAGACGTGGCCTAACATTAGTGGAGGGTCGGAGAAGTCCAAAAAGGAGTTGGGACCCAGGGATTAGGCCCAATAATGGTTTCAGTGAAGCTTCTTAGAAATCATTTGCAGATATTCCTCGCCTGTTGGGCTTAGTTCTCTAAGATATCCTAGGTGATTCTTCCAAGCTCAGGTACGGTGATTATCTGTGAGGCGATTAGTGAGACCTGTTTTATCTATCATTATCACTGTGGGAGATACCTTAGAAAAGTTCTTCATGCCTTCAGACATTTCCCAAAAACTCAGGACTCGACACAGAAGTTTAGTTTATCAGTCATTCAATCAATAGTATTTATTACCAATCAATCATTTTTTTGTGTGTGTCTGTGTGCAGAGCACTGTTCTAAGCCTTTGAGAGAGTACAATATAGCAGAATTGGTAGATACATCCCTTGACCACAATGAGCTTACAAATAGAACAGTTATAATAAATAATGACATTCTGTGCATGTGTACCCATAAGGCAGGACATTCTGCAAACCAACCAGGGTGTCTCAGAAAGTAGGAGGGGAGAGAGAGAGAGTCAGTCAATTGTACTTATTGAGCACTTATTGGATGCAGAGCATTGTACTAAGCGCTTGGGAGAGTACAGTATTACAATATAACAGGTACATTCGCTGCCCACAATGAGCTCACAGTCTTGAGGGGGAGACAGACATTAATATAAATGAATTACAGATATGTACCTAAGTGCTGTGTGGCTGGAGAGGGGATGAATAAAAGGAGCAAATCAGGGCAATGCAGTAGGGAGTGGGAAAAGAGAAAAGGAGGGCATAGTCAGGGAAAATCCTCTTGGTGGAGATGTGCCATCATTAAGGCTTTGAAGCAGAAGAAAGTCATCCTCTCTTGGATGTGAGGAGGGAGGGCTTTCCAGGCCAGAGGCAGGACGAGGGTGTGAGATCAGGGGTGAGATATATAAGATCAAGGTACGGTGAGTAGGTTGACAGGAAAGAGGGAAGCAGGGAGGGAGAGAGAAAGAGAAAAAGAGAGAGAAAGAAAAGTGCACATGCACACCAGGGTGCCCTCTCTCAAATTTAAGAGGCTCCACCCAGCTTATTGATCCATCAACTCTCCCTCTCAGGTGGTTGGACACGACACTGCAAGGTTAGGTTTCCTCCTACTTCTTCAGGTGTCTCCACCTCCAGTAGGGGCCTACGTATTGTCACAGCCAGGCCCTACCACCATCACCCTCGAAATGGTTCCTAGCCTACTATTTTCAACCTGTTTCCACAGACTCTGTTGTAGTCTCATCCAGCGCTTGGTACAGTTCTCTGCACATGGTAAACTCTCACTAAGTACCCATGACTGGTTGACCGATGGGACTGGAACCTGGGCAGTAACATTCCAGGTGACCCTTGCTATTTTTGTCCCCAGTTTTTGACATCTTAATGTTGGTCTTTGTTAAGCGCTTACTATGTGCAGAGCACTGTTCTAAGCGCTGGAGTAGATACAGCTTAATCAGGTTGTCCCACATGAGGCGCACAGTCATCCTCCATTTTACAGATGAGGGAACTGAGGCCCAGAGAAGTGAAGTGACTTGCCCACAGTCACACAGCTGAGAAGTGGCAGAGCTGGGATTCGAACCCATGACCTCTGACTCCCAAGCCCGTGCTCTTTCCACTGAGCCACGCTGCTTCTCCTTAACCAACATCTTAATGTTGGTATTTGATAAGTGCTTACTATGTGCAGAGCACCGTTCTAAGCGCTGGGGTAGATACAGGGTAAGCAGGTTGTCCCACGTGAAGCTCACAATCTTAATCCCCATTTTACAGATGAGGGAACTGAGGCACAAAGAAGCTAAGTGACTTGCCCACAGTCACACAGCTGACAAGTGGCAGAGCTGGGATTTGAACCCATGACCTCTGACTCCCAAGCCCGTGCTCTTTTTTGCCATCTTGCCTTTTCATCAATGATATCCAAATTCGATATATTTATCTATTCCCCCGTCTTCTGATTCCAAGGCCCGAAGCTTCTAAAGAAGCTTCTTCTTTAAGCGGAATATTTTATTGCAAAGCTGATTGTTACCACAAGAGGGTGGACTGGGTATACTGGTTCTCTTGGCTGATAAATAACCCTGCCTCAGTGGTACTGAAAGGGAAATTAATTAGCTTTTGACATTCATCTTTCCATTCAGTCAATCGTATTTATTGAGAGCTTATCGTGTGCACTATACTAAGCGCTTAAGAAAGTAAAATATTTCATTCATTCAATCTTTTATTGAGCGCTTACTGCGTGCAGAACACTGTACTAAGCACTTGGAATGTACAATTCAGCAACAGATAGAGGCAGTCCCTGCCCAACAATGGGCTCACAGTCTAAAATAGAGTTAGTATACACATTGCCTGACCACAATGGGCTTACAGTCTACAGGGGGAGAGAGACATTAATATCAATAAATCAATTATTATGATGGCATTTGTTAAGCGCTTACTTTGTGCACAGCACTGTTCTAAGCACTGGGGAGGATACAAGGTGATCAGGTGGAGCTCCATGTGGAGCTCACAGTCGTAATGCCCATTTTACAGATGAGGTAAATGAGGCACAGAGAAGTTAAGTGACTTGCCCAAAGTCACACAGCTGACAAGTGGCGGAGCCGGGATTGGAACCCGTGATCTCTGACTCCCCAGCCCGTGCTCTTTCCACTGAGCCACGCTCCTTCTCTATGAGTTACAAATATTAATTCATTCAATCGTATTTATTATTAGCATTAATAATAATAATAGTATTTGTTAAGCACTTACTATTCGCCAGGCACTGTTCATTCATTCATTCAGTCGTATTGAGCGCTTACTATGTGCAGAGCACTGTACTAAGCGCTTGGAAAGTACAATTCGGCAACAGATAGAGACAATCCCTACCCAACAACGGGCTCAAAGTCCAGAAGGGGGAGACAGACAACAAAACAAAACAAGTAGACAGGCATCAAAAGAAGTCGGGTAGATAGAGGATATTCAGGTTGGACACAGTCCCTGTCCCATGTGGGGCTCACAGTCTTAATCCCCATTTTACGGATGAGGGAACTGAGGCACAGAGAAGCTAAGTGCCTTGCTTACACTTAAGGTGACACATCGGACAAGTGGTGGAGCGGGGATTAGAACCCATGACCTCCCGACTCCCAGGCCCATGCTCTATCCACTACGCCACGCTGAGTACTTACTGTGTGCAAAGCACTGTACTAAGCGCTTGGGAAAGTACAGTATAACAAATATATACACAAAGTGCTGAGAGGCGGAGGGTGGGATGGAAAAAAGGGTGAAATTCTCAAGGCAAGGGGGTCACAGAAGGGAGTGGGAGAATACAAAAAGAGGCCCCAGCCAGGGAAGAAGAAGAAGAAAGTTGGTATTTGTTAAGTGCTTACTATGTGCCGAGCACTGTTCTAAGCGCTGGGGTGGACACAGGGGAATCAGGATGTCCCACGTGGGGCTCACAGTCTTAATCCCCATTTTACAGATGAGGTAACTGAGGCACAGAGAAGTTAAGTGACTTGCCCACAGTCACACAGCTGACAAGTGGCAGAGCTGGGATTCGAACTCATGACCTCTGACTCCAAAGCCCATGCTCTTTCCACTGAGCCACGCTGCTTGTCTGAGGGAAGAGAGGGAAGGCCTCTTGGAGGAGATGTGCCTTTAATAAGGCTTTGAAGGTAGAGAGTGCCTTCATCTCTCGGCTCTGAAGAGGGAGGGCATTCCAGGCCAGAGGCAGGACGTGGGCGAGGACTCGGCGGAACTAGTTAAATATTTAGGACCACCTGAGGCCAGTGAGCTCTCCAGCTTAGTGTTCTGTTCCTGGCAGGGTCAGCTGGATGGTGGGAGGAACTGGATGGTAGTTGTCCCTTAGGAGCGCATCACATGATTGTGGTGGACCTCCCCATCTCTCACCCTCACCCAGTGGTCCTAGCTGTTCCTCTCTACTGCTCTATCTTTCCCATCGTGGACTGCTCACCCACAACTTCAGCCACACCTCTCCTCGCTTTCACAAGACGGTCATACTAAATCTCCTGCCTATATACGTGTGGTCTTGAATTTCATATGTTTACCACCTTTTCTTCATTTTAAACCTACCACAGTGGGGCCTAGTGGGAAGAGCTCGGGGCTGGGAGCCAGAAGATGTACGTTCTAGGTCCGGCTCCACCTCTTGCCTGCCGGGTGACCTTGGGCAAGATGGTCCTTTTGGGCAGGGAATGTGTCTATTTATTGTTGTATTGTACCCTCCCAGGTGCTTAGTAAGGTGCTTTGCACATGGTAAGGACTCAATAAATACGATTGAATGAATGAATGAAAGGTCAGAGCCCCAGTTTTCACATCTGTGAAACGGGAGTAAGATGATAATATAAATTATGGTATTCGGTAAGTGCTTACTATGTGCCAGGCACTGTACTAAGCGCTGGAAGATCCCTGCTCTCCCTCCCTCTGAGACTGTGAGCCCCTTATGGGACAAGGACTCTAATGTGATTATCTTGTATCTTCTCTGGTACTTTTAGCACAGTGCTTGGCACATAGTAAGTGCTTAATGAAATCCTTTATTATTATTACTGCCCCACTGAACCTTGAATGGGCATCTCAGGAGAGACTACAGATGAGCTGATTTCCAGACACTCGTGGCAGATTTGAGCCCGTAGGCCAGTCTCAGACTGCCCAGACTCAATCTTTCAATCAATCAGTGGTTGATTGAGAAGCAGAGTGGCCTAGTGGATAGACTGCAGGCTTGGGAGTCAGAAAGATCTGAGTTCTAATCCTGGCTCTGCCACTTGTCTTCTGGGTGACCTTGGGCAAGCCACTTTACTTCTCTGTGCCTCAGTTCCCTCATCTATAAAATGGGGATTAAGACTGTGAGCCCCAGGTGGGACAGGGACCGTGTCCAAACTGATTAGCTTATATCTATCCCAGAGTTTAGTAAAGAGCATGGCACGTAGTATGGTATCAATGGTATTTATTCAGTGTTTACTGTGTGCACTGTACTAAGCGCTTGGGGGAGTCTGTCAGTCTAACAGAGTTGGTAGATATGTTCCTTGCCCACAAGGACTCTCCAGCCCAGCCTCTGGCCAGCTCCGGACTTCTGGGTGGCCACCCCTGCCAGGCCGAAAGCCAACCACGGAAGCGTCCCAATGGTCTCCCGTCACTGACCTGAGACGTGCCTCCGCCCAGAAAGACACCAGAAAATCTCCTAACGGAGAAGCAGATTGACCAATCGGGGCCAGGTCCTTCCCTCCCGCCTGGAAGCTCTGAGATAGACTAGAGCCACAGCCCGGGGAGAAGGAAATGAAAGCCTCAGACTTTGGCTAGCTGGGCAGCAGGGGCCAAAACGCTTTTTTTATGGTATTTGTTAGCTGCCTACTATATACCAAGCACTATACTAAGCACTGCAGTAAATACAAGCTGATCAGTCCCTATCCCACATGGACTCACAGTCTTAATCCCCTATTTTACAGGTGAGATAACTGAGGCCCAGGAAGTGAAGTGATTTGCCCAAGGTCACACAGCTTTCTTTTCATGGTATTTTAAAAAGTGCTTCTTCTATGTCAAAGACTGTTCTAAGCGCTGGAATAGATACAAGTCAGGTTGGATACATTCCCTGTCCTGCATGGGCCTCACAGTTTAAATAGGAGGAAGAGCAGGAGAACTGAGGCACAGAGAAGTTAAGTGACTTGCACAAGGTCACACAGCAAGCCGTTGGCAGAGCCAGGATTAGGACCCAGGTCCTCTGATGCTCCTTCCACTAGGCCACTAGAACTGTACTCTCCCAAGCGTTTAGTACAGTGTTTTGCACACAGTAAGCGCTCAGTAAGGTGATTGAATGAATGAATGCTTCCATTCAGCTTGCCCTGCTCCTCCTTTCCTGAAACGAGTATTAAAGGACCCAGATATGGGGGCAATGAAATAGGTCCTGAATGAAGCCCAATGCCCTCTGGGAATAGCCACCTCCTTCCTGGGTCGAGTCTAAAATCCAAGGAATCCCAGGCCCAAAGATCATGAGATCCAGCTCCCGCCATCGGTTCTGCCCCTGGTACCCGACCCGCTGAAATTCCTCTCTGTTCGCCACACGCAGTCAGCCAGAGGAGCGGAGTGTGGAAAATCCAGGCCGCCCCCTCTCAGGGCGTGGAAGTGTGACAGAGAAATCAATCTCTGTGCGGCAGCGCGAGTCCCGTTGATGCTCAATAAACCGTGGGTAATAGCATGCTCAGTGTCTCTCCTTTCATTTATTGGCCGTGGGCGGGGCCCGTTACTCCCCACTCGTGCAGTTGAGGGGTCCTGTGAGGAGGGAGAGCAGTGGCTGGAAGACCCAGAGGGCGGCGACAGGCAGACTGGCCAGGCCCGTGGGGCCGTATTATTCATAGGCAAAGACCCCCAGGTATCATCTGCAGCACAGCACCCTTCCTCTTCCCCAGGAATGATACTGTTCTATTGTACTCCCCCAAGCGCTTAGTACAGTGCTCTGCACACTGTAAGGGCTCAATAAATACCATTGACTGACTGAGTAACCGAAAGTGGGGCCCCTCCCCATTGTTTGAGTAGCACATTTATAGCTGGTAGGAAGAGCAGAGCTGGGGGTGCTCCGGCTTGCCAAGTCACTGCTCGAGAAGCAGTGTGGCCTAACGGACAGGGCATGGGCCTGGGGGGCTCTGCCACTTGTCTGCTGTGTGACCCTGGGCAAGTCACATAACTTGTCTAGGCCTCAGATACCTCATCTGTAAAATGGGGATTTAGACTGAGCCCCAAGGGGGACAACCTGATTACCTTGTACCTACACCAATGCTTAGAGCAGTGCTCGGCACAAAGTAAGCATTTAACAAATACCATTATTATTATCATTATCGTTATTATTACCCTGGCTCTGCCACTTGTCTGCTGGGTGACCTTAAGGCAAGTCGCTTAACAGTTTTGAACCTGTCGCCTCGTCTATAAAATGGGGATTAAGACCGTGAGCCCCGTGTGGGACTTGGACTGCGTCCAACCTGATTAACTTGTATCTACTGTGAGCTTATTGTGGACAAGGAATGTGTCTTCTTATTTTTCTATCGTCCTCACCCAAGTGCTTAGTGCAGTGCTCTGCTCACGGTAAGCACTCAATAAATAAGATTGACTGAATCCTCCCTAGCGGTTAGTACAGTGCCTGGCGCACAAGCAGCGTGGCTTAGTGGAAAGAGCACAGGCTCGGGAGTCAGAGGTCATGGGTTCGAATCCCAGCTCTACCACTTCTCAGCTGTGTCACTTTGGGTAAATCACTTAACTTCTCTGGGCCTCCGTTCCCTAATCTGTAAAATGGGGATTAAGACTGTGAGCCTCATGTGGGACAACCTGATTACCCTGTATCTTCCCCAGCACTTAGAACAGTGCTCTGACCGTAGTAAGCGCTTAACAAATACCAACATTGTTATTAACAAATACCATAAAAATAATGGGGTCACCTGCTGAGGCTGAGGATGATAGATTATGATTGTATTCATTAAATGCTGGGGGAGATAAAACACCTGATAGATCTGACACAATCCCAATCCCACAAGGGGCTCAGAGTTGAACGGGTGGGGGGAACAGGTATCTTCACCCCACTTTGCACATGAGGAAACTGAGGCCCCTGCTTCAGGAATCCACCTTGGGGGGGAGGATGGAGCCCAGCCAGAAGTTGTTCCTGATTGAGAGCTGTCCAGACTCAGCTTCTCTGACCAGTCTCTCCAGCCCAGGCTCTGGCCAGCTCTCGACTTCAGGGTGGCCACCGCTGTCAGGCAGGAAGCCAACCAAAGAAGCATCCAAATGATCTCACCAAATGGGCAGGGAAGCATTGCCGGACCTGTGTGTGCCTGTGCCCAGAAAGACACCAGGAAAACTCTGAGCAGAGGAGCTGATTGACCAATCTGGGCCACGGCCTGCCCTCCCACCAGGGTAGTTAAGTAATAATAATATTCATTCAATTCATTCAATAGTATTTATTGAGCGCTTACTATGTGCAGAGCACTGTACTAAGCGCTTGGGATGAACAAGTCGGCAACAGATAGAGACAGTCCCTGCCGTTTGACGGGCTTACAGTCTAATCGGGGGAGACGGACAGACGAGAACAATGGCACTAAACAGCGTCAAGGGGAAGAACATCTCGTAAAAACAATGGCGACTAAATAGAATCAAGGCGATGTACAATTCATTAACAAAATAAATAGGGTAATGAAAATATATACAGTCGAGCGGACGGGTACAGTGCTGTGGGGATGGGAAGGGAGAGGTGGAGGAGCAGAGGGAAAAGGGGAAAATGAGGCTTTAGCTGCGGAGAGGTAAAGGGGGGGATGGCAGAGGGAGTAGAGGGGGAAGAGGAGCTCAGTCTGGGAAGGCCTCTTGGAGGAGGTGATTTTTAAGTAAGGTTTTGAAGAGGGAAAGAGAATCAGTTTGGCGGAGGTGAGGAGGGAGGGCGTTCCAGGACCGCGGGAGGACGTGACCCGGGGGTCGACGGCGGGATGGGCGAGACCGAGGGACGGCGAGGAGGTGGGCGGCAGAGGAGCGGAGCGTGCGGGGTGGGCGGTAGAAAGAGAGAAGGGAGGAGAGGTAGGAAGGGGCAAGGTGATGGAGAGCCTCGAAGCCTAGAGTGAGGAGTTTTTGTTTGGAGCGGAGGTCGATAGGCAACCACTGGAGTTGTTTAAGAAGGGGAGTGACATGCCCAGATCGTTTCTGCGGGAAGATGAGCCGGGCAGCGGAGTGAAGAATAGACCGGAGCGGGGCGAGAGAGGAGGAAGGGAGGTCAGAGAGAAGGCTGACACGGTAGTCAGCCGGGATATAACGAGAGCCCGTAATAGTAAGGTAGCCGTTTGGGTGGAGAGGAAAGGGCGGATCTTGGCGATATTGTAGAGGTGAAACCGGCAGGTCTTGGTAACGGATAGGATGTGTGGGGTGAACGAGAGGGACGAGTCAAGGATGACACCGAGATTGCGGGCCTGCGGGACGGGAAGGATGGTCGTGCCATCCACGGTGATGGAGAAGTCTGGGAGCGGACCGGGCTTGGGAGCGAAGATGAGGAGCTCAGTCTTGCTCATGTTGAGTTTTAGGTGGCGGGCCGACATCCAGGTGGAGACGTCCCGGAGGCACGAGGAGATGTGAGCCCGAAGGGAGGGGGAGAGGACAGGGGCGGAGATGTAGATCTGCGTGTCATCTGCGTAGAGATGGTAGTCAAAGCCGTGAGAGCGGATGAGTTCACCGAGGGAGTGAGTGTAAATGGAGAACAGAAGAGGGCCAAGAACTGACCTTTGTTAAGCACTTACTGTGTGCCAAGCACTGTTCTAAGTGCTGGGGTAGACACAAGGTAATCAGGTTGTCCCTCATGGGGATCACAGTCTTAGTCCTCATTTTACTGTAACTGAGGCACAGAAGAAGTGAAGTGACTTGTCCAAAGTCAGACTGCTGACAAACGGCAGATCTGGGATTAGAACCCAGGACCTCTGTCTCCCAAGCCCATGCTCTTTCCATTAAGAATTACCCAAGGTCACAAGCAGCGTGGCTCAGTGGAAAGAGCACGGGCTTTGGAGTCAGAGGTCATGGGTTCGAATCCCGGCTTGGCCACTTGTCAGCTGTGTGACTTTGGGCAAGTCACTTAACTTCTCAGTGCCTCAGTTCCCTCATCTGTAAAATGGGGATTAAGACTGTGAGCCCCATGTGGGACAACCTGATTCCCCTGTGTCTACCCCAGCGCTTAGAACAGTGCTCAGCACATAGTAAGCGCTTAACAAATACCAACATTATTATTATTATTATTACAAACTGCTGCAGGTCAGTTAAGAGCTGAGATTAGAATTTGGATCTCCCGGTTCTCAGTTCTGTGCTCTTTCCACTTTGCGCCCAACTTCCCCACACCCCCATCCATCATCAGTGGTATTTGAGCACTTACGGTGTGCAGAGCGCTATACTAAGCCCTTGGGAAGGTACAATAAAGCAGAGTTGGTAGAAGCCATCCCTGTCCACCAGTTTACAGTCTTGGGGGGAGCGGATATTAAAATAAATGACGTGTTTGTATGTAAGTGTCTCAGCCTTCCCTCAGATGGTTCTTGGACCCTCAACTGTAACTCGTGGATGCTGGGAGGGGGAGGCTTTCTGCTGGGAGGAAGTAAACAGCTGCTAGGGTCCCAACAGGGAATCTAGAAGGAATGAGAAAGAACCAGTTTCACCCATGAAAACCCCATTTTCTCATTCTGTAAATGACAGATGCCAGTGCTTGCCCTGGGCCTGTAGTCGCGACACCAGGGAAGTGGCCTATCCCCATAATTTCACAATTATGAAGTTCCTTCATGTGCAAAATGGGGATGAAGACCGTGAGCTCTGCGTGGGACAGGGCCCGAAACCAACCTGATTAGCTTGTGTCTACCCCAGCGCTTAGTACAGTGCCTGGTACATAGTAGGTGCTTAACAAATACCATTAAAAAGAAAAAAAGAACAGTTCCATCACTCCCCTTTCATTTGTCTGGATTGGCAAAATATGAGAATTCCTCTATGGATCTTTGATTTTATTCTACAGGGAATTAGTGATGCCTCTGTGGCACCCCTGTCAGCTGTGTGACCTTGGACAAGTCACTTAGCTTCTCTGTGCCTCAGTTACCTCATCTGTCAAATGGGGATTAAAAAAACTGTGAGCCCCATGTGGGACAACCTGATCACCTTGTATCCCCTAGTGCTTAGAACAGTGCTTTGCACATAGTAAGCGCTTAACAAATACCACAATTATTAGAGTGTAAAACTGGCTGGAGATTTTACTTGTGGCCACTACCTGGGCTGGCTTCAGGGCCCTTGGGGCTGCCCAGGGGTGGCCACGGGGAGCCAAAGGGTCTCATTTCAACGTGGAATGAGCTGGAATCTTGTCTTATACTGTTGCGTCATCTTCGACCCATAGCGACTCCATGGACACATCTCTCCCAGAACACCCCACTTCGGTCTGCAATTGTTCTGGTAGTGTATCCATAGAGTTTTTTCTAAAGATAGAGAAGTGGTTTACCATTGCCTCCTTCCACATAGTAAACTTGAGCCTCCACCCTCGACTCTCTCCCATGCCACTGCTGCCCAGCACAGGTGAGTTTTGACTTGGAGCAGATGGCCTTCCACTCTCTAGCCACTGCACAAGCTAGGAGTGGAATGGGTAGGCCGCTTCTTGACTCCCTTCCATAGCTGAGACTGGTAGAGTACTGGAAAGTCTCCAGGTGCCATCCTAAGAGGGTGAGCTGGAATAGGATGAGGCCGAGTGGGATGTGCTGGAGGGGTGGGAGTCCAGAGGGATGTTAGGGGAGGCAGCATGGTGTAGTGGATAGAGCACAGGCCTGGGAGTCGGAAGGACCCGGGTCTAATCCCAGCTTTGCCACTTGTCTGCTGTGTGGGCTCAGGCAAGTCACTTCACTTCTCTGGGCCTCAGTTACCTCCTGTAAAATGGGAATTATTAACAATAATAATGGTATTTGTTCAGTGCTTACTGTCAAGCACTGTACTAAGTGCCGGGTGAATACAAGCAAATCTAGTTGACACAGTCCCTGTCTCATGTGGGGCTCACAGTCTCAATCCCCATTTTATAGATGAGGAAACTGAGGCACAAAGAAATGAATTGATTTGCCCAAGGTCACACTGCAGACAAGTGGTAAAGCAGGGATTCGAATCCAGGTCCCTTTGACATTCCCCCACCCCCTGCCCACCCCCAGGCCAATGCTCTAGCCATTACACCAAGCTGCTTCTGACTGAGCGTGAAGCTGATTAAGACTGTGAGCTTCATGTGGGACAGGGACGGTGTCCAACCCCATTTGTTTGTGTCTACTTTAACACTTACTGCAGTGCCTAGCACATAGTAAGTGCTTAACAAATATAATTATTGTTATTATTAAGAGTTGCTAGGAGTCATGGCAAGATAGAAGTGGAAAGATTTGCCTTTCCCTAGTGGAAACAAAGATGCTTGAGACTAAAAAATGCAGCAAAGGGGATGCCGACTCCCCTACCCCGATCCCTGGCTCTGCGAGGTTGTGGGTGAGGGTGATGGAGATCCATAGAGGTTAAGTGATTTGCCCAAGGTCATTCAGTAGGCCAGTGGCAGATCCAGGACTTGAACTCTTTCCTATGCAGTTTTCACTATTCCACCTCAATATCTCATCCGACTCTCAGATAAAGTTGTCTGGCACTCCATTTTGTGATTTTTTAACATGGCCACAGATGTACATGCTGAATGATTCTGTTCTCCGGGTCCTCGTGATTGTTTCTCAGGCCTTGCAGTCCTCAGCCTACTGAGGGGAGCCTTCAATTTTAAACTGGAAAAGGCCACTAATGGCTTGAAGTGGAGTTCAAAAGGGGACTCAGTGCTCCAAGGTTAAAGTAGAAAGATGGTTTTCTCCAGGGGTCGAGAGGGGAAATTCAGGGGGCAGATGTTCTATTGCTTCCATGTGTTTTTGCATATTTTATTGTTTCAATCAA
The DNA here is from genome assembly GCF_004115215.2 of Ornithorhynchus anatinus. Taxonomy (NCBI): domain Eukaryota; kingdom Metazoa; phylum Chordata; class Mammalia; order Monotremata; family Ornithorhynchidae; genus Ornithorhynchus; species Ornithorhynchus anatinus. The sequence continues at coordinate 11,670,895 of NC_041730.1, forward strand.
TCGATCGTATTTATTGAGCACTTACTGTGTGCAGAGCACTGTATTAAGCGCTTGGGAGAGTACACTATAGCAGAGTTGATAGGCACGTTTCCTGCTCATAATGAGTTTACAGTCTAGAGGGAAAGAAAACAGAAAGAAGTCAGAGTATGTAAGATTTATCAATCAGTGCTACTGAGCACTTGTTTTGGGCAGAGCAATGTACTAAGCACTTGGGAAAGTACAATAAAGTAGGTAGAATGAATCTTGCCCTAGAGGAGCTGACAGGGCTTAGGTGCTTAGGTGATGTGAAAGTGTTGATGTGGCAGTTGGGAGGAATATGAAATGATACATTAAGCAGGGAGGACTTCCCAACTCCCTCCCTCCATTGCTTCCTCCCTCATTCACTCTGTCCTTCTCCTCTGCCTCCTCTCCCTCCCTCCCTCTTTCTTCCCTCCCTCCTCCCTCTCTCTTCCCTTTCTGCTCTCCTTTTCCTCTCTTCCTCTCTCCCTCCATCTTTATTCCCTCTCTCCTCTCTCCCCCTCCTTTCCCTCTTTACCACCACCCATCCCTCCCTCCCTCTCTCTTCCTCCCTCCCTCTCTCCTCCTCCCCCCACACTCCCTTTCTTCCTTTTCTCCTCCCTTCCTCTCTCCTCCCTCCCCCTCTCTCCTTCTTCCCTCCCTCCCTCACTCCCTTTCTTCCCTCTCTCCTTCCTTCCTCTCTCTCCCTCCCTTCTTTCCCTCCTTCCCTCCCTCTTTCCCTCTCCCTCCCACCCTTCCTCTTTCCCCCTCCCTCCCTTGCTCCCTCCCACTCTCTTCCCTTCCCTCCCTCACTCCCTCTTTCTTCCCTCTCTCTTCCCTTTCCTCCCTCTCTCACTCTTCTCTCTTCCCTCCCTTCCTTCCTGACCCTGACCCTGATCCTGCTGAAGACTCAGCCAGGGGCCCAAAGGGGTAAAGGAAGGTGGCTCCATTCATCAGAGAAACATCCAAACCAATAATAATAATGATTGTGGTATTTGTAAAGCACTTAACTATGTGCCAGGCACTGTACTATGCCCTGGGGTGGATACAAACAAAGCAGGTTGGACACAGTCCCTGTCCCACACGGGTCTTACAGTCTTAATCCCCAGTTTACAAATGAGGTAATTGAGGCAGAGAGAAATGAAGTGACTTGCTCAACATCACACAGCAGATAAGTGATGGAGCTGGGATTAGAACCCAAGCCCGTATTTTATTCAGTAGGCCATAGACTGATGACCGGATGGATGCATGTTTTACTCTGGTAGGGTGGAGAAAAGTCAAATGAACAGTGGTTCCCAGTGGCTCTGAGGCCTTGAGCTTCCTGTTTCCATGCACCTTCCCCTCCATGAGACGCTCGGGCATCCGAGAACCACCTGGACTTGGGCGTACAGAGTTCGGAAGGAACGGCCAAAGAAGAGCCCCACCTTACAGCTCTTGGAACAGTGCTTGGCACATAGTAAGTGCTTAACAAATTCCACAACAACAATAATAATATCAATAAATATTAATCATAACAATAATGATAATTATTATTATTGTTATTATTCCCAGCCTGGCAATGGGAGGGCATTCCCAACCGGTGCGTCCCAGTGGTTTTAGAGGGAAAAACCATGGGCCGGGATCATCTCCAAATTTAGCCATTAGGGTCTGCAGGGAAATCAAGAGGGAAAGCGAATGACAAGGGTCAACAGAGAAACCCCTCGAGGCTGCAGGAGGGAGCCTCCTTGATGAAACTGGGCCAAGCTCCCCATGGGCCAAGGAGCTTCTGATTAGCCGGCAGGAATCTGGGTCTGGCTGAGTGAGGGGGTGGTAGGAACGGGGGAGACACGTGTGCTTGCTTCCTGCCGGGATGGAGGCCATTCCTTCGTCTCTCCAAGCGGTCTGGAAAACGGACAGCCGCGTGCTCTGGGAGCCTCATCTCTCCCCGACTAGTTCTCCCATTAACCTCCCAGAACGCCGAGCCATCAATCAATCAATCAATCAATCAGTGGTATTTTTTGAACTCTTGTTATGTGCAGAGCACTGTACTAAGTGCTTGGGGGAGTACAACACTTAGTGGACATTCCCTGTGCATAATAATCTGGCTCCATCAGCACTTGTATATGTTTGTATATTTGTTATACTATTTATTTTATTAATGTGTATATATCTATAATTCTATTTATTTTGATAATAATAATAATGATGGTATTTGTTTAGCGCTTACTATGTGCAAAACACTGATATCGATACCTGACCACTTGTTTTGGTTTGTTGTCTGTCTTCCCCTTCTACACTGTGAGCCCAATGTTGGATAGGGATTGTCTCTATCTGTTGCCAAATTGTACTTTCCAAGCGCTTAGTACAGTGCTCTGCACACAGTAAGTGCTCAATAAATACAATTGGATGAATGAATGAATCAGCCAATTGTGGCACCCTCAGCACTCATGTGTAAAGGTTCATTCAGGTATTTCTTTTGACTCCAGTAGTTGCCAACATTTTTATGGTTTTCTTTATGGTATTTGTTAAACGCTTAATATGTACCGGCGCTGTAGTAAACACTGGAGTAAGTACAAGCTAAACAGATTGGAAGCAGTCCATGCCCCACATGGGGCTCACAGTCTTAATCCCCATTTTACAGATGAAAAAACTGAGGCCCAGAGGTACAGAGTGACTTGCCCCAGGTGACACAGCAGGCAAGAGGCGGATCGGGGATTAGAACCCAGATTCTTCTGACTCCCAGGCCTGTGCTCTTTCCACTAGGCCATGCTGCTTCTCTTCCACTAGACCATGTGTGCCTTTCTCAATTAGAGTGTCAGCTCCTTGAAGACAGGCAATGGGCCACTTCTTTATTCTGTACTTCCCAAGCGCTTAATACAGTGCAAGGGGGCACCCCAAAAATATGACTATTATTAGTATTTATGGAGCACCTATGTTTTGCAGAAGACTGCACTAAGCGCTCGGGAGACAGCAGACACAAACCCTGCCCTCAACAGAAAACCTAGCAGCGGAGCCTGACACAAGAGGCATTTGCAGATAGGAGGAAGGAAAAAGCAGCATGACCTAGTGAATAGAACACAGACCTGGACGTCAGAGGACCTGGGTTCTAATATCGGCAACACCACTTTTCTATTGTATGACCTTAGGCAAGTCACTTCACTTCTCTCTGCCTCAATTCCCTCATCTGCCAAGTGGGGATTAATACCTGGTCTCCTTCCTACTTAGACAGTAAACCCCAATCTAAGGTAGATCTTGTAGGGAAGCACCGTGGTATAGTGGATAGAGCGTGGTCCCGGGAGTCAGCAGGTCATGGGTTCTATCCCAGCTCTGCCATTTATCTGCTGTGTGATCTTGGGTGAGTCACGTCACTTCTCTGGGCTTCAACTGTAAAATGGGGATTGAGACCGTGAGCCCCATTTGGGACAGGGACTGTGTCCAATTTGATTTGCTTGTATCCACCCCAGCGCTTAGTTCAGTGCCTGGCACATAGTAGACGCTTAACAAATACCATTATTATTACCTACCCCAGTGCTTAGTACAGAGCTTTCTCATAGTAAGTGCTTAACAAATACCACAATGAAGCAAAAACTCTTTCAGAGCCGTCCATCACCTTGCCCCCTCCTACCTCAGCTCCCTTCTCTTTTTCTTCATTCCAGCCCACACACTCCGCTCCTCTGCTGTTAACCTCCTCACTGGGCCTCATTCCCACCTGTCCCACCATCAACCCCTGGCCCACCTCCTACGTCTGGCCTGGAATGCTCTCCCTCCTCACATCCGCCAAACTAGCTCACTTCCCCCCTTCAGAGCCCTACTGAGAGCTCACCTCCTCCAGGAGGCCTTCTCAGACTGAGCTCCCCTTTCCCTCTGCTCCTTCTCCCCTCCCCATCACCCCGACTCCCTCCCTCTGCTCTACCCCCTTTCTCCACCCCCTCAGAACTTGTTTATATTTGTACATATTTATCATTCTATTTATTAATGATGTGTATTTATCTGTAATTCTATTTATCTATTTTGATGGTACTGATGTCTCTCACCCACCTCCTCCAAAATCTATCAACCTCCATATCAAGCCAAAACTCCTCACTATTGGCTTCAAAGCTCTCCGTCACCTTGTCTCTCCTACCTCACCTCCCTTATCTCCTTCTTCATCCCAATCCGCACACTCTGCTCCTTTGGTGCTAACCTTCTCACTTCCTCATTCTCTCCTGTCCCACCATCGATCCCTGGCCTATGTCCCACCTCTAGCCCGGAATGCCCTCCCTCCTCAAATCTGCCCAACTAGCACACTTCCCCCTTCAAAGCCCTACTGAAGGCTCATCTCCTCCAGGAGGCCTTCCCAGACTAACCCCCCTTTTCCTCAGCTCCCTCTCCCCTCCGCATAGTCCCGACTCGCTTCTTTTGCTACCCCCCTTACCTGCCCCACAGCACTTGTGTATATATGTACATATCCATAATTCTATTTATACTAATGTCTGTGTACTTGTTTTGATATGTATATATCTATAATTCTATTTATTTATAGTGGTGCCTGTTTACTTGTTTTGATGTCTATCTCCCCTCTTTCTAGACTGTAAGCCCGGTGTGGGAAGGGATTGTCTCTATCGCTGAATTCAATAATATTTATTGAGCGCTTACTATGTGCAGAGCACTGTACTTAAGCGCTTGGAATGTACAAATTGGTAACAGAGACAGTCCCTGCCCTTTGACGGGCTTACAGTCTAATCGGGGGAGACAGACAGACAGACAAGAACAATAGCAATAAATAGAATCCAGGGGATGAACATCTCATTAAAACATTAGTAAATAAATAAATGAATTGTACTTTCCAAGCACTTAGTACAGTGCTTTGCACACAGTAAGTGCTCAATACCTTTGAAAGACTTGATTGAATGAATGAATGAATGAATGAACTCTCCAAAGTCACTAAGTAGGGCTGGTGGTACAGCTGGAATGAGAACTCCCAGAAGCAGCGTGGCCTAATGGAAAAAGCACGGGCCTGGGAGTCAGAGGACTTGGATTCTAATCCTGGCTATGCCAATTGCTTGCTGCATAACCTAGGGCAAGTTACTTCACTTCTCTGTGCCTCAGTTTTCTCAACTGTAAAATGGGGATTCAATCTTACTCCTTCCTACTTGGAGTATGAGCCCCATGTGGGACGGGGACTGTGTCCATCCTGATATTCAGTAAGTAATATTTATTGAGTACTTACTATATGCAAAGCACTGTATTAAGCACTTGGGAGAGTAAAGTATAACAATATAACAATAAACTTGTATCTACCCCAGAACTTAGAACAGTGCTTGGCACATAGGAAGTTCTTAACAAGTACCATGAAAAAAAACCCAGAAAAGCTCACAAGTTCTATGCTCTTTCTACTTTTCCTCCTGCCTCCCACATGTTTTAACTCTCTTGCTCAGAGCAGTCCAGGGCTTCACTCAATGTTATCAGCAAGCAGCCTGGACTGTGGAATGTAAGGTCAGGAGAGAACAAAGTATTCCCACTTGATCCTCTGTGGAAGTCACCACCGCCCACCATGTCCCCTCAACTCTGGATTTTATTTCTTTATTTTATTATTTATTTTATGGTATTTGTTAAGCACTTACTATGTGCCAGGCACTGTTCTAAGCCCTGGGGTAGATATTATCAGGTTGGACACAGTCCATGTCCCTTGTGGAACTCACAGTCTCGATCCTCATTTTGCAGATGAAGGAACTGAGGCATAGGGAAGTGAAGAGATTTGCTCAAGGTTACACAGCAGACACAGGATGGAGCTAAGATTGGAACCCAGGTCCTTCTGACTTCCAGGCCCTTGCTCTTTTCACTAGGCCAGCAGGTGAAGGAGCTCTTCTCTTTTGTCCCTGTGGTCAGCCTGGGAGGGTCCACCCCCAAGTGCTCCCCCAGGCCCATCTGTACCCTGGTTGACCAGGTGGCTGCCCCCCTCCTTCATTACGTTGTCAGCACTAAATTTGGGCCGGTGTGCAGGGACACTTGCCAGCAGCCCTCATTAGCAGAGTCATTGAAAGGGGTCTCTAAGGCTAATGAAGGCCATGCTTTCCCTCCTCGTCCCTTCACACAGTCCCGCTGCCGTTCCCTGCAGATATTCCCAGAAGGCCCCAGGGCCTCTGGAATTCGGGGCATGGGCAGACTGAGCTGCTCCTTCTTTTTAACCAACCTCACCCAAAAACAGTTTTGCAGTTCTGAAACTCAAGGCACAGGAAAACAGGTCAGTCCTGGGAAGTATGCTCTACTAAGTCACTGACCTGGAAACTGGCATTTTCCCCTTCAAAACTTCCCCCTCACTCGTGTCCCCTCCCCTGCCACCCCCTTCTTGATATCCGGGTAGAGAAATGGACATCTCCTCAACTCTCTCCATCCCAACCTGTCTCATTGCAGCGGCGGAACAGCTTGAGAGAATGAGGAGGGGCAGGTCCAGGCTGAGGTGGGAAATGGAGCTCCGCTCCTCTGCCGCCCACCTCCTCACCGTCCCTCGGTCTCGCCTATCCCGCCGTCGACCCCCGGGTCACGTCCTCCCGCGGTCCTGGAACGCCCTCCCTCCTCACCTCCGCCAAACTGATTCTCTTTCCCTCTTCAAAACCCTACTTAAAAATCACCTCCTCCAAGAGGCGTTCCCAGACTGAGCTCCTCTTCCCCCTCTACTCCCTCTGCCATCCCCCCTTTACCTCTCCGCAGGTAAAGCCTCATTTTCCCCTTTTCCCTCTGCTCCTCCACCTCTCCCTTCCCATCCCCACAGCACTGTACTCGTCCGCTCAACTGTATATATTTTCGTTACCCTATTTATTTTGTTAATGAATTGTACATCGCCTCGATTCTATTTAGTTGCCATCGGTTTTTACGAGATGTTCTTCCCCTTGACGCTGTTTATTGCCATTGTTCTTGTCTGTCCGTCTCCCCCGATTAGACCGTAAGCCCGTCAAACGGCAGGGACCGTCTCTATCTGTTGCCGACTTGTTCATCCCAAGCGCTTAGTACAGTGCTCTGCACATAGTAAGCGCTCAATAAATACTATTGAATGAATGAATGAATGGAAGAAGTGCAGGAAGACAGGGATGCACCGAATCTTTGGGAAGCAGAGATTTTCCACCTCCACAGGGCTCTGTTGCTCCCTCTCTGACCACAAGGCCTCAACGGCCGAGTCTTCCTGTCCAGGTCCCCAGTTACACCCTCTCCCCTGAGCAGCCTGTCTCCTGCAAGAACCATTTTATCTTGGGGTCATTAGCAGCCTGGCAGTCTCTACTGGAAACAGGAGGAGGGAGAAGCACCTAAACCGTAGCTCTGAAGGGAAAAGAAAATCCAGGGAAAGCTGCTGCTGCTGCTGCTGCAGGTTTATTGTCAGTCAGTCAGTCAGTTATATTTATTGAGCGTTTATGTGTGCCAAGCATGGTACTAAGCTTTTGGGAGAGTACAAGATAGCAATATAACAGGTACATTCCCTGCCCACATCGAGCTTCCAATCTAGAGGGGTTTATTTGTGGATTGGGGCTCATGGGAGCCACCCCATGTCAACGACCCGCCGGATGTGAGTGCCCAAACAGCCCACCCCTCACCCCCTCACCCCACCTGCCACCCTCTCTGAGGAAAGGAAGGCCCCTATGCAGAATGAGACTCGTCTCACACATGGGGTCAACCATGATGGTGGTGATTACCAGGTGCCTCCAGGCCGGCGGCTCTAAAGAGATGAGGAGTGCCTCCAAAGAAACCAGGCAGGAGGCTTGAGAGAAATATAATGCCTTCCTCCTGTCCCCTCTATTCCCTTTTCTTTTGGTTTCCATGGAACCTGGTGACTAGGAGAAATGCTGGGGGTTTTCTCTGGACAGGGAGTGTGTGGTGTGAGTGTGTGGTGTTTGTGTGTGGGGTGTGTGTGTATTCTCCCATTCAAGGGGTGGGAAGGGGGAACTGGAGGGGCATCCACAGCATATGGAAGGGGAGGGGAGATCTTGGTGGACCAACAGTCCAGTTGGATTTCCTCACCTGTTGCTCTTCTGCCCTGGAGACAGAAAAACCACAGCTTCTGTGGTCTGTGGTGTCAGAACTCCTCAGCCTCCTGAATCTGTAGTGACAGAATCCCTGGGCCCACTGGGTTTGAGGTGGCAGAACCCCTGGGCCCACAGGGTCAGGGGTGGCAGAACCCCTGGGCCCACTGGGTTGGTGGTGGCAGAATCCCTGGGCCCACTGGGTCTGAGGTGGCAGAACTTCTGGGCCCACTGGTTCGGTGGTGGCAGAATCCCTTGGCTCCAGCCCCGACCACCCCAGTCTGTTGTGGGGAAGCGGGGAGACTATGGGAGGCCCCCCACCTCAGGGGCAAACCAAAGTGATTGGGGAAAGCTACAGATTCCTCAGAATTGCCAAGAAGCTAAGAAAGATACAGAAGAAATTGAGAGTGTGGGGGAGACATATTAAGAGATAGAGATCAAGAGAAATTGAGGGAGAGAAAATGAGAGGGATTAAAGTAGACACTGAGGGAGGCAAGAAAGCTACTGAAAGACATGAAGGAGAAAGAGACCTTGAAAAGAGACATTGAAAGGAAACAGGGAGAGAGTCAGCTGGCTTGAAAACTTGCTAGGGGGAGTTTCAAAGATCAAATCTGATCCACGGATCACTGCAGTTAATAATGATGGTATTTATTAAGTTCTTACTATGTGCCAAACCCTGTACTAAGTGTTGGGGTAAATACAAGATAATCACGTCAGACAGAATCCCTGTCCTACATGGATCTCACAGTCTAAGTGGGAGGGAGAAGAGATATTAAGCCCCTATTTTATAGATGATGAAAGTGAGGCACAAAGAAGTTGTGTCTTGCTGCAAGACACACAGCAGGTAAGTGGCAGATCTGGGATTAGAACACATGTCCCTTGATTAAATAAGGGGAAAATAACCGATTGAGTGCTTTAGTGGTCTGGAGTTTTTGCTTGATGTGGAGAAAATGGGCAACCATTGGGGGATTTTGAGTAGTTTGATTTTTTTCTAAATAATGATCAGCAGTTTTTCCTTGATGCAGAGAAGAATGGGCAACCATTGGGGATTTTGAGGAGTGGGAAGGCATGCAGAATGCATTTCAGAAAAATGATCCCGGCAGCAGAGTCAGGGGGAGAGAGACTGGAGGCAGGCTGATGCAGAAGTTGAATCAGTCAGGGAATAAAGACAGGGAAATTGTCTGTTATATTGTGCTCTCCCAAGTGCTTAATACAGGGCTCTGCAAACAACAGGCATTTGATAAATACAATTGATTTAACTATCCTCGTGTGAGAACTCTGGGAGAGGCCTACGTGCTGCCCCAGGCTCACCCCACCCCAAGCCCTGTGTAGTGCCTGCATACAAGGAGGGTGGAAACATGGGGTATTCCTCCCTCTTCCCCCCAATTCAGGTCTGAGAGCTACCTCTGTTTCTGAAGAATAAGGTAATCTTCATTCCCCGTCCTTGAGGGAGATGGTGGCCTCCACCTTCTTCTCCTCCATCTCCTCTTCCTCCTCCTCCTTCTTCCGTATTTACTGAATGCTTACTGTGTGCAAAGCACTGTACTAAACGCTTGGGAGAGTGCAATATAACAACAAACAGACATATTCCTGCCTACCATGAGCTCACACTCTAGAGGGGGAGGCACATATTAATATAAATAAATACATAGACAAATAAATAATTACAGATTTATTAGTCATGGTATTTATTAATCAATCAATCAATCATGTTTATTGAGCACTTACCATGTACAGTATAACACAGTTGGGAGACATGTTTCCTGCCACAGTGAGTGTCATAGGGTGAGTTGTTCTTTTATTGACGAGATTTTTTTTTTAATGGTATTTGTCAAGTACTTCCTATGTGCCAGGCACTGTTGTAAATGCTGGGGGTAGATACAAGCAAATAGGTAGGACACAGTTCATGTCCCATCTTAATCCCCCTTTTACAGATGAGGTAACTGAGGCCCAGAGAAGTTTAGTGACTTGCCCAAGGTCTCATAGCAGGCAAGTGGCAGAGCCGGGATTAGAACCCAGGTTGTTCTGACTAGACTGTAAGAGCCTTACAAGATCCTTACAAGACTGTAAGTTCTTTGAGGTCAGGGATCATGTCTACTGATTCTATTGTACTGCATTCTCCCAAGTGCTCAGAACAGTGAGAAGCAGTGTGGCATAAAGGAAAGAGCCCAAGCTTGGGAGTCAGAGGTTGAGGTTTCTAATCCTGGCTCCGCCACTTGTCAGTTGTGTGACTTGGGGCAACTTCTCTGTGCCTCAGTTACCTCATCTGTAAAATGGGGATTAAGACTGTGAGCCCCACGTGGGACAACCTGATTACCTTGTATCTACCCCAGCGCTTAGAACAGTGCTTGGCACATAGTAAGCGCTTAACAAATACCGTTATTATTATTATTAACAGTGCTGTGCACAGAGTAAGCACTCAATAAATGCCAGCAATTGATCAGTTTATTGGTTGGAGGGTGCTACTTGTGCCCGTTTACTTGTTTTGATGTCTGTCTCCCCACTTCTAGACTGTAAGCCCATTGTGGGCAGGGATCGTCTTTCTTTATTCCTGAATCAAATTTTCCAAGCGCTTAGTACAGTGCTCTGCAAACAGTAAGCGCTCAATAAATACGATTGAATGAATGAATGAATGAAGACTGTGACTCCATCCATGAGTGTGAGTGCCTTGGAGAAAGACCCTCTTTTGCATTCACAGGCTTTGCCCAGCAATGGTCAAGGGGAGGAGGTGGGTTGTCTCCCAGCAGGGCACGCACTTGGGTTGTGTTTGCGGTCGGGGTGGTGGTTTGCGCTGGGCCACCTGCACCCTCTGTCCTGGAGAGTAAAACTTAGGGTGTCGCCATGGTGTAGTGGATAGAGCATTGGCCTGGAAATCAGAGGTCGTGGGTTCTAATTCCGGCTCCACCACTTGTTTGCTGTTTGGCAGGTCACTTCACTTCTCTGGGCCTCAGTTCCCTCATCTGTAAAGTGGGGATTGGGACCATGAGGGACAGGGACTGTGTCCAACCCGATTTTCTTGTATCAACCCCAGCGCTTAGTACAGTGCCTGACACATAGTAAGCGCTTAGCAAATACCATCCTAATTACGGTTATGGTTGAAGATGTCGTCGTCTTCAGATGGTCGGGACCCCCTTTTGCCTTCCCCCATAGTCCCACCCTGCTTCCAACCACCCAACCGGCCAGGCAAACAGCTGGATTTACTGTTAGCTCGTTGTGGACAGAGAATGTGTCTGTTTATTGTTGTATCGTACTCTTCCAAGCACTCAATACAGTGCTCTGCACACAGTAAGAGCTCAATAAGTACAATTGAATGAATGAATAAATGAATGAATGAAAAGCACTTAAATGTCCCTTTTCTCCCCCTTTTTTGGATGATGCTGAAACTGTTTCTGATGAGACACAGCCCTCACCTAACACGTGTTCTACGGAATTATTTATAGCCAAGCAGATGCCACTTTAATAGCCCTCCCTTGGGAGAAAGTGTTAGCCGGAGAAAAGACCATTACTTTCAAAGACATATTTGGTGGGTTGAATCCTAGCCCCCACAAAGGAGAAATTGATTCATGACCAAGCAGCGGGGTGACCCAGGGGGATTCCAATATGCCAGGGCAGAATCCTCCCATCTCACTCTCCATCTCAGCCAATGGGCGGTACCAGTGGTACAGCCGAGCCGCCAGTTAACCCAGGATAATGGGTAATTACCATCATTTCCAGAATGACTTCCCTGAAACTGCCAGGGTAATTAAAGAGGGAGAAGAGAGTGTATATCATAGTAACTATCTAATTAACTTCTGTCATCGTTACAAGCATTAATAACCAAGATCCGCTGCTAAGTTTGGCACCGGGAGACCCAAAGAATACATCGACATCCCTGGCTGTTGGTGGGAGATGTCGGGATCCCAAGGCTGGGGTAAGGGGGTGGTGGGTTCTTCTCACCTCATCCAGCCTCCATGACCAGGAGTCCCAGGGCCCTGGGAAGGCTTGCTTAGCTTCCCCTCTGGCAAGATAATGTCCATCTGTCTGGGAACCATTTGAAAGGGGGCATTCCCCATTGTCTCTACCTCTTGGGCTTCTGTGTGTCCTTGGGCAATTCACGAATCATTCTAGGCCTCAGTTTCCTCATCTATCAAATAAGGATAACATACCTGTTCTCCCTCCCTCTTAGGCAGGGAGACTCATGTGGGACAGGGACCCAGCTCATTTGGATTATTTTTTCTTATAGTATTTGTTAAACGCTTACCATATGCCAGGCAGTGTTCTAAGTGCTGGGGTAGATAGAAGGTAATCAGGTTGAACACACTCCATGTCCTACATGGGGCTCACAGTCATAATCCCCATTTTACAGATGAGGTAACAGAGGCCCAGAGAAGTGAAGTGACTTGCCCAAGGTCACACAGCAGACTAGAGCCCAGGTCCTTCTGCCTCCCAGGCCGGTGCTCTATCCACTAGCCCATGCTGTTTCTCCCCAGCCCTTTGCAGAGTGCTTGACACACCGTATGGGCTTAGTAAATGCCATTGTTAATTATTATTAACTCTCCAGACTCACATCAACCAATCAGTCAATGCTATTTACTGAGCACGTACTATGTGCAGAGTGTTGCACTAAGTACTTGGGAAAGTACAAGACAACAATAGCAGACACGTTCCCTGGCCATCACGAGTTTACAGTCTAGACGGACGAGGATGCAACATTCGAGCTGTCACGATAACGGTGTATGATGCTGAAAAATTGCAGCAGAGAATGAATTCTCCTCAAACACTCTATGAAATGAGGCCTGAACTATTAATATGCATTTGTCTTGGTTAAAGTTTGAAAAGATAAATGACCACCTACACCCAACCAGGTAATTGTGCAGGTTCTGATAATTAGGTATACTGATGTCGCCTTCTGCCTCCTCTCTGCCAAATAAAGCCATCTATCCAAGGTTCCCTGCCGGGCTTGGAAATACTATAAATCCACTGTTATCATTCGTTCCACAAGCGCCCGTGGCAGGGGCTTGAGTGGAGCCAATCGAATGTGAGCGAGTCTCAGTTGGAGAAATCCACTCCAAGCCCAGGTGTGCAGTGGCCTGACAGCCGCTTTTCCCCCTAGACTGGAAACTTGTTGTGAGCGAGGAACGTGTGTACTAACTCTGTTATATTTGACTCTCCCAGATGCTTATTTGGCGCTGTACATACAGTAAGCCCTTTATAAACACGATTGATCCATGCATTGATTGCGTTTTGGGGCCCCAACGGACAAGCTGCTGTCATTCCCTCATAGTCGGGGTGACAATGAACCTCTCTGGCCCCCTCCATCTGTTCGCTTTTACCACAGACTGAATCGGGAATTGTCAAGTTGAGGAATTTGGATGACTGAAAGGGTTTTAACATGCAGCCAGGAACAAGGGAGATTGATGCCCCTGCCTTCTCTGGAGGTCTTTACAAACAAAAAGCTTCTCTGCAGCTGTGTGGGCTGGCTGAGTTGTCTATGCCAGGAGGTAGGGGAATGGACTGGATGACCCCTCTTGGTCTTTTCCCGGCTGAAGAGTACTAATAGCAGTGGTGGTAGTTATTCAGCCCCCATTTGGGGCAACACACTTTAGTAGGTGCTTATCCCCCCTTCTAGACTGTAAGTTCGTTGTGGGCAGGAAATGTGTCTGGTTATTTTTGTTATATTGTACTTTCCCAAGCACTTGTATGGTCCTCTGTACACAGTGAGCACTCAGTAAATACGATTAACTGATTGATTGGAAGTACAGAATAGAGAAATAGTAGTTTTTAATGGTATTTGTTAAGCACTTACTATGTGGCACACAACTGTACTGAGAGTTGGACACAGTCTCTGTCTCACATAGGGTACACAGCGCAAGTGATTCATCTGTCCCATTCATTCATTCATTCATTCATTCATTCATTCATTCATATTTATTGAGTGCTTACTGTGTGCAGAGCACTGTACTAAGCGCTTGGGAAAGTACAATACAACAGTAATCAGTGACGATTTCCTGCCCACAAAGAGTTCGCAGTCTAGATGGTGGGAGACAGACATCAATACAAATAAATAAAATTACAGATGTGTACATCATGCTGTGGGGCTGGGAGTGGGGAAGAGCAAAGGGAGCAAGTCAGAGTGACGCAGAAGGGAGTGGGAGGTGAGGAAAAGTGGGGCTAAGTCTGGGAGGGCCTCTTGGAGGTCCTACCTTCATGCCACTCTCTGGAAGAAAAGATTTTTGAAGGGCCAAGAAGGTATCCCTGAGGGACAGGCTATGGGCTCAGGCCCCCATCAAGAAGTGAGTGTATGGAGCCGGGCTCTCGGGGTTTGATCGGCTGGAAATTGGTCTGAGGTATCTCCCCTCTAGATTGTAAACTCACTGTGGGCAAGGGAATGTGTGTGTGTTATATTGTTATAGTGTACTGTCCCAAGCACTTAGTACAGTACTCTGCAAACAATAAGCGCCGAATAAATCTGATGGATTGAATCCCAGGGAGTGGCATGATGGGATTTGGCATAGCTGTGGATTGCACTGGGCTGAGCCCCCATCACACTATCGTATTTACAGACTCTACGTATCTGGCCAGTCCTCGCGACAGGGAGATTCTCACTGAGGTGCCATAGGCTGTTTCTCATTTTTTTCCCCTCATTTTTGAGCCAAAATTTTCAGGCTCTTCAGGAGACAGCCTATTATTTATACCAAATCTGATTTATTATACTGTCCCAAGAGCTTAGTATAGAGCTCTGCACACAGTAAGTGTTCAATAAATTCCAGTGATTGATTGATTGAAAACACATGTGATTAACTAAGTGAACTGACATCCATTGGCAGTATTTAATTAATTCATTCAATAGTATTTATTGAATGCTTACTATGTGCAGAGCACTGTACTAAGTGCTTGGAATATACAATTCGGCAACAGATAGAGACAATCCCTGCCCAATGACGGGCTTACAGTCTAACTGGGGGAGACAGATGGACAAAAACAAGACAATATAAGTAGACCTTTTTTATGGTATTTGTTAAGCATGTATTACCTGGCACCATACTGGGTGCTGGGTAGATAAAATCTAATCAGGTGAGATACAGTCCATGTCCCACATGGGGCTCATGCTCTTAATCCCCATTTTACAGATGAGGGAACTGAGGCATAGAGATTTCAAGTGACTTGCCCTAGGTCACACCGCGGACACTGGTGGAGGCAGGGTTAGAACCCAGGTCCTACTTACTCCCAAGCCCATGTTCTATCCACTAGACCACAGGTTTGATTTCAGAGGTTTGGAAACTGTCCAAACTGAATATCTTGCTTAAATCAGTGCTTGACCCAGATTTAAGAGTTTAACAAATACCAAAATTTTGCATCTTCTTCTTTCCACCTTTAAATTCTCACCAATCTGCACTGGTTTATCACAGTCTAAGTGGGGTGATTAAGGCCTTTCTCATGTTTGCTCAGTAAGAATTCCTTCTGGCTGGAGGCAGCCAGGCTAAACAAATACTAATAATTATGGAATTTCTTAGTTTCTACAGATTCTGCCCACACATCTCCTCCAAGAGGGCTTCCCCGACTAAGTCCCCATTTCCTCTTCTCCCACTCCCTTATGTGTCAATCTTTGCACTTGGATTTGTATCCTTTACTCACCCTTTATGCACTTATGTACATATCTGAAATTCATTTATGTATATTATTAATGTCCTATCTCCCTCTAGATTGGTAAGCTCGTTATGGGCGGGGACCCTATCTGCCAACTCAGTTAGATTGTGCTCTCTGAAGTGCTTAGTAAAGTGCTCTGCATATGATAAGTGCTCGATCTATACAATTGATTGATTGATTCTTCCACCCTTACTAGGTTCCAATCACTGGAACTGCCACTAGGCAATGCTGCTTCTCGATCTTTGAACAAACCTTTTCGGAAAGCAGGATGGTGTAGTAGAAAGAGCACAGGCTTGGGAGTCAGAGGATCTGTGTTCTAATTCCAGCTCTGCTACTTGCCTGCTGTGTGACCTTGGGCAAGTCGCTTAACTTCTCTGTTCCTCAGTTTTCTCAATTTCTCACCTGTTCTCCCTCCTACTTAAGCTGTGAACCCTGTGTGGGACAGGGACTGTGCCTTACCTGATTGATTCGTACCTACCCCAGTGCTTAGAACGGTGTTTGACACACAAATATCATCAACCCCCCACAAAAAAGACTAGAGAACCTCAACCTCATCTCCAAATTCCCCACCAGTGTTTCTCCCCCAACCCCACCCCAGTTCTAGGAAAGGGAGAGCATTCCCTGAGGATTGGTCCCACAGCCTGTGTCATCCTCGTTCTGGAGAATCCCTGTTGATCCCAGTGGGGGAGAGAGGGCCTGGGGAGAAGTGATTCTGAGCCTCAGAGGCAGGGGACCAGGATTGCTCTGAAGACTCCCTGATTCTGGGCGAGCGGAAATGCTGAGCTTTTCAAGGATAAAAAAGAGAACTGGAGAACCAGTTGTGGCATAGATTCCTTGCCTCTCCTCCCCATGCCCTCCCCTGTACGTCGTATGATTGACCTTGTTTTACAATTGATGCCAAGTGTGGAGAGAGAATGCAAGCTGTTTGCTAAGCAAAGAGCCGGCAGCGGCAGAGATCTCTCTCCCTGTTCCTGGAAGAAAAGGACGAGCCGGCCCGGGGCAGGCCACTGTCCCATAGACAACACCGTCCCGACACTGTGTGACAACACCCTGCGAAAACACCATGCTTCTCAGCACCCGGCAGTGTGTTTTCACGGTGGAGTGGGTGGAAGATTAGGGCAGAACTAGATCCCAACTGTGAAGGATGGTCTCCTCCCTAAGCTGAGCAGGAAGACAGCATGGCCTGGTGGAAAGAGCCTGGGCTGGAAGTCAGAGGACCAGGGTTCCAATCCCAGCGCCACCACTTGTCAGCTTTGTGACCTTGGAAGAGTCACTTCACTTCTCTGTACCTTAGCTCCCTGATTTGAGGATTAAATCCCATTCCCTCCCAGTTAGTTGTGAGCTCCATGTGAGTCAGGGACTGGGTCTGACCTGAATATCTTGTATCACCCTTAGTGCTTAGTACAGTGTCTGGCACATAGTAAGTGCTTAACAAGTACCATTAATAAAAAGACAAACATGAGCACAGGTGGCTCTAGGCCTTGAAGATCTGACTGCCTGATGCTCAGACATCCCATTTGGGGGGGTGTTTTTGAGTGGTTACCTCTGTGAGGATCTTTCCGTGGGTTTTCCAAACCACTCTCCCTGCCTCAGTGACCTCTCAGATTTGCTCCCTTTCTTTGCCCTTTCTCAGCTCCACAACAGTTACGTTTATATTCATAATTTATTTATGTTAATATCTGTCTCCCTCTCTAGACTGTAAGCTCATTGTGGGCCAAGGACATGCCTACAAACTCTGTTATATTGTACTCTCCCAAGTGCTTAGCACAGTGGTCTACATGCACTAAGTGCTCAATAAATTGATTGATTGATTGATTGACCTCTTTTCCCCCTGGCCAAAATCCATCACCACCTAGCTTGGCCCGGTATAGAAAGGAAGCTCTATGGGACAAAATTTTCCTGGCTATTTGGAAGGGATTATTTCCCTGCTTCTAAAGACCCTTTAGATGACAAGCAGCCTGGCCTAGTGGGTAGAGCCCAGGCTTGGGAGTCAGAAGGACTTGGGTTCTAATTCTGACTCTGTCACTTGTCTTCTGTGTGACCCTTGATAAGTTACTTCATTTCTCTATGCTTCAGTTATATCTACTGTAAAATGGGGGTTAAGACTGTGCCCCATCTGAGACAGGGACTGTGTCCAACCCAGTTAGCTTGTACCACCTCAGCGCTTAGAACAGTGCCTGGCACATGGTAAATGCTTAAGAAATACCACCGTTATTATTAACCAATTCCATCATTATTATGAAAGTACCTCCGGATTGGGATGAGTGACCTTGGAATATTTATTGCTCTGAAGGTTGAGAGAGAGACCCAACCTATGAAAGCATCAGCTGCGGCGGCTGATTTAGTCTTTGAAAAGCACGTCTTTTGTTGGCCATGGTTCCCTGGAAGAGATGAAAGGGCTTTAAAGGGGAATAACATTGTGAATCTGGATAGTTATTTTGAATATTCTGTTTTTGAACAAACCCATCCTTCAGTGTGAAGAAAATGAAATTGCAGAGAACCTACCTACGTCAGGCCAAGAGCAATCAATCCATTGTATTTACTGAGCACTTAATGTGTACAGGGCACTATATTGAGTGCTTGGGAGAGTACACTATAACAATATAACAGACACAGTCCTTGCCCACAACGAACTCACAGTCTAGGAGGGGAGACGGATGTTAATTTAAACAGATAAATTATGGATATGAATGTAAGTGCCATGTGGCTGAGGGAGGGGTGAATAAAGGGAGAAAATCAGGGTGACGTAGAAGGAAATGGGAGAAGAGAAAATGAGGGCTTAGTCAGGGACGGCACGGCTGTGCCTTCAAGTAAGGCTTTGAAGGTGGGGAGAGTCATTTTCTGTCTGATATGAAGAGAGGAATGCGTTCCAGTCTGGAGGCTGGACGTGAACGAGAGGTTGGAGTTGAAATAGATGAGATTAAGAGACAATGAGAAAGTTAGAGAAGCTAAGCTTATGGGCTGTATTGTAGTAGGAAAGTAACGAGGTGATGTTGGGGGGCAAAGCACACTCCCTTTCCCTGTCCCACGAGAAGACAGCATCAAAGACACAGCCTCCCTCACAGGCTCAGCAACACCAACTCCTCGCCGAGGCTGCTGGGAACAGGCCAAGGGTCATCAGGACCACCCCATTTCCCAACAGGATTTTCAAAACCAGTGTCCTTCTTGGCCCAATGTGATGGCTGAGTCAATCAATCAATAGTACTTACCAAGCACCAACTGTGTGTAGAGCACTGTCCTAATTTCTTGGGAGACTTCAATAAAATTAGTAGACACGATCCCTGCCTTCAGGAAATTTTTAGTTATTTATTTATATTTATTGAGTGCTTACTCTGTGCGGAGCACCGTGCCAAGGGCTTGGGAGAGTATAGTACGACTGGATTAGCAGACACGTTCTCTGCCAAAGGGGCAGCCACAGACCCTGAAATAAATTCCAGAGTTAGAGAGCAGGCGTGGCCAGGGGGTGGCAATTAGGACCAGGGTGACAGGTATGGCTACGATTTTAGTGAGGATGTTTAGAGAGTCAGCCAACCCAGGGTTCTGCATTAGCTCTTGCTGGCCAGAAAGGAAAGATCAATCAATCAATCAGTGGTATTTATTGAGTACTTACTGTGTGCAGAGCACTATACTGGACACTTGGGAGAGAACAACATAATAGATGCAGATCACCAACGTGGCCTTCTTCACCATCAGTGGCATTTACTGAGCACTTGCTGTTTGCAGAGCACTGTATTAAGCGCTTGGGAGAGTACAGTACAACAGAGTTGGAAGACTCGTTCCCTCCCCACAATGAGCTTACAGTCTAGAGGGGCAGACAGTAATATAAATAAAGGAGTTAAGGATATGTATAAATAAGTTGACAGCAGGCCACTTGCTCTCTGTCCTCTCCACAGGTCATCCCCAGAAGTGGTAACCTTCACTAAGATGCATTTGTACACAGGGATGGGAGGGGGAATTACCTATAGTGACCAACGAGGTTCTGCAATGGGAAGCAGGTTAATGGAGAGAGGGAGAGGAGGGGCAGAAAGCTGGGAAGCAATGTGGTCTAGGGGAAAAAACACGGGTTGGTAGTCAGAGGACCTGGGTTCTAATGTCACTAATGTCACTTCACTTCTCTGTGCTTCAGTTCCCTCATCTGCAAAATGGGAATTCAATATCTGTGCTCTCTCCTATTTTGAATGTGAGCCCTGTGTGGAACCTGATTATCTCAGATCTACCCCAGCACTTAGTACAAGTGCTTCACATATATCACAGTTATTATTATTATTAAAGAATGAGAGGGAGATGGGGGAGACAGAGAAAAAAAAGAAAAAAGAATTTAGGGAGGGGAGAGAATGTGTGAGGGATAGAGAACACGATTTGATTCTTGGTCACTGACTAAGATAAGGCTATCCAGAGGGATTTATTGAGATTTTTAAAATGGGACTGCATGTATTGGCAGGGTTTGGGCTTCTGGGCTGGCTTTCAGTTTAATAAGCCTCTTGAGGAAACAGAAAGCTCAGCTCCCTGCGCTAAGGTCAAGGGTGTCAGCTGTGCTTCATCAAGCCAGGGCAAAAGGGAGCTGTGATGAAAATCAAATGGGATAAAGGTCCCAGGCAAAGCCAGATGCACTCTTGACTTGGGATACAATTGAATTTAGGCCTGTTTGACTTTAGGCTACTATGACCATGAAAGCCATTATTATTATTATTGTGTTTTTAAGTGCTCAGTGATAGACCTTTCCCCCAACCCCTTCGTCTGACATACTGACGTACCCTGGTCTTTTTCTCCCTGTAGATTGTCCATTTATGTTGACTGATCACGTCGCCTCTCTTAACCTCGATAGCTCGTGACCAGTACTGTAGGGGATTAGATGAGGTCATTCGTCTGTGTAAAGGGGATCCATCGTAGGCTTTCTCAAAAGCTACAAATTCAGCTCCTGTGTTTTCTCCGACCTGGGACCTGGGGTGTGAAATATGCATTTCTCCATTTTTAGATGGGGAAACTGAGGCCTCGAGAGGTTAAATGACTTGTCCAAGGTCACAGAACAAGTCACTTTGGAAAGACATCCCTTATGTTACATTTTCCTGCTCTTCCTCTTTGGGTGTGGATGACCTCTTAAGTCCATTTGTTCAACCTGAGATGCCAACTTTTCAAGTTGAGTTTAGAGGTGGAAAGGGGGTGGGGATTTTAAGGGAGAATGAGAATTGGAAAGGGGAAGATTTCAAAAGATAGTAGGCCTAGGTTGAAAGGGCCCCAGATACTGGCTTTCTGGTCTATTATCCCTTTGAAGGCTTCTCTCTCCCTGTTCTCATCCCCCATTGAAATCATGATTATGGTTTAAGCAATTTTTTATGGAATTTATTAAATGCTTATTGTGTTTCAAGCACTGTCCTAAGCACTGGGATACATACACTTCAGCCAGGTCAGGCACAGTTGATTCACTTCACTCCTCTAACACCAAGTGAAGTTTCACTTCACTGAAACTCCGTCTTATCTATCTCCCCGCTGACCCCTTGCCCATGTCCAGCCTCTGACCTGGAACTCCCTCCCACTTCATATCCAACATATGGTCACTCTCCCCACCCCAAAGCCTAATTAAAATCACGTCACCTCCAAGAGACCTTCCCTAAGTCCTCATTTTCCTATCCCTTCTCCTTTCTGCCTCACCCTTGCACTCTTTTTTCACCCCACCCTCAGATCCACAGCACTTAGGTGTATACTCCATAACTGATTTTAATGTCTGTCTCCCCCTCTAGACTATAATCTCCTTGTGGGCAGGGAACATGTTTACCAATTCTGTTACTTTGTACTTTCTCAAGCACTTAGTCCAGTGCTCTGCAGCCAGTAAGCACTCAATAAATACAGTTGATCACTGATTATCTGCAAGAATGGTCATACTCACCAACAAACCCAGATCGCACATAATCCTGAGAGCACCTACGCAATGAAACTTTAACTTTTTACAGTTTAGGTCTCCTGCAGTTGGACTCCTCCACTCTCTTTATTCAGACCTTATCAGAAAATCAATCAATCAGTGCTATTTACTGAGTACCTACTCTTCGCAGAGCACTCTACTAAGTTCTTGGGAGAATACAGTACAAAAGAGCTGACACGTTCCTTGGCCACAATGAGCGTACTGTCTAGGGGGCAGAAAGGCATTAATCTAAACAAATGATTTAGTATACATAAATGAAAGATGTGTCCATAAGTACTGTAGGGTACTTATCCAAATCGTCCAAATAATCCAAATGATGCACTGTTTGATTACTGAATCAGCCTCCTTGCTGACCTCCCTGCCTCCTGTCTCTCCCCACTTCAGTCCATACTTCACTCTGCTGCCCAGATCATTTTTCTACAAAAATGTTCAGTCCACATTTCCCCACTCAAGAACCTCCAGATCTTGCCCATCCACCTCCGCATCAAGCAAAAACTCCGTACTGTAGGCTTTAAAGCACTTACCTTGTCCCCTTGTACCTCACCTTACTGCTCTCTTACTACAACCCAGCCCGCACACATCACTCCTCTAATGCCAACCTACTCACTGTACCTTGATCTCATCTATCCTGCCGACATCCTGCTTCTGGCCTGGAACACGCTCCCTCTTCACATCCGACAGACAATTACTCTTTCCATCTCCAAAGCCTTACTTGAAGGTGCATCTCCTCCAAGAGGCCTTCCTTGACTAAGCCCTCCTTTCCTGTTCTCCCATTCCCTTCTGAGTGGCCTCATCTGCCCCCTTTTGTCACCCCATCTTCATCCCCACAGCACTTATGTTCATATCCGTAATTTATTCATTCCTATTAATGTTCGTCTTCCCTCTAGACTGTGAGTTCATTGTGCTCGGGGAATGTGTATGTTATATTGTTATACTGTACTCTCCCAAATGCTTGTACAGTGCACAACACACAGTAAGCACCCGATACATACGATTGATTGATTGTTTGCCTAAGTGCATCAGCCAGGAGTGCTCAGTGCAGACAGATACCATTTTGAACCTGCTTTTTCCATTCTCCCCTCTCTATCCAATTCAGTTTTGAAGCCCTGGGGCAGAAGTGGTATCGTGGTTATAAAATGGGCAGGGCTGTTGGGGTCAAAGGGATCGAATTAAACCTAAATGCATTAAGGCATTTGCAAGAAAGTTTTTCATTCTGGGCCTCAGAGCAGTTTCTTGTAAGCTCAGCTCGTAAATGGTGGCCCTATCCATCTCACTGACTCAGCTCGCCTGGTAAATGCAGAATGAGGCCCCTCAGAAAATGATTTCAATCTTCTGAAAAATGATAAGCCCACAGCCATATCCTCCAAATTTATCGTTGCTGTGGCTAGTCAGAACTCTTCAATTACTTTATTTTGAGCATTGAGGCTGTGGTTTTTTTTGCGACTGACTTTTGCTTAGCATCATATGCAGGGTGAGAGTCAGTGGACCTGCGTTCTAATCCTGGCTCTATTGCTTGCCTGCTTGGTGACCTTGGGCAAGTCACTTCACTTCTCTGTGCCTCAGTTTCGTCATTGGTAAAATGGGGATGAAATACCTGTTCTCCTTTCTACTTAGATGTGAGCCCCTTATGGGACAGAGATTGTGTCTGACCTAATTATCTTGGATCCCTGCCAACTCTGTTTGGAGAAAGAGGGTATGGGTGGCATATAACTGCAGAGTGGTTAGCTCTCCTGAAGACTATAAGCTCCTTTCATTCATTCATTCGGTCATTCAATTGTATTTACTAAGCGCTTACTGTGTGCAGAGCACTGTACTGAGCACTTGGGAAAGAACAATACAACAATAAACAGTGATAGTCCCTGCCCGCATTGAGCTCACAGTGTAGAGCCAGGGAGACAGATATGAAGCAGGGATCACATCTACCAACTCTACTGTACCGTACTCTCCCAAGCACTTAGTACAGTATTTTGCACATAGAAAGTGCTAAACAGAAACCACAATAATTCTAATATTATTATTCTTAGGAGGAGGAGAGGAGACTGTCTGAGACTACCACTCTCCCCACCTTCAAAGCCTTATTAAAATCACAACTCCACAGAGGCCTCCCCCCACCTCTACTCCTCTCCCTTCTGCGTCACCTATGCACTTATACCTTTTAAGCACTTGAGCTCACGCTCAGCTCCACAGCACTAATGTTGTGCTGAGATGTTATTGTTGTGTTACTACACTGTGTTGTGTAATGTTGTGTTATTATGAGAGCACTATTACTCTCATAATATCCTGTCTGATTATTGTGTCAGCCTCCTCTCTGATCTCCCTTCCTCCTGTCTCTCCCCACTCCAATCTATTTTTCATTCCGCTGCCCGGATGATCTTCCTACAGAAACGCTCTGGGCGTGCCACTCCCCTCCTCAAAACCCTCCAGTGGTTGCCTATCAACCTTCTCACGGAACAAAAACTCCTCACTCCTGGCTTCAAAGCTCTCCATCACCTTGCCCCCTCCTACCTCACCTCCCTTTTCTCTTTCTACTGCCCACTCCGTACACTCCGATCCTCTGCCGCTCACCTCCTCACTGTCCCCCGGTCATGCCTATCCCGCCGTCTACCCCTGGTCCACGTCCAACTGCTGTCCTGGAATGCCCTCCCACCTCACCTCTGCCAAACTAACTCTCTTGCCCTCTTCAAAGCCCTCCTGAGAGCTCACCTCCTCCAAGAGGCCTTCCCAGACTGAGCCCTCCCTTTCCCTCTATTCCCCCTCCCCGCCTCACCCTCTGCTCCTCCCCCTTCCTCTCCCCTCAACACTGTGCTCGTTTATATATATTATTTATTACCCTATTAATTTTGTTAATGAGGTGTACATCCCCTTGATTCTATTTATCTTGATGATGTCTTGTTTTTGCTGTCTCCCCCATTTAGGCTGTGAGCCTGTCACTGGGCATGGATTGTCTTTATCTGTTGCCAAATTGTGCATTCCAAGTGCTAGGTACAGTGCTCTGCACATAGTAAGTGCTCAATAAATACTATTGAATGAATGAATAATGTTTATATCCATAATTTATTTATTTATTTATATTAATGTCTGTCTCCTCCTCTAGACTGTAAACTCCTTGTGGGCAGAGACAGACAATAATTGTATTGTACTCTCCCAAATGCTTAGTACTGTGCTCTGCACAAGATAAGCACTCAATAAATGCCATTGATTGTTTGAGGACTCCTCCAGGCCATCCCTGGCTTTCCCAGGTTCGCTTTCTCTTCCGGCACTGCATCTCCCCACCTCCCACTCCTCTGAGCCAGAGATAGGGCTGCCACTGGGATGGAAAGTGGAGGGAGCAGGAGGAATGTCAGGTGTGGGATTCAGAAGCCTCCCCAGCTCCAGAGAGCAAAAACCCTTCAAGGGGCCCCTTGGTGCATCAGGTCAGGACAACAAGCTATGGTAATATCCCTCCTTTGACTTCAGAGTTCTTCTCTGGATCTATCGAGTCTCGGACTTATTACCAGAGGAAGGGTGGGAATGGGAATAGAGGTCACTGAAGGATTTCAACTCGGAGACACGCACGATCCTCCTAACTCCTCCCACTAACATCTCCGGTCTGGACCTGCTTGAGCAGTGTTTTGGCTCAGCTTTGGAATTGGATAATAATAATGTTATTATTATCCTAGAATCCTAGAATCCTAGAATCGAGTCGGTCTTCCAACATGGAAATAATGCAACATTATTAGGAAACAGCGTGGCTCAGCGGAAAGAGCCCGGGCTTTGGAGTCAGCGGTCATGGGTTTGAATCCCTGCTCGGCCACTTGTCAGCTGTGTGACTTTGGGCAAGTCACTTCACTTCTCGGTGCCTCAGTTACCTCATCTGTAAAATGGGGATGAAGACTGTGAGCCCCATGTGGGACAATCTGATTCCCCTGTGTCTACCCCAGTGCTTAGAACAGTGCTCGGCACATAGTAAGCGCTTAACAAATACCAACATTATTAATGTTAATAATGATGATGGTATTTGTTAAGTGCTTACTATGTGCCAGGCATTGTGCTAAGCACTGGGGTGGATACAAGCAAATCGGGTTGGACACAGTCCCTGACCCATGTGGGGCTCCGAGTCTCAATCCCCATTTTACAGATGAGGCAACTGAGGCACAGAGAAGGGAAATGTCTTGCCCAAGGACACAACAGACAAGTGGCAGAGGTAAAATTAGAACCCATGACCTTCTGACCCCTAGGCCCGGGCTGTATCCACTAGGCCATGCTGCTTTTCGTTGAATGCCTCCTGGGCCCTAGTTCTGGCCCACATCTGGACCTTGTGGCCCCGGTGTGGGGCCAGGAGAGCAAGTGAAATTTCACACTCCTTCCTTCACTACCACATCCCCAATCAAGCCTGCTGAAGACTGAGCTTACATCCTCAACTCCACCAGTGAAACCCTACCCTTATCAACACATTGAGGGGAAGACTCTGGCTGAATTTGTCTCCTTGGACAGGGCTTTTTCCAGGGATGATATTGAGAGAAAAAATGGAATCGGGAGGCCATAATATCTTTTCAGAGGATACTGTGGTATTTGTTAAGTGATCACTATATGCCAAACACTGTTCTAAAGAACTGGGGTAGATACAAGGTAATTAGGTTGGACATGGTGAGTCAGTGACCCACAGGGGGCTCACAGTGTCAATCCCCATTTTACAGATGAGGTAACTGAGGCTCAGAGAAGTTAAGTAATTTGCCAAAGGCCACACAGCAGACATGTGGCAGCCTAGGATTAGAACCCACATCCTCTGATTCCCAGCCCCATGCTCTTTCCACTAGGCCATGCCCCAGGGCAGATTAAAGGTCTACCAAGGAGCGATTGATCTGGGCCAGTCCTCTAGGTGACTAACCCTAACCCACCCCAGACATTCCATCCATTCTCATGGACATTCATTCATTCATTCAATCTTATTTATTGAGCGCTTACTGTGTGCAGAGCACTGTACTAAGCACTTGGAATGCACAATTCGGCAACAGATAGAGACAATCCCTGCCCGACAACGGGCTCACAGTCTAAAAGTTTCACCAGCATCTCCTGGGTCCAGACATCATTAAAAGCACCAGTAAGAGAATCCTAGAATCGAGTAGGTCTTCCAACATGGAAATAATGCAACATAACCTCACCAGAAAGGTCTCATGTAAGGAACACCAGGACACCCAAACGTCGGGTGTACGGTGAACTGAATAGAGTTGCTGAAAGACAAACTGAAGACACTTTCAAAGCCTTGCTGATATTTGCAGTTTGGAAGGGTACCAATTCCAGAGTTTCTATTTCAGTGTGTCCACAAGTGCACGCCCTCATGGATACTGTCAGCGTTCATGCAGCCATACATCTTTACATGATAATAATAATAATGTTGGTATTTGTTAAGCGCTTACTATGTGCCGAGCACTGTTCTAAGCGCTGGGGTAGATACAGGGTAATCAGGTTGTCCCACGTGAGGCTCACAGTTAATCCCCATTTTACAGATGAGGTAACTGAGGCACAGAGAAGTTAAGTGACTTGCCCACGGTCACACAGCTGACAAGTGGGAGAGCTGGGATTTGAACTCATGATCTCTGACTCCCAAGCCCGTGCTCTTTCCACTGAGCCACGCTGCTTCGCTATATGCATCTATACATCTATAGACCATACAGATCCAAATCCATAGATACTGTACTCAGACACAGATTCTGTGCCCCCCCACCCCACCCAGCTGCTGCCCGGAAATGCACCCACATACACCCACACTCACACCAACCAGCTCAAGGACACTTCCCACATCAGCGGTGGAGCCAGGAATAGAAGCAGAATTGCTCCTCAAATCCCTCTGCTCCTAGATGTTACTCCCTCAGGATGGGGAGTTAATGTCGTTTTAAACGATTAAATTACTTCTGGTCCCTTAGACCTCCCAACTTTAATTCATATTGCTCTGAGGTGTCAGGCAATTAAAAAAAGCTCTGAATCTAGCACTTTGAAGCAAAGGCTATTTCCACTCTTGGCAGTGGCTCTCACCACGCCCACCCCACCTCCTTATTCTTCAGAGACTGTTGTCTCTCTGCTGCTTTTCTGTTTAGGGCTGTTCTGAAGTCATCTAGTCCAGTCCCCTGACTCCAAGTAGGCTGGTTCCAAACCAGTCGTGCCTCTTTTGATTCGGGGAGACTCCCCCAGCTCCGGGAAAAGACTCCGATCTCTAGCACCCTTCCTGATGATCAGTCAATCAAGCAATAGTACTTATTTTTGCATTCATTTTGTGCAGAGCACTGTACTAAGTGCTTGAAAGAGTCCAGTAGAATTAGTAGGTGTGACCCCCCTGCCCTGCAGGAGCTTAGAGAAAGAGTGGGCTCTCATTCAGCGTGGCGCAGTGGAAAGAGCACGGGCTTTGGAGTCAGGGCTCATGAGTTCGAATCCCAGCTCTGCCACTTGTCAGCTGTGTGACTGTGGGCAAGTCACTTAACTTCTCTGTGCCTCAGTTCCCTCATCTGTAAAATGGGGAATAAGACTGTGAGCCCCACGTGGGACAGACAACCTGATTCCCCTGTGTTTACCCCAGCGCTTAGAACAGTGCTCTGCACATAGTAAGCGCTTAACAAATACCAACATTATTATTATTAAATCCTGGTTCCAGTTTCTAGAAGCTGGGCAGAAGACATTCATCCCGGATGTGCAGCTTGGTCTAGTGGATGTTGGAAGGGATTGTCTCTTTTTATTGCTGCATTGCACTTTGCAAGTGCTTAGTATAATCCTCTGCACACAGTAAGCGCTCAATAAATATGATTGAATGCATGAATGAATGAATCGAGCACAGTTCTGCGAGTCAGAAGGACCTGTGTTCTCATCTCGGCTCTGCCGCATGTCTGCTGTGTGACCTTGAGCAAGTCACTTTACTTCTCTGGGCCTCAGTTCCCTCACCTGTAAAATGGGGATTAAGACTGTGAGCCCCATGTGGGACAGGGATTGGGTCCAACCTGGTTAGCCTGTATCTACCCCAGTGCTTAGAACAGCGCTTGGCACGTATTAAGCACTTCACAAATACCACATTATTAGTATTAGTATTAAGTGGTAGAAGCTGTCTCTATCTGTTGCCGATTTGTACATTCCAAGTGCTTAGTACAGTGCTCTACACATAGTAAACGCTCAATAAATACTATTGAATGAATAGAGGCTAATTCTTAGTCCCCACGCAGAAGGTAGAGAACTAGGAATTCTGCGAGCGTGGCTACAGTGGGGTGGGGGTGAGGGGGTCCCAGGAGCCGGGAAGCCCTTAGGGGCTCCCTGACATGGAGGAGGAAGGAGCTGAGCTCGTCCCCTGGGAGCCCTGCTCCCTGACCTGCTGGTTACTGGGGGAAAAGGAGCCCATGCTGCACTGGCAGTTGGCAGGGAAGATCCGTGCCTCGCAGCTCTGCCCACCACCTTGGGAGCTGGGAATGTGCCTTACTCTGTTAGAAAATGCTGCTCGCTGCATTTTTCTTTGTTATCTCCAAAGTTCCTGCTGGGGGAAGGGCTTAGGAGGAATGGGGAGGGGAGACCATGGGAGTCTGAGGGTGGAGGATGGATGGAGGTTGGGGGGTGTAGATTGGAGGACCCGGGGCCCTGTCAGGCAGCCCTTATCTGGGGGGGGTGGTCATTACCCCCATGAGAGGTGCTAAAGGGCCAATAATAACAATAAAAATAATTTTGGTATTTGATATGCGCTTACTATGTGCTAGGCACTGTAACAGTGACCCCTGTCCACCCAGGGCCCAGTCTCACCAATCAATAGTATTTATAAGCACTTAGTCTGTGCAGAGCACTATACTGAGTGCTTGGGAGAATGGATTTGGGGTCAACACCTCAAAGGTCCCCAGCCTTCCCGCCTGCTCTGCCCTGCCCTGCACTGCCCTCCGAGGAGGGGGCAGGAAGGGGACTGATGGTGGGTGGGAGGAAGGGAAGCCCAGGCAGGGAGCCGTTGGCATCCGTTCCCTTGCTGCTGCTGCCTGCTGAATTCATCTGTGCCCTGGGAAGGAACAGTCTGGGCACTGTCACCTTCTGTCCTTCTGGGGATGGAAGGTGTTCCTGGGGTCCCTGACTCCAGGCCAGATCCTGGGACCTTGGGGACCGAGCCACGGGAAGGAGTGGGGTTGGGAAGTTGGATTAGTACTGGGTCAGTCAGTTGTGGTTATTGAGCTCTTACTATGTGCAGAACATTCATTCATTCAATAGTATTTATTGAACACTTACTATGTGCAGAGTACTGTACTAAGCGCTTGGAATGTACAAATCGGTAACAGATAGAGACAGTCCCTGCCCTTTGATGGGCTTACGGTCTAATCGGGGGAGACGGACAGACAAGAACAATAGCGATAAATAGAATCTAGGGGATGAACATATTAAAAACAATAGCAAATAAATAGAATTAAGGCAATGTACATTTCATTAACAAAATAAATAGGGTAATGAAAATATATACAGTTGAGCGGACGAGTACGGTGCTGAGGGGATGGGAAGGGAGAGGGGGAGGAGCAGAGGGAGATGGGGGGAAAAGAGGGTTTAGCTGCAGAGAGGTGAAGGGGGGCGGTAGAGGGAGTAGAGGGAGAAGGGGAGCTCAGTCTGGGAAGGCCTCTTGGAGGAGGTGAGCTGTAAGTAGGGTTTTGAAGAGGGGAAGAGAATGAGTTTGGCGGAGGTGAGGAGGGAGAGCGTTCCGGGACCGCGGGAGGACGCGGCCCAGGAGTCGACAGCGGGATGGGCGAGAACGGGGGACGGTGAGGAGGTAGGCGGCGGAGGAGCGGAGTGTGCGGGGTGGGCAGTGGAAAGAGAGAAGGGAGGAGAGGTAGGAGAGGGCAAGGTGATGGAGAGCCTTGAAGCCTAGATTTTGTTTTGCGTGAAGGTTGATAGGCAACCACTGGAGGTTTTTAAGAAGGGGAGTGACATGCCCAGAGCCTTTTTGCAGGAAGATGAGCCGGGCAGCAGAGTGAAGAATAGACTGGAGTGGGGAGAGACAGGAGGAAGGAAGATCAGAGAGCAGGCTGACACAGTAATCTAGCCGGGATATTACAAGAGCCCGTAACAGTAAGATAGCCGTTTGGGTGGAGAGGAAAGGGCAGATCTTGGCTACATTATAGAGGTGAGACCGGCAGGTTTCGGTGACAGATCGGATGTGTGGGGTGAACGAGAGAGCCGAGTCAAAGATGACACCGAGGTTGTGGGCCTGAGAGATGGGAAGGATGGTGGTACCGTCCACGGTGATAGGGAAGTCAGGGAGAGGACAGGACTTGGGAGGGAAGATGAGGAGCTCAGTTCTTGGTAGAGCCTAGAAGAACAATTAACAGGCACATTCATTCATTCAGTCACATTTACTGAGCACTTACTGTGTGCAGCACACTGTACTAAGTACTTGGGAGAGTACAATATAATAATAAAGAGACACATTCCCTGCCCACAATGAACTTATAGTCTAGAGGGGGAGACAGATGTTATTCTATCTCAAGGTCTTGCTGACTGGGTCAGTAGCTGCCACCCAGTAGGTCTGGGCAAAGGGAAGGAGGAATCGGGGCTGGCGCAGGGCCCTGTGCCCTGGTCTTGCTCTGCCCATCTCAAAGGGAGCAAGTGGCCCTGAGGACCCTGACACCCAGAGAAAGACAAGGGAGGCAGTGTTGCCTAGTGGACAGAGCATGGGTCTGGGCACCACACGACCGGGGTTCTAATCCTGGCTCTCTGCCACCTGTCTGCTGTGTAGACCTTGAGCAAGCCACTCAACTTCCTTATGCCTTAGTTACCTCATCTGTGAAATGAGGATTAAAACTGTGAACCCCATGTGGGACAGGGACTGTTTTCCAACCTGATTAGCCTGTATCTACCCCAGGACTTAATACAGTGTCTGGCACACACTAAGCATTTAGCAAATGCCATTTTTTTAAAAAAAAAAAAGAGTAGGAGAAAGAGAAGGAGAAGAGAGAAGTGGGAGTTGAGAAAGAAGAAAAGACAGGAGGAGAAGAAAAGATGGAGGAGGAAAAGGACAAAGAAAAAGATAAGGCACAGAGGCTAAAGGGGAAGAGGAGGAGAAGGGAAGGGGGAGAAGGAGTGAAAAGGAAAGAGAAAAGGAGGGAAGGAAATGGGGACGTAGCCCCAAGGAACCTCATTCATTCATTCATTCAATCGTATTTATTGAGAAGCAGCGTGGCTCAGTGGAAAGAGCACGGGCTTTGGAGTCAGAGTTCATGGGTTTGAATCCCGGCTCGGCCACTTGTCAGCTGTGTGATTTTGGGCAAGTCACTTATCTTCTCTGTTCCTCAGTTACCTCATCTGTAAAATGGGGATTAATACTGTGAGCCCCACATGGGACAACCTGATTCCCCTGTGTCTACCCCAGCACTTAGAACAGTGCTCGGCACATAGTAAGCGCTTAACAAATAGCAACATTATTATTATTTATTAAGCTCCTACTGTGTGCAGAGCACTCAGCCAGACCGATCCCCACAGGGCCCA
This sequence comes from Ornithorhynchus anatinus, assembly GCF_004115215.2. Taxonomy (NCBI): domain Eukaryota; kingdom Metazoa; phylum Chordata; class Mammalia; order Monotremata; family Ornithorhynchidae; genus Ornithorhynchus; species Ornithorhynchus anatinus. The sequence goes on from NC_041730.1 coordinate 11,702,866, forward strand.
TAACTATCCCCTTTGCTCCTCTGAGCTGAGAGCCTATTCCCCCACCCCGGATACTGCGAAGGGGTGGTTTTAAGGCCCACTTTGCAGTTTGGGGAAACTGAGGCCCGGGGGCATCGGGAAGGGTATTTGAAGGAGTGGGGATTTCCCCTCCCCCGGTCCCTCGGTGCGGGGTTCAGGGGCTCCTTCCTCCTCGCCATCCCCACCGGCTCGGGCCCCAGTAGGCCCCGGGGAGGGAGAGTAGTCTCGCCCCCAGCCCCAAGATCCCCGCCCCCCAACCTCAACCCCTCGGGCCCATTGGGCCAGCAGTTTTTTAGGAGACCCTCCCCACGGAGAGGAACTCTGAAGGGGCCTCGGGCTAGGGCCCCGCAGGTCGGGGCGAGGAAAGAGGGAGAGAAGACGGGAGGGCTAGCCATTCCTTAGCCGCATTCCTTAGCCGTTACTCCCAGCAGGCCACATAATAATAATAATAATGTTGGTATTTGTTAAGCGCATACTATGTGCAGAGCACTGTTCTAAGCGCCGGTGTAGATACAGTGTAATCAGGTTGTCTCACGTGAGGCTTACAATCTTGCCCAAAGTCACCCAGCTGATAAGTGGCGGAGTCAGAATTAGAACTCATGACCTCTGACTCCCAAGCCCAGGCTCTTTCCAGTGAACCACGCTGATTAGAACCCATGACTTCTGACTCCTAAACCCGTGCTCTTTCTACTAAGCCACGCTGCTTCTCTATATATGGGGTGCAGGGGAGGGGATGGGCGGCTGGGGGGCCAAAGGGAGCGGGGGCACTTGGGTCCCTGGAGGGGATGGGGGTGGGGCGGGGGTACGATCGGGGAGGGGTCCCTTCTAGACTGCGAGCCCATTGTTGGGAAGGGATTGTCTCTGTGGCCTATTGTACTTTCCAAGCGCTTAGTACAGTGCTCTGGACACAGTAAGCATTCAGTAAATATGAATGAATAATTTTATTTATCGGTATTGTCGCTATCGATGCCTGTTTACTTGTTTTGATGCCTGTCTCCCCCCTTCTAGACTGTGAGCCTGGGGTGGACAGGGAGTGTCTTTGTTGCTGAATTGTACTTTCCAAGCGCTCAGTACAGTGCTCTGCACACAGTAGGCGCTCAATAGAGAAGCAGAGTGGCTTAGTGGAAAGAGCCCGGGCCTGGAAGTCAGAGGTCGTGAGTTCTAATCCCGCCTCCGCCACTTGTCAGCTGTGACTTGGGGCAAGTCACTTCACTTCTCTGTGCCCCAGTGACCTCATCTGCAAAATGGGGATGAAGACTGTGAGCCCCACCTGGGACAACCTGCTCACCTTGTATCTATCCCAGCGCTTAGAGCAGTGCTTGGCACATAGTAATCGCTTAACAAATGCCATCGTCATTATTATTAAATGCGATCGATTGAATGAATGAATGAAGAATTATATTCATTGATATTGATGCTCCGGATGCCTGTGTACTCGTTTTGCGGTCTTCCCCCTTCTAGACTGTCAGCCCGATGTGGGCAGGGATTGTCTCTCTTTGTTGCTGAATTGTGCTTTCCGAGCGCTTAGTACAGTGCTCTGCACACAGGAAGCGCTCAACAAAGACGACGGAATGAATGAATAAGTGAGTGAAGGAAGGCGGGAGTTGGGGATTGGATGGGGCTGCGCTAGGAGACTCCAGAGCCCCGGGCCCGCCCCCTGCCCCTGTCCCCTGCCCCTGTCCTCTCCCCCGCCCCTGTCCTCTCTCCCTGTCCCTGCCCCATTCTCCTGTCCCCTGCCCCACCCCCCTGTTTCTGTCCCCTGCCCCATCCCCCTGCCCATCCCCCGTCCCTGTCCACAGCCCCCTGTCCCCTGCCCCATCCTCCTGACCCTGCCCCCTCCCCCGTCCCTGCCTCATCCCCTTGTCACTGTCCCCTGCCCCATCCCCGTCACTGTCCCCTGCCCCACCCTCCTGTCCCTGCCCCCTCCCCCCATCCGCTTGTCCCTGTCCATAGCCCCCTGTTCCTTTCTTCATCCCCCGTCCCTGTCCCTTCCCCCTGCCCCAGCCCCCTGCCCTGTCCACAGCCCCCTGCCCCATCCCCCTGTCCCTTCCACAGCCCCCTGTCCCCTGCCTCCTCCCCCTGCCTCCCCCCCGTCTCTCCCCCCGTCCCTGCCCCATGCCCCCTGCCCCCTCCCCTCTCCTCCTGCCCCTCCCCCTCCCTGTCCTAGTGGGGGGCAGCGGCACGGGGGGCGGCGCGGAGGAGGAGGAGAAGGAGGAGGAGGAGGACGAAGTGGGAGGAGGAGGAGAAGGAAGAAGGGGCCGCTGCTACAGCCGCCGCCGCCAGGCTGCCAGGCTGTCAGGCCGGGCGAGCTCCGGAGGGCTGCATCCCGGGGGCCGAGGGGCCGGGGGGCCGGGGGTCCCGGGTCCCGCCGCCGCCCCGGGGGTCTGAGCGGCCCGAGAGGGTGGCGCACTCATTTACCGCCACCAACGGCCACCACCCTACGGAGACCCCTCCCTCCTCCATCCCCTCCCCCTCCATCCCTTCTCCCCTTCCGTCCCCCCTCCCCTTCCCTCGGTGCGGCCGGAGCCGGGGGAGCCGGCCAGCTCAGGGGCTCCCCGGACCCCCGGACCCCCGGCCTGCCAGCCCCCAGCGCCCCGGCCCCCTGCCCCTTCCCCTCCCGTGTCCCTCCCGTGTCCCTCCCGTGTCCCGCCCGAGGATGCAGCCCGGCCCGCGCCGGGAGCTGAGCAGGGCATCCGAGCCGGCCCCCATCCTGACCCCCGACCCCCGACCCCAGCCCCCTGTCCCCTCGGCGCCGGGGAGACATGACTTCCAAGCACCACTCCGACTGGATCCCCTACAGGTACCGGACGCCGGGGACGGGGGTCGGGGGTCGGGGGTCAGCGGGCGGGGGTCGGACCGATCCTGCCGGGCCCCGGAGTTCCCCAAACTTTCCCTAGGCCGGGGGAGCGGGGTCGGCCGGGCCGAGACACCCCGTCCCATCTGGGGGCAGAAAGAACCCAGGCGGAGGTTGGGGGACGAGGTGGGGGGGGAGAGGTGGGGGAGGAGAGGCCGGGGGGGCGGGGGGAGAATCACCCCAGGAAGAGAGAGAACAGAGACCTCGGGTGGAGAGGGAGAGACAGATAGGGGAGATATGCCGGCCAAAGAGCCGGGGGAGAGAGAGACCCTGGAAAGAGAGAGGAAGAGAGAAAGGGCAGAAAAACCCTGATCAAAGAGGAAGAGAGAAGAGAGAACCCCAGGTGGGGAAGGGAGAGAAAGAGGAGAGACCCAGGGCAGAGAAAAGGAGAGAGAGGTGAGAGACCTGGGCAGAGAGAGGGGTGAGACCCCGGGTAGAGAAAAGGGGGAGAGACCCCGGACCAGAGGAAGAAGGACAGAGAAAGAGAGAGAGCAGATAATACTGGGGAGAAAGGGGAGGAGAAGAGACAGGACTAGGTGGAGAAGAGAGAGAAAGAGAGGAGAAACTCAAGTGGAAAAGGTTGAGGAGGAGGAGGAGAGCCCTTGGGCTGGGGGAGCAGAAGGGAGAAGAACCCCGAGGAGGTGGAGAGAGGTGTGGGGAAGGCATTCCCCTTCAGCAGGGGAGATGCTATTGAATCAGCCAACTCTGGGCTTTGGGTCAGCACTGGTGAGAAAGAGCATCGGGGAAGAGGAAGGGACCTCCTGCGCTCTGGACCCTGAACCTCAAGAAAGTTTGGGGCTGGAACAGGACGAGGAATAAGAGGGAAGGCACATATTCCCATGCACTCTCACTTGCATGCTCTCTCTCTCTCTCTCTCTTTCTCTCTCTCTCTCTCTCACACACACACACACACACACGCACACACTACACGCACACATCACACAAACACAGACCCATTCTCTGACTCACACACACATAAACCCACAAATACATGAAACCCAGTCTTTGTTTTAAACAGTACTTGTTAAGCACTTACTATGTGCCAAGCGCCATAATAAGCCCTGAGGGAGATAGAGGATAGAGTGGACACAGTCCCCGATCCACAAAGGTACTGTAGTCTGAATAGCAGAGAATAGGTTTTAGTTCCCAATTTACAGATGAAATAACTGCAGCATAGAGAAGTTAAGTGATTTTCCCAAGGTCATGCAGCAGACAAAGTGGCAGAGCTGACATTAGAACCTAGGTCCTCAGACTCCCCGACCCGGGCTCTTACCACTAGGCTGCCTTGGCCTTGTTCTCCAATCCAAATACATACTGGCTTTCTCTTTAACCCCCAGGCTTCCATGCTCTCTCATTCACTCAAGCACTTAGTACAGTGGTTTGCACACAGCAAGCTCTCAATAAATACAATTAAATACGATTGAACCAAAGACACACACACACACTCACACATGATTGGAGAAAGGCGTGTTTGACATGACCCCCTTTAGAAAGCTCAGAACAGAATCCGGACTCTGTCGTCCCTTGACTGTGGAGCCAAACTAGGCCAAGAGGAGAGGGGGCCACAACCAGCCAAGGACAACCCACCCACCCCACCACCACCACACACACACCCCATCCACCCTCTGCATGCTGCCATGGAGAAGAGCCAGATTGCCATGGCAGCACTTGCTCTGCTGCCTCCCATTGGCTCCTTGGTTGCCATAGACTACCGAGTCTGTCTCCCCAGCCTCTCCCAAAGAAGCATGTACGTCAAAAGGACCCTGGGCAGTGAGGGGGCCTCACTTTGCCCAGGCAGCTGTGTGGGAAGGCTGGTTTCTGAGAGGCCCAGCCCAAATGTCTCTCCGACCCCAACACAAACACAGTGGTTCAGTCTGTCTCACGCTTACGTCCACCCTGCTGCATGTACGTGGCTCCTGCCTGTGTGGGCCTTCCTCCGTTTCAGTTATCCCAGTAGGAACCTCGGTGGTTCCTCTGACTGTAGGCTGTTTCACTACCATGCACTATTTTCCTCATTAAAGTTCCCACGTGGTACAGATTCAGCCTGAGGCGGACATTCCGAAGCTGAGGCACATTTAGCAATTGTGGGTAGAATTCTTTGTGCAGAAGTAGACTCTCCCTCATGTAGTTCATCCCTTGCAGATAGGCCTGGCCTTGACTTGGAGGCATCCTGTCAGTCACCCCCAGTTTCTAGACTCTCCCCCTCTTCCCAATCAGAAACTGAATCAAAAGGTAAATGCATCTCACCATCTTAGGTCACACTTGCCTCAGTTTTTTTTTCAGTGTGAGAGAAAGTGTGTGAGAGTGTGTGTGTATGCGTATGTGTGTGTTAAGAGAGAGCGAGAGAGAGAGCAAGGAAGGGAGGTGGTGGATTTTGGAGTTGTAGAAGCGGAAAGAAATGTCTTTGGTGCCAGGTGAATTAAAAATGTTTTCCATTTCAAAGCTTCCATTTTCAGTAAAAGAACCAGGGAGTGTTGCTCATGAGGGTCTCTCCATTCATTTAATCATATTTATTGAGCATTTACTGTGTGCAGAGCACTGTACTAAACACTTGGGAGAGTACAGTATAACAATAAACAGACACATTCCCTGCCCACAACGAACTTACAGTCTAGAGGAGGAGACAGAAATGAATAGAAATAAATGACAGATATGTACATAAGTGCTGTGGGACTGGGGGAAGGGGGAATAAATAAAGGGGGCAATTCAGGGTGATGCAGAAGGGAGTGGGAGAAGAGGAAAGGAGAGCTAAGTCAGGGAAGGCATCTTGGAGGAGATGTGCCTTCAATAAAGCTTTGAACCGGGGGGGACAGTAATTGTCTGTCAGATATGAGGAGGTAAGACTTTCCAGGCCAGAGGCAGGACGTGGGCAAGGGAAAAGTGGCAAGATCGATGAGATTGAGGTTCACTGAGAAAGTTGGCATTAGAGGAGCAAAGTGGGCGGGCTAGGGAGTAGTAGGAGAGTAGTGAAGTGAGGTAGGAAGGGGCAAGGTGCTTTCAAGGGCTTTGAAGCCAATGGTGACAAAAACAATGGAGTTTTTGTTTGGTGTGGAGGTAGGGGTTCCTGGAGACCCATCGGCTTTCAAACTTCGTTGCTTTGGGATGCTGAAGGCTCCATTCATGGATGGCACGGATGCAGAACAGGAAGTGGAATTCTCTTTTCTGCGGGCCAGGGAAGTCGACAAAGAGGGCCAACCTTGGGAAGGAAGGAACAGGTCTCCTCACCGAGGGAGAGACATTAATAATAATAGTAATAATAATGATGGTATTTGTTAGGTGCATACTACGTGGCAGGCACTGTTCTAAGCACTGGGGTAGATACAAAGTAATCACGTTGGACACAGTCCCTGTCCCACATTGAGCTCACAGTCTTAATCCCCATTTTACAGATGAGGTAACTGAGGCACAGAGAAGTGAAGTGGCTTGCTCAAGGTCACACAGCAGACAAGTGGCAGACCTGGGAATAGAACCCATGACCTTCTGACCCCCAGACCCTGCTCTTTTCATTACGCCATGCAGCTTCTCAATGCTAATAGAAAATAGGGTGGGTGTCTCCTCCCTGTGGAAAGCAATGGAAATCAGGCAGAAGCAGTGTGGGGAGCAGACACTTTTTATGGGGAAATGGATCCTGACCCATGAGCAGAAGCCCTTGGGGTGGAATAAGGAATCAAACGGAAAAATGCCCAGGGATAGTCTTGTTGCCCTACAGCATGCTGGGAACGAGATGTCCCCCTTGTTACTTGGCGTTGCTGTTCGGGAGAGCCACGTAGGATGTTTCAGCAGAAGCATGTAGGTTGGGGGTGAGTGCTTAATAGGCAGCCACCTGCTTCATTCTGAAAAGAAACTAGATGGCGGGAGTTCTAGAGTCTTTGGTGGCTTCTCCGTGGCTGGTCCAAGAGGTGGTTTCCTGTGGTCTCTCGTGGGCTTAAGGTGGAGCAAGACAAGAGGAAGGCCAAAGGAATTTGCTTCTTTAAAGTTTAGAGTTTAAAATGTGGTTTGAGAATCTGATCTGCTTATCTCTCATCTGCCCCAACACTTGGCAAATAACAGATGATAATAATAATAGTAAAAAAAATCTATTTTCTAGGGGTTTTGTCTTGCCCCTCTTGATAGTGAGCTCCTCCAGGGGAGGAATTGGTTCCTACACATTGTAGGTCTTTCCCAGGACTTGTGCTGTGCTCTGCCTACAGTCAGCACATTAATGACCACATGAAAGGGGATAACAATGGAATCGAGACACCTGAAGTAGAATCGTGCACATTGTGATAGATCTAATAGGCTTCCACTGGTCAATATTTTCCACTGCCCCATCCACTCCTCCCTCACCCTCAGAGGAGGTTCAGTCCTCAGCCTCTGCAGAGTGAGATGTTTTCCGGTCCATTAAAGTTGGGGTTGATGAGATCCAGACTCCAGATTGGTTGCCAAGAGTGGATGCAGGCAGCTGACCCTGGCATGAGCTGCTCACAGTGACCCACAGTGAGATAGTGGTCGGCTGGGCCAGGAGGTGGCAGGGGCAGAGGGACCGGGGTTATTGGGTATGGCCCGGCTTGACTGTCTGGGGGTGGGGGGCAAGGGGGAAGCAGGAGCTGGCAGACCCCTTCTCTGAGGAAATGTATCCCCATCTCCGTCCTGCCCGATTTCCTCTGCCAGCGAGAGCGTTGGCAGAGCAGGAGAGGCCGCTGCTCCCAAAATGAGACTTGACTCTGCTTCCTGTCCACCCCCGTCTTCACACTCTCCAGGAGCCACTTATGGGCGTGGATGAACTCTGTACTCTCCCTCCAGCCAAGGTCCAAGTCTTGTGCCCTTACAATTTTCTTCCCCCGCCTATTCATGCCCCTGCCTATTTTGACCTCCCCTATCATTTGTGCATTCTCACTGATTGTTTGCCTCCGCTGACTGTGTCCCTCCCACTAATTGTATCCCCCTGCTGATTGTGTCCCCCCTCATCAATTATGTCCCCCTCGGTGATTGCATATCCCTTCCTGGCATGAGCCAGGCATGTTGTCCCTAGCCATTCTCCAGACTTATGTCAGACTTCTGAGGCCCCAGGGGTAACTGCTGGACCCGCCACCGCTGATACCAACTTTTCAGTTTTGAACCTGGGGATGATAAAGGGGCAGGGTTTCAGGGGTTTAGGCAGGATTTAAGAAGGGATGACAGGGATGAGGACTCAGTGGGACAGACTGGTTTTTTTTTCAATGGTAATTGCTAAGTGCTTACTATATGACAGGCACTGACCTAAGCACTGGGAAAGAACAAAGAAACAAGCACTGGGTTAAGTCTAAGGGACACTCAGTCTTAATGCCCATTTTACAGAGGCAGTAACTGAGGCCTAGAGAAGTCAACTGACTTGCCCTTTCACCCTCAATAGCAATAGCAGTTAATAATAATGATGATTGCACTTGTTAAGCACTTACTATGTGTCAAGCACTGCTGGGGTAGGTAGAAATTAGTCAGATTGGACACAGTCCCTGTCCCTCATGGAGCTCACAGTCTTAATCCCCATTTTATAGATGAGGCAGCTGAGGCACAGAGAAGTTAAAACACTTGTCCAAGGTCACAGAGCAGACAAATGGCAGAGCAGGGATTAGAACCCAGGTCCTCTGACTGGCAGGCCTGTGCTCTATCCAATAAGCCACGCTACTTCCCTACTTCAAAGAGTGAAGAGATCAAAACGCCACCATTTTGGGTCCCCTTTCAGGCCTGGCTGGAAACTCTCAAGTCTTTTTTTTTTCTTATGGCATTTATTAAGCATTTACTATGTACCAGGCACTGTACTACACACTGGGGTGGATACAAGCAAATCGGGTTGGACACAGCCCCTCTCCCATGTGGGGCTCACAATCCCAATCCCATTTTACAGATGAGGTAAATGAGGCACCGAGAGGTCAAGTGACTTGCCCAAGCTCACACAGCAGACAAGTGGTGAAACTGGGATTAGACTCCATGACCTTCTGACTCCCAGGCCCGTGCTCTATCCACTGCACCATACTGCTTCCCGGTGGCTGGCTTGTAACACCATTTGGGAAGTGATCTTGGTTGTCCCTGTGCTGTTGTAGGTTTGCAATCTGTGAAGGCGACCAGAGTCCACAAGCACCAAACAGCTGTGAGGAACATTTTTCTGGCCACCGGTGGGGATCCGTGTTGAGAATCCCCCTGAGGAGAAAAGGCCTTTGGGTTCTCATCCTGGCTCTGCTACTCTGTGTGGCCTGGGGCAAGTTATTTCACTTCTCTGCACCTCAGTTTCCTCATTTGTAAAATGGAGATTAAGACTGTGAGCCCCATGTAGGATGGCAACTGTGTCCAACCTGATTAGCTTTTATCTACCCCACTGCTTAGAACAGTGCCTGGCCTGGAGTAAGTCCGTAACAAATATCATTAAGAACTACAGCAGGTGCAGTGAGTATATTCTGGCACATAGTAAGTGCTTATCAAATGCCATTAACAGCAACAACAGGTACAGTAAGTATATTCTACGTGCTGCACATAGTCTAGTCCTGAAATTTTAAGCTCTATGATTCCTGTTGGGAGACTCCATTAATAACTTTGGGTGTTGCAGCAAGGGAAGAACCCAAACTAGGGAGAACAGTGATTTTACAGGAATAATGATAATTGTGGTACTTGTTAAATGCTTAATATGTACCAAGAACCACCCTAGATGCTGGGAGAAGGATGAGATAATCAGGTTAGACACAGCCCCTGACCCACATGTGGCTCACAGTCTAAGAGGGAGGGAGAACAGGTATCTAATCTCCATTTTACAGTTGAGGAAATGGAAGCACAAAAAATCGAATTGACTTGTGCCAGGTCACATGGCAAGCCAGTGTTAGAGGCGGAATTAGAACCCAGGTCCTCTGACTCCCAGGTCCGTGCTCTTTCCACTCAGCCTTGTTGTTAATAACGGTGATAATAATAATAGTATTTGTTAAGCACTTACTATACATCAGGCACTGTATTCAGCACAGGGTTAGATACGAGATAATCAGGTTGGACACAGTTCTTGTCCAATATAGGGCTCACAATCTTAATCCCCATTTTACAGGTGAGGTAACTGAGGCACAAAGAAGTGAAGCGACTTGCCCAAGGCCAAACAGCAGTCAAGTAGCAGAGCTGGGTTGAGAGCCCACAGTCCCTCTGACTTACAGGCCTGGGCTCTATCCACTAGACTACACTGCTTGTTGCTTCTGGAGAACTCTGCCTGGTGCTATACTTTTAAGCCTGAGCAGTAGTAGTAGTAGTCCAAATTACTGGTTAACCGAGTGGAAGTTAGTTCCTGAGGTAGGAAGGTTTCAGGCATTGAACAGATTTTGCCTGAATTGGACAAATTTAACTATTCTTGGCTTACAGACTTCTGATTCTCCAAACAAGCCTTGGGCCCAGTTGGTTTGGAGAGCAGCCTTTCTCCTGGACCTATCTTTCATTTAAATGCTGTTCCTGATCTCTCAGGTCTGCAACTTTGATAATTTTCATACAACTGCAAATCTTGCAGAAAGCATTTGGTTAAGATTTGCGAATCAGCAGTCCTTTACCCAAAGCTGGGCCATGGGCCTGGAGAAAGCCGAGGGAGAATTTGTTCAGATTTTCCCGGGGCCAAACAAAAGGCTTGGAAGCCCCGCCGGCTTCTTCAAATGATCCTTGTCTCCTAGCAGGATCCTTTAAACTCTACAAAACTCCCTGGGAGCTGTCTGTGGGGAAGACGGGTATTTACTTGGCTCAGACCTATTTGTGGTTCCAAGCAGTGTCAGCGGGTGAGGGTGATCAACGTGGAGTCTGGGTTTGAATACTGACTCCAGCCCAAGGGGAGCAGCTTCTCAGTCACTGTGTGGGGGCAAAACCATTATCAATGTCAACTTCATCGACTGAGCACCGACAGTGTGCGGAGCACAGTACTAAGCACTTGGGAGAGTACAGTACTAATAATTGTGGTATTTGGGAAGTGTTTACTATAGTCCAAGCACTGGGCTAAGTTCTGGGGTATGTACAAGATTATCAGGTCCCACATGGGGCTCACAGCCTAAGTAGGAGGGAGAACAAGTATTGAATCCCCATTTTGCAGATGAGGGAACTGAGGCACAGAGAAGTGAAGTGACATGCCCAATGTCACACAGCAGGTAAGTGGTGGAGTCGGAATTAGAACCCAGGTCCTCTGACTCTTAGGCCTGTCCTTTTTCCACGAGGCCATACTGCTTTCCTGGCAGTACAAGACAAAATATAACAATCTCTGCTTTACAGAGCTGACAGTCAAGTGGGAGGAGGACGATGGCGAGGGGAGACAGACACCGAAATGAATTAATGCTAGGGGGAATAATAGAGTATATAAGATACGTACTCAAGGGCCTTGGGGGCTCTGGTAACTTAAATGCTTACAGGCCCAGTTTCTGTGGACGTTAGGGTGGATTCACCAGAACAGGGTCTGGAAATCAGGATTTTCTAAGATAGTGACCTATGCTCTGGGAGGAAGATGAGGGTCAGGGGGTTCTGGGAAGCAGCTAAACCCAGTGGAGATGTCATGGGCAGTTCCAATCTAGTGGAGAGAGCATGGACCCAGGAGTCAGAAGGACTGAGTTCTAATCCTGGCTGTGCCCCACATCTGCAGTGTCACCTTGAGTCACTTCACTTCTCTGGGGTTCAGTTACCTCATCTGGAACATGGGGATAAGAGTCTGAGCCCCATATGGGACAGGGACTGGGTCCAACCCGATTGATTTGTATCTACCCCAGTGCTTAGAAAAGTGCTTAGTACATAGTAAATGCTTAAAAATACCATTATTATTATTATTATTATCTGTTGGATGCCCACCGAGGGTAAATTATGCTAGTAAGTACTTGAGGAAGGACAACAGAGGCACTAGACACATGGTCCCTGCCCTGAAGAAGCTCACAATCCAGAAGGGAAGACAGACAGAAGAAACTACACCTAGCAGGAAGATTATAACAGGAAGTAGGTCAAGTATATTTGGATGAAGTAGCAGACTAATGAATTATCGAATGAAATTCCCCTAGGCCTGTATACCTCTATTCCATATATATACTTGCCAGTATAAATAAGTCCCTAAGAGAGGAATGAAACAGCCTATATAACTGCTCTGGTAGGGTGTATGTTGGGTTTGACCCCTTTGATTTTCAAATGTATTTTTCCCTTTGGGACACTAAAGAAGTTGTTAGCATCTCTGATTCGGGTGTGCCAGGTACAATTGGAAAAACAAAAGCCGAAACACGTGTAGGTTCAGTGGGGCACCAGCAGGTCGGTGACCTGTCCAGAGCGTGGGTTAGGGGAGACAGAAGCAGCGTGGCCTAGAGGAAAGAACCCCAGCCTGGGAATCAGAGGACATGGTTTCTAATCCCGGCTCTGCCACTTGTCTGCTGGGTGACCTTGGTCAAGTCACTTCACTTCTCTGTGCCTCAGTTTCCTCATCTGGAAAATGGGGTTTAAGTCTTACTCCCTCCTACTTAGATGGTGAGACTCATGTGGGACAGGGACAGTAACCAACCTGATTAACTTATATTTACCTCAGCACTTAATATAGTGCTTGGCAAATAGTAAGAACTTAACACATAGTAAGCGCTTAACAATGCCTGTCACCCCCCTTCTAGACTGTGAACCGGTTGTGGGCAGGGATCCAGCACTGAGAACAGAGCTTGGCCCATAGTAAGCACTTAACAAATAATAATAATAATAATGTTGGTATTTGTTAAGTGCTTACTATGTGCAGAGCACTGTTCTAAGCGCTGGGGTAGACACAAGGGAATCAGGTTGTCCCACGTGGGGCTCACAGTCTTAATCCCCATTTTACAGATGAGGTAACTGAGGCACAGAGAAGTTAAGTGACTTGCCCACAGTCACACAGCTGACAAGTGGCCGAGCCGGGATTCGAACCCATGACCTCTGACTCCAAAGCCCATGCTCTTTCCACTGAGCCAGGCTGTATTATTATTATTGCCTCTGTTGCTGAATTGTACTTTCGAAGTGCTTAGTACAGTGCTCTGCACACAGTAAGCGTTCAATAAATACGATTAAATGAATGAATAAGTAACATTAAAAAAACCCAACAACCATAGGGACATCTAGTAGAGCTCCCCCTCCAACTCCTCACTGTTTGCAACACAGAAGAGACAAATGCTCCAAGACTCCACCCACCCTTCACCTGCCAAAACCTTCAGTACTAAGCAGTCTCTCAGGAAAAATAAAATAAATGGTGATATCCCCATTTGTTAAGCACTTACTATGTGCAAAGTACTGTTCTAAGCCCTGGGGGATGCAAGGTGATACAAGGGGAGCCCGGGCTCACAGTTTTCATCCCCATTTTACAGATGAGGTAACTGAGGCACGGATAAGTTAAGTGACTTGCCCAAAGTCACACAGCTGGCAAGCAGCGGAGCCAGGATTAGAACCCATGACCTCTAACTCCCAAGCCCGGCTCTTTCCACTGAGCCATGCTGCTTCAGAGTGGGTTGGGGTTGGCTTCACATGATCAAGCTATGACTATTTACCACACGCTGTTCTAAGTACTGGGGTGGATACAAGCAAATCGGGTTGGCCATGTAGGGCTCACAGTCTCAATCCCCATTTTACAAATGAGGTAACTGAGTCACAGAGAAGTGAAGTGATTTGCCCATGGTCACACAGAAGACAGCAGAGCTCTAGACCGTGAGTTCACTGTGGGCAGGTATTGCACTTCCCCAAGCACTCAGTACAGTGCTCTGCAAACAATAAGCACTTAATACAATTGAATTAAACTGACAAGTGACAGAGCCAACATTAGAAGCCATGACCTCATTCCCAGGCTTGTGCTGTATCCACTATGCCATGCTGCTTCTCAGAAGCAGAATGGCTCAATGGAAAGAGCACGGGCTTTGGAGTCAGAGATCATGGGTTCGAATCCCGGCTCTGCCATTTGTCAGCTGTGTGACTTTGGGCAAGTCACTTAACTTCTCTGTGCCTCAGTTACCTCATCTGTAAAATGAGGATTAAGACTGTGAGCCCCATGTGGGACAACCTGATTCCCTTGTGTCTACCCCAGCGCTTAGAACAGTGCTCTGCACATAGTAAGTGCTTAACAAATACCAACATTATTATTATTATAGCTGGTGGTGATATATAGTTATGAATCCCCTGCAGGCCCACCCAGCACATCTGCCCTCTCCCCTTCAGCCTCATCTCCTTAAGTCGCGAAAGCACCTGGGGGTTAACCCTGGTCCTGCTGGGTTTCCTTGGATAGATTTCTCAGCCTCTCTGTTCCTTTTTGCTTGGGAATGTGAAACAGATGGAAGCAGCTGCATTTCCTCAAAGAAGAATAGTTGGCTTAACTATGAAAGCAAACAAAAAGACATTGCAAGGATGAATCACTCTGGCAGTTAAGAACCCCAAACTCTGATGATGCACCAGCATCGTCTTCCTTAGTTCCTTCTACTCTCTGGACAGGTGAACTCATAGAGAGGCTGATGAAGCCAGTAGGGTTGCCCCCAGGCTGAAAGACACTGAACCACCCAGGACAAAAATCCCCAGCTTGGTCAACTCTAGCCCAGGCCTTGTTTCCTTTGATGAAGAAGCACGTCTATATCGAGGCGGAGGATTAATACCTAGAAGGCAGGTGAGAAGGCAGTGGTGGACAGAATACAGATGATCAAACACTGAGATGCTCATTCCTTGAACAAGCAGTTGCCTTAGCTACACCTTTCCTTCTCCTTTCACAAATAGCCTAACTCAAGAGGCCAGCTGCGAGCCCTAAGAACCCTTCTCGGAAACACTGATGGATTAGAAGAGCAGAGCTGATTGGGCCTTGTTGTTTCAATTGAATCCCAAACACTTAGCCTCAGCCATGTGGTCTGCAGGTGAGAGAGGAATCCTGGGAAAAAGCCAGTGTGTGGAAGAAGAGTACTGGCAAACTGGTGCAGAAAGGAGCAGGAAAATGAGAGCATGAAAAGGGGAATAGTGCTTTTTCTGAATTCTGCTAACCATTTAGGTCAGTGATGCAGTGCAGTCTGCTATGCAAGGCAATCCTAAGTGGCCTCAGCACCCAAGTAGGGGTAAATTTTGTCTTTACCCATTTCACTCACACTGTTCTTCCAAGCTAAAACATCCACCTAACTGTGGCATTTGTTAAGTGCTTGCGATGTGTCAAACACTGTTCTAAACTCTGGGGTAGATATGAGTCAATCAGGAAGAACACAGTCCCTGTCCCACATAGAGAACTTAGTCTAAGTAGGGAGGAGAACAGGTATTGAGTCCCCCTTCTACCACTGAGAAAACTGAGGTACAGAGAAGTTAGGGGACCTGCCCCAAGGCCATTCATGAGGTAAGTGGTGGAGCTGGGATTAGAAACCCAGGTCCTCTGACTCCCAGGCCCATGCTTTTTTCACCAGACCATGTTGTTTCCCTTTTCATCTTCAACATCTTCCTGGAATCCCTCCCTCCTTCTGGAAGCTATCCCTAACTAATTCCCAACATCCCACGTTGCACCAACCCAAAGGCTATGTGTAACATTTAGTATTTTTTTTTATCTTCTAGACTGTAAGCTCCTTGTGAGCAGTGTTGTATTGTTACATTGTACTCTCCCAAGTGCTTAGTACAGTGCTCTGCACAGAGTAAGCTCTCAATAAATGTGAGTGCTACCATCCTCAGCACATGAGGACATATGCAAATTCAAATGTACATTCAGCTGTTGGTTTGTCTATTTCAACCTCACATATTTGCTCATGTGCCCATCTGATCCTTGTTCTTCCAACAGCGCCCATTATTTGCAAATAATTTTATATGTAATAGTAATTATATTGATATCTATCAAATTCTTACTATATGTGTTAGTAGTTTTTTTTAAGGTATCTCTTGAGTGCTTACCATGTGCCAGGTACTGTTCTTAACACTGGGGTAGATACAAGTTGAACAGGTTAGACACAGTCCCTGTTCTGCATGCGGCTCACGATCTTAATCATTCATTAGTATTTATTGAGCGCTTACTATGTGCAGAGCACTGTACTAAGTGCTTGGAATATACAAATCGGTAACAGATAGAGACAGTCCCTGCCCTTTGATGGGCTTACAGTCTAATTGGGGGAAAATTATTGTTAAGCGTTTACTAGGTGCAGAGCACTGTTCTAAGCGCTGGGGTAGATACAGGGTAATCAGGTTGTCCCACGTGAGACTCACAGTCTCAATCCCCATTTTACAGATGAGGTTACGGAAGCATAGAGAATTTAAGTGACTTGCCCACAGTCACCCAACTGACAAGTGGCAGAGCTGGAATTCGAACCCATGACCTCTGACACCCAAGCCCGTGTCCTTTCCACTGGCCACGCTCCAGATGAGGGAACTGAGGCACAGAGAAGTGAAGTGACCTGCCCAAGGTCTCACAGCAGACACATGGCCGAGCTGGGATTAGAACTCCGTTTCTTTGACTCTTAGGCCTGTGCTCTATCCAGTAGGCCATGCTCCTTCTAATTCAGCCAAGATAGAATTCAAAATCTGTCCCATCCAAAGCTCACAGTGTAAGAAGGAGGGAGAACTAGTATTTTATCCCCATTTTGCAGATGAAGAAACTAAGGCACAGATAGGCACCCGATGTGCTTGGGTCCCTGAAAACAAACCTGGGGAAGGGGGTGGGGATGATGTGTTATTCTCTAGAGACACCCCAGCAGGGAGGGACAGTAAGAGAGACAGTAATAGACTTTTTTATGGTGTTGGTCAAGTGCTTATTATGTGCCGGGCAGTGTACTAAGCACTGGGTATATACAAATTAATCAGGTTGGACACATATCAGACCTGGGATTAGAATCCAGGTCCTCAGACTCCCAGGCCCGTGCTCTTTCCACGAGGCAACACTGCTTCTCTAGTTGTGTGTTTGGTGGCAGTGGTTGAGGCACTGAGCACCTCTTTTGTTCCAAACAGGAAATTTTTCCCAATAAAATTCTCCCAGCCCTTTGCCAACAGGCCCCGAGGAAGGAAATGAAGGGAAGCTGCGATTGTGCATTTGCAGATGTGGAATATGCTGGTGGAAAATGACCTCCGGTCAGCCCACACTAACACCTCCGGCTCCGGGCATCTGTCTTCCGGGGAGGAAAAAGTTCAGGGCATTTGTTTTCCCTTTTATCTTTTGGCACGTTAACCAGTGGCTTTTAATGAAACCTCTATTTGGAGAATGCTTTACTGCCCCAGTGAGAGTCTAGTTCGTCTCAGTGGAGTCGTAGAGTGCAGGATTGAGAGAGCGTCTGAACTGAAGGAAGCATTTCCAGGAGGCTGCAGGAGAGCATTCCAGGTGACACAGTGGATCTGTGTAAGCGTCTTGTGGATCGCGACAGTGTCTTACCAACTCTTTTGTATTGTACTCTCCCAAGTGCTTACTATAGTGCTCTGCACACAGAAAGCCCTCAATGAATACCATTGATGGATTGATTTATAGACAGAAGAAACTCTTTTTTTAATTAAAACACGGCACAACTCACAGTACTTATGTACATATCTGCAGTTTATTCATGCATATAAATGTCTGTGCCCTCTAGGTTGAAAACTCCTACTTTTTTATGGTATTAGTTAAGCACTTACTGTGTGTTAGGCACTATGCTAAGCACTGGGGTAGATACACATTAATCAGGTTGAATACAGTCCATCTCTCACATGGGGCTCACAATCTTTAAAGCACTCCGTCACCTAGCCCCTTCCTATGTCCTTGCTGCTCTCTTACTACAACCCAGCCCACATACTCATTCTTGCAATCATATTTATTGAGCGCTTACTGTGTGCAGAGCACTGTATTGAGCACTTGGAAAGAACAATTTGGCAACAGAGACAATCCCTACCCAATAAGGGGCTCACAGTCTAGAAGGGGGAGACAGACAACAAAACAAAATGAGTAGACAGGCATCAATACCATCAAAATAGATAAATAGAATTATAGATATATACACATCATTAATAAAATAGAGTAATAAATATGTACAAATATACACAAGTGCTGTGGGAAGGGGAAGGGGGTAGAGCAGAGGGAGAGAGTAGGGGCAGTGGGGAGGGGAGGAGGAGCAGAGGAAAAGGGGGACTCAGTCTGGGAAGGCCTCAAACTTAGCTCCTCTAATGCCAACCTTCTCACTGTACTTCAATATTGTCCGTCTCCCTGCCAACCTCTCGGTTTTAATAAGGCTTTGAAGGTGGGGAGAGTGATCTTCTGTTGGACATGAAGAGGGAGGGCATTCCAGGCCAGAGGCAGGACGTAGGCGAGAAGTGGGTGGTGAGATAAATGAGATGGAGGTACAGTGAGCAGGTTGGCATTAGTGGAGTGAAGTGCTCAGGCTGGGTTGAAGTAGCAAGTCGAGGAAGTTAGGTAGGAGAGAGCAAGGTGATTGAGTGCTTTAAAGCTTCCAGTAAGGAGTTTCTGTTTGATGCAGAGGTGGATAGGCAGCCACTGGAAGTTCTGGAGGAGTGGGGAAATAAAGACTGAACATTTTTGTAGAAAAATGATCCAGGCAGCAGAGTGGAGTATGGACTGGAGAGGAGAGAGAGGAGTCAGGGAGGTCAGCAAGGAGGTTGATGCAGTAGTCATGGTGGATAGTGTAAGTGCTTGGATAATATGGAATCACTTTGGATGGAGAGGAAAGGGTGGATTTTAGCAGTGTTGTGAAGGTTGAACTGACAGGATTTGGTGACAGATTGAATATATGGGTTGAATGAGAGAAGTGACTCAAGAAAAATGCCAAGGTTTTGGGCTTGTGAGTCGGAGAGATGGTGGTGATGTGTACAGTGATGGAAAACTCAGAGGGAGGTCAGGGTTTGATGATAGTTGAATTTACTGAGCACTTACTGTGTGCAGAGCACTGTACTAAGCACTTGGAAGAGTGCAACGCAGTATAACAGACATGTTCTCTGCCCACAAATAGCATACACTCTAGAGGGGTAGACATTAATACGGATAAATCAATTACTGATTTGTACATAAGTGCTGTGGGGCTGGGTGGGGACTAATAAAGGGAGCGAGTCAGGGTGACACTGAAGGGAGTGGGAGAAAAGGAAATGAGGGCTTAGCCTGGAAAGGCCTCTGGAGGTGATGTGCCTTCAATAAGGCTTTGAATGTGTGAAGTGTAATTGTTGGATATGAAGAGGAAGGGCATTTCAGGTCAGAGGCTGGATGTGGGTGAGAGGTTTGCGGCAAGAGAGATGAAAGCAAGGTACAATGAGTAGATTGGCATTAGAGAAGGAAAGTGTGGGGGCTAGAAAGATAAGGAGTTCTATTTTGAATATGTTAAGTTAGAGGTATCCGTGGGACATCCAAGTGGAGATGTCCTGTAGGCAGGCGGAAATCTGAGACTGCAGAGAAGGAGAGAGATGAAGATTGGAGATGTAGATTTGTGAATCATCCACTTAGAGATGGTAGTTTAAGCCATGCGAGTGAATGAGATTTCCAAGGGATTTGATGTAGATGGAGAATAAAAGAGGACCCAGAACGGAGACATGGGGGATTCCCACATTCCCACCACCCCGTCACCACCACCAGTTGTCTCTACCACTTACGTGCTTATAATATCCCCAGCACTTCTGTGTATGTTATTGAACTATACATTCAATTAATTATCTTGACTACTTTATTTGTAAGTATATGTATGTCTGCCTTCTCCATTTAGAGGGTAAGCTCCTTGTGGGCCAGAAATCTGTTACTTTTTAAATTTTGTTCTTCCCAAGCACCTAGTACAATGCAGCACACCAAGTGGGTGCTCAGTATATGCTGCCTATTACGATGATGCCTAATACTACTCCCACTGCTCCTATGACTCCTACTACGCCAACTTCTCCTACTACTGCACAGAGGATAGAGCCCGGGCTTGAGAATCAGAGGTCGTGAGTTCTAATCCTGGCTCCGCCACTTGTCAGCTGTGTGATCTTGGGCAGGTTACTTAACTTTGTGCCTCAGTTGCCTCATCTGTAAATTGGGGATTAAGACTGTGAGCCCCACGTGGGACAACCTGATTACCTTCTATCCCCCCCAGTGCTGAGAACAGTGCTTGGCACATAGTAAGCACTTAACAAATACCATCATCATTACTATTATTATAAGGAACTGTATCCTATCTGATTTGCTTGTATCCACCCCAGTGCTTAGTACAGTGCCTGGCACATAGCAATCACTTAAATACCATAATTATTATTACTATTATTACTCCAACTACTACTATTCCTACTATTCATATTACTACTATTTTCCTCCTCCTCCTTCTTCTTCTACGGCTATGACTACTGACCAGGCAGCTCCCACCCAAGGCCAAGGGCCCCCTTTTATGGGGTATCATTTGGCGGGGAATAGCCACTGAGCACCGTCTGGCCACTCTTTCCTGGTGATTTAGGTCGGATGCGGAACGGCAGGTCGAGCCCAGCAACTGCAGCCCTGCTGGGCAAACCCTGGTTTGGGACTAGAAGTCCCAGCAGCTGCCAGGGTCCCACCCCCAAGTGAATGGCCTTCTCAGTGTGAGAACACGCTACCCGTGGGTGAGCCTGAGGGCCCTTTAGGGGTGATCAGGTGTCAGACTGGGCTCCGGGGGTGGGGGTGGTGTGGTTGGGCAGGGGTGACCTGCCGAGATATTTTATTTGGGGGCTGGTGGAGAGTGGGGCTCTTCCTTCTTTCACAGGTCTTTCACGGAAAAGCTGCGTGGCCTACTGAGAGCTCGCCTCCTCCAAGAGGCCTTCCCAGACTGAGCCCCCCTTTCCCTCTGCTCCTCCTCCCCTCCCCCCACCCTCTGCTCCTCCCCCTTCCCCTCCCCTCAGCACTGTGCTCATTTGTATATATTATTACCCTATTTATTTTGTTAATGAGGTGTACATCCCCTTGATTCTATTTATCTTGATGATGTTGTCTTTTGTTCTGTTTTGCTTTACTGTCTTTCCCCCCCATTTAGACTATGAGCTCGGCATTGGGCAGGGATTGTCTCTATCTGTTGCCAAATTGTATGTTCCAAGCGCTTAGTACAGTGCTCTGCACATAGTAAGTGCTCAATAAATACTATTGAATGAATGATAGAGCACGCACCTGGGGGTCAGAGGACTTGGATTCTAATCCCGGCTCTTCCACTTGTCTCCTGGGTGACCTTGGGCAAGTCACTTCCCTTCCTTGTGCCTCAGTTACCTCATCTGTAAAATGAAGATTCAGACTGTGAGCCCCATGTGGGGCAGAGACTCTATCCAACCTGATTAGCCTGTATCTACTTCAGAGCTTGGAGCACTTTTTGACATATAGTAAGCACTTAACAAATGCCATTATTGGTAGGTCCGGTTCAGTCAGTCAGTTGTATTTATTGAGTGCTTCCTATAAGCAGAGCATTGTACTAAGCATTTGGGAAAGTACGACGGAGTTGGTAGACTTGATCCCTGCCCACAACAATCTTACAGTCTAGAGGGGGAGGTAGGCATTGATATAAATAAATAAAATTACAGAAATGGACATGAGTGCTGTGGGGCTGGGAGAGGATGAATAAAGGAAGAAACAAGTCAAGGTGGTACAGAAGAAAGTGGGAGAAGAGAAAAAGAGGGCTTATTCAGGGCAGATCTCTTGGAGGAGGTGTGGCTTCAATGAGGCTTTGAAGGAGGGGAAGAGTAATTGTTGGCTATGAAGAGGGAGAGTTGGGCTGGGGCATTGAGAGAGAGCCACTGGCTGGTTGGGTTTTTCACTCCTGTGCCTAATTATTTGGAGTTTTGACATTTCATCTGCACCTATTAAATAAATGGTAGGAATTAAATGTCAATTACAGCAAAAGGTTTGACATTCATATCTTCCCCTGCAACTCAAAAGGGGGAATTAAACATCAAAACCCAAGGTGATTATGCATTAATGGCAGAAGTGTCATCCCTTCTTGGAGGATTGACACAAAAGAAGGAGAGACCTTCCCGTTTCTCCCAAGTGGGGGGACTGGGGCTGAGCAGAGATTTCCAGATATTGTGCATTTCCCAGGACAGGAAGGCAAGCCAGATGCCATCTGTTCAGCTTTGCAGTGGAAAGCCAGGGCTTCCGCAGGATAGAGGTTGGGAGGTGTGTGGGAGGACAGACATGACCACCAAGAAACTCTCTGCTGTCTGCTCAAAAGACGGGAGAGAATCTCCCTACTGTCAATCAGTGGGATTTATTAAGCGTTTATTGTGTGCTAACCATGGTACTAAGCACCCAGAAAGGTACAGTAGTAGTAATGATGATAATTCTTGTATTTGTTATGCGCTTACTTTGTGCCAAGCACTGTTCTAAGCACTGGGGGAAATTCCAGGTAATCAGGTTGTCCCACGTGGGGCTCTCAGTCTTAATCCCCATTTTACAGATGAGGTAACTGAGGCGCAGAGAAGTTGTGACTTCAGTAGTAGTAGTAGTCAATTCAGTAGAATTGAGAGACACGATTCCTGCCCATGATGAGCGTACAGATTAGTCTGCTTCAGGGACAGTAATCAATCAGTCATCACCAAGTGACCTTTCCCAACTAAGCCCTCATTTCTCTTTCTCTTTCTCCCTTCTGCAACATTCATGAATTTGGATTTGTACCCTTCATTTATTCCACCCCACTTAAATCCAAATCAGTAATTTATTTTAATGTCTGTCTCCCCCTCTAAACTGTAAGCTCCTTCAGGGCAGGAAACTTGTCCATCGACTCTGTTACATTGTATTCTCCCTGAATGTATACTGTATGCTCAGTATAGTGCTCTGCACACAGTAAGTGCTCAATAAATATGGTTGATTGATTAACTGATTGGTAGGTGTTCGCGAGAGGGCCCGATCCATGTACAGCACTGAAATGATAATAAATATGGTATTTGTTAAGCATTTACTGTGTGCCAAGCACTGTTATAAGCATTGCGGTGGAGACAAGGTAATCAGGTTGTCCCATGTGGGGCTCACAGTTTTAATCCCCATTTTACAGATGAGATAACTAAGGCACAGAGAAGTTAAGTGGCTTGCCCGAGGTCACATAGCAGAGAAGTGACAGGAGCTGGGGTTAGAACCCACTCCTCTGACTCCCAAGCCCGTGCCCTTTCCAGCAAGCCACGAGGCAGTGGGATGTAATGGCTAGAGAATGGGTTATGGGGAGGAAGTCAAAGGTTCTACCCACAGCTCTACCACCAGCCGGCTGAGTATCCTTGGGCAAATCACCTTACCTCTCTGGGCCTCAGTTCCCTCATCTGTAAAATGGGGATAATAATAGCTCCCTTTCCCTACCTCACAGGGATGTTGTGAGGACAGAAAGGAGAAAAGAAAGTTGAAAACGCGTGGGGAATGAAAGCAGTATATAAAATCAAGTTATTAGCCTCACCCTCAACCTGCTAGCACTTCTATATATATATTTCACTTATAAGTTATAGATAATTTATAGCTGGGTGACTGTTGGCAAGTCACTTAACTTCTCTGGGCCTCAGTTCCCGCATCTGTAAAATGGGGATGACTGTGAGCCTCATGTGGGACAATCTGATTGCCCTGTATTTACCCCTGCGCTTAGAACAGTGCCCTGCACAGAGTAAGTGCTTAACAAATGCCAACATTATTATTATTATAATTTCATTATATTCAATAGTATTTATTGAGCGCTTACTATGTGCAGAGCACTGTACTAAGCGCTTGGAATGAACAAGTCGGCAACAGATAGAGACGGTCCCTGCCGTTTGACGGACTTATAGTCTAATCAGGGGAGACGGACAGACAAGAACGATGGCAATAGAGTCGAGGGGAAGAACATCTCGTAAAAACAATGGCAACTAAATAGAATCAAGGCGATGTACATTTCATTAACAAAATAAATAGGGTAATGAAAATATATATAGTTGAGCGGATGAGTACAGTGCTGAGGGGATGGGAAGAGAGGAGGAGGAGCAATGTCTGTGTCCCCTTCTAGATTGTTAGCTCATTATGGGATTGTTATTCTGTTGCAGTGTACTCTCCCAGTGGTTTAGTACAGTACTCTGCACATAATAAGCTCTGCACATATTGTACTTTGCACATAATTAGATCAGGCAGCATGGCGTAGTGGATAGAGCACCGGCCTGGGAGTCTGCGTGGCTCAGTGGAAAGAGCCTGGGCTTTGGAGTCAGAGGTCATGAATTTGACTCCCAGTTCTGCCACTTGTCAGCTGTGTGACTGTGGGCAAGTCACTTCACTTCACTGTGCCTCAGTTACTTCATCTGTACAATAGGGATTAACTGTCAGCCTCACGTGGGACAACCTGATTACCCTGTATCTACCCCAGCGCTTAGAACAGTGCTCTGCACATAGTAAGCACTTAACAAATACCAACATTATTATTATGGATTCTATTCCCGACTCTGCCATTTGTCTTCTATGTGACCTTGGGCAAGTCACTTCACTTGTCTGGTCCTCAGCTACCTCATCTGTTATATTGGGGATTGAGACTGTGAGGCCAATGTGGGACAGGGACTTTGTCCAATCTGATTTTCGTGTATCCACCCCAGCATTTAGTACAATGTCTAGTACACAGTAAGCACTTAAAAATACCACAATTATTATTGAGAAGCAGCATGATGAAATGGATAGAGCACAGGCCTGTGAGTCAGAAGGTCATGGGTTCTAATCCCAGCTCCACCACTTGTCTGCTGTGTGACCTTGGGTAAGTCACTTTACATCTCTGTGCCTCAGTTCTTTCATCTGTAAAATGAGGATTGAGACTTTGAACCCCACATGGGACAGGGATTGAACCCAACTCAATTTGCTTGTATCCACCCCAGTGCTTAGACCAGTGCCTGGCACATAGTAAGCGCTTAACAAATACCATCGTCATTATTATTTTAATAAGCAGTAAGCTCATTGTGGGCAGGGAATAGTGTGTTATATTGTTGTGTTGTACTCTCCCAAGTGCTTCTTACAATGCTCTGCACATTGTAAGCACTCAATAAGTACAACTGATTGATTAAATAAATACTATTGATTGATTGCTAGTGTCCCATAGAAGGAAAAGATGTGCTTCATGCCCAGGAGCTGACAACTTAACAGGGGAGATAGACACAGAATAAATTACTGAAAGGAGGAAAAAGAGAAGGGCAAGATGGAGGCAAGGGGAGGAGAGACAGCGTCCACAGCAGGTCTAACACCGTCCTGCTGAGGTGGCTTAGGTCTGGACTGACTCAAGCTCCATATGTCCAAATTCTCAGAAAGCCAGGGGGTGTGGCCTGCTCTTCTCTCCCTGCCAAGCTCACTTAACTCCATAATTCCAACTCCTGAGCTGTCCTTCTGGGCCCAGAGCTCCTCTCAACCAAATGAGTGGCATTTAAGAGCTCCTCTGTTATTGGAGGAGCCACAGAGATGTCGGCCTTGGTTTGTGCAGATGTTTTCATTTAACAGATCAGTTCTTGACCTTCTCTGGCTCTCCTGCTCTGACTTCAAAGGCCAGGCTTTGGGGGCGGCGGCGGAGGGGAGGGGAAGCGGTATTGCTGAGGGCAGAGAGGCTTGATGCAGAGGCTGCGCTGGGTGTGTTTTGGCCAGCCAGTAGCCCTCTCTCCCGCCTGCCCATCAGCTCATCTGGCTCAGGACAGCAGGGAACCTGACATAGGAGTGAAATCGCCATAAGCCTAATGTCGGCGTATCAACTCAGGTAATGTTTCGGTGTCAAGAGCCCAGGACCAATCCGGGAAGGAGGTACTCGGTCAATTGGGCTACCCCTGCAGGACCCCAGAAGGCTGTGTCGATTGGGGAAGCTCACCACATTCCAGAAGAGGGGTCTCTGATAGTTTGGCCTTCCTCCCACATCCTCCCAGGCCAAAGGGTTTCTCCGATCGCCACGGTCCCTGATAGAGGTTCTGGACCAGTGGGGCCGCCGATGTATTGACTGACGTCAACCGGGTCCCAGATTGGCAGTCGTAGCGATTGGCTGTGCTGTAAGGCTTTAGATGTTGCCTCCCTTCTGCTCTCCAGTCACCCCAATTCTGGGGTTCCCTGGGGCCTCCTTGCTCCGCTTTGGATTATTCTGAATCAGCCCAGCACGCGGAGAATGCTAAACCCGCTTTGGGCCTGTGGTTCCTTTTTGGAGTCTCTGTCTCCCACATGGCTCTTCCAGCTTGATGACGTTATTAACGTTGTCTGGGGAAAACGTGGATCAATCTGCTTCCCCATATGCTTCATTCTTCTTTATCTGTGGCTTCTGACAGCCTGCTGACTCAGCTCCCTCAATCTTCCCCACCCGCGACACGTGCACACACACACAACACACACACACACACACACACCACCCCCACCGCCTTGTAATTACATATAACAAACATCCCCCAGACACCCATCAGTGACTGTTCATGAGTCTTCGGCCTCCTTCCAGCTCAACAGGATATAAAGCCGGAGACAGCGCTGGGCTGGGGAAAGCAAACAGGCCACCAACTGGACTTTTTTCCCAATATTATTATTATTCCTTGTTAATAAGTCCTTGTTAAGCACTTACTATGCGCCAAGCACTCTTCTAAGCATCGGGGTAGATACAAGTTAATCTGGTTTGATGCAGTCCCTGTCCCACATGGAACTCACACTCTTAATCCCCATTTAACTGAGTTTCTCCTGTATATCTCTGCAAGTTGCCCATCCGGATGGGCAGGCTAGCTCACGTCGGCCAGAGGAAGCAGCGGGAACTAGTCTCCCTTGGCTAGCTCAGGCCCCGGTTCTCCATCTGCAATCGTTCTAGTAGTGGATCCATAGAGATTTCTTAGTTAAAACACGGAAGTGATTTACCATTTCCTCCTTCCACGCAGTAGACTCGAGTCTCAGCCATTGACTCTCTCCCATGCCGCTGCTGCCCAGCATGGTTGAGTTTTGACTTGTAGTCACTGGCCAAGCTAGGAATGGAATGGGTAGGCCTCTGCTTGACTCTCCCTCCCATAACCAAGACTGGTAGAGTACTGGAAATTCTCCAGGTGTGACCCTGAGAGGGATTCAGGAGACCTAGGTTCGTCCTAATCCCAGACCTCCTGTATGACCCTGGGCAAGCCACTTAACCTCTCTGGCCCTCCATTTCCTCCTCTATAAAACAGTGATAAGCAATGGGGTAGATGTAGGATAATTAGGTCCCCCAGGGGGCTCACAATGTAAGTGGGGAGCATGGAAGAAACAGGTATTGAATCTCCATTTTGCAGGTGGGGGAACTGAGGCACAGATGCTCAATCAGTCAATGGTATTTATTGAGAGAAATTTGCAAGATCACACAGCAGGTATGTGGCGGAGCTGGGATTAGAACCCAGGGCTTCTGACTCCCAGGCCCGTGCTCTTTCCACTAGGCCACACTGATATTCATTCAATGGTATATATTGAATGCTTACTGTGTGCAGAGCACTGTAGTAAGCTCTTGGAATATACAATTCAACAACAGATAGAGACAATCCCTGCCCAACGATGGGCTGTCAGTCTAAACGGGGGAGACAGACAGCAAAGCAAAACAGAACAAAACAAAACAAAACAAAAAACTGCTCACAGTCCTCCCTCTTGCACTGTGAGCCCTATGTGGGGTCCAAGGTTTGGCCCAATTTGGTTGTCTTACATCTACCTCAACGCGTAGCCAAGTAGTAAGCACTTAATAAATGGCATGATTATCATTCCAAGATAAGGAAATGCTTCAGTAGTAGGAAATGCTACATCAGTCAGTCCCTGCAGCAGTGATTTGGGTGGGGTGAGAGGACCTAGGTGTGAAGGAGGCATGGAAGTTCTGAGAGGGGAGTTGAGGATGTTACCTCGGGAGGAGGCAAGCTATTCAGGGAAAGCTGCCTAGAGGAGGTGGGATTAGAAGGGTTTAGAGGGTGGGCTGAGCTGTGGTCAAATGGTCAGAGGCAGGGGGATCATTTTTTTAAATGGTATTCGTTAAGAGCTTACTGTGTGCCAAACACTGTTCTAAGCTCTGGTGTAGATACAAGATCGTCAAGTTGGACACAGTCCTTTGTCCCACAAGGGGCACATAGTCTAAGTAGGAGAGAGTAGGATTTACTCCCCATTTTATAGATGAGGAAACAGTGGCCCAGACAAGTGAAGTGACTTGCCCAAGGTCACACAGCAGGCAAGTGGCCAAGCTGGGATTAGAACCCAGGTTCTCTGATTCCCAGATGCGTGCTCTTTAGTCTGTAAACTCGCTGTGGGCATGGAGTGGGTCCGTTATATTGTTATATTGTACTCTCTCAAACGCTTAGTACACTGTTCTGCATCCAGTAAGCGCTCGATAAATAAATCAACTCACTGACTGACTCTTTCCACTAGGCCACCCTGGTTCTCATTTCTCCTAGACTTCCTTCTGTGCTGCCATTTTCTCGCCTTGTTGCAGGGCCGTTCAGTCTTACAGTCTCCTAATTGGGGCTTTTTTGGTCATTGCCACCCAAGAGCATCTGGGAAAGCCCAGGCCGAGTTCTTCCGAGGTTCCTCGGGGCCAACACTCGTCCGTGTCTCCCCCTTACCCGGCGGGGCTTGCCCCTCTGGGCTGTTCCCAGGTCTGTAGGCTGGCACCGAGCTGGCCCCCAATGACATCTGTCCTTGGTTAACTCTCCCGGCCTCGACATTTCTAACGGATCCCCTTGCCTTCGCAGTGTCTTAGACGATGAGAGCAGCAACCTGCGGCAGCAGAAACTCGACCGGCAGGTGAGTGTCAGGGGGCTGATTTGGGTTCCTGGCTGGGGAGGGGCAGGTGAGAGGCTGGGAGATCCCTGCAGCCCACTCCTGCGGCCCAGAGACCCCCTCCCGTCCCCAGATTGGGGCCGGGCCAACTGTGGTGCAGCCATTTGAATGGGACAGGCCCACGGTGTTTGGGTGGGGGATTAGAGGGTCAGCCGGGGCCTAGCTCACGATGGGCCGCCGCCCCCGCCCACCCCTGAAGCGGCCTTTCTTACTTCTCCCTTGGCAGCGGGCATTACTCGAGCAGAAGCAGAAGAAGAAGCGCCAGGAACCCCTCATGGTTCAGTCCAACGCAGACAGCAGGGCCAGAGCCCGCCGGGCCAAGCAGTCGGAGGAGCAAGCCCCCCTGGTGGAGTCCTACCTCAACAGTAACAGCGGCGCCGTCTGCCACGGTGAGGAGTCCCCCCTTTGGTCTTCTTTTCAGTGCTGGAGCCTCAATTCCCCCTGGAGCCCTCTGCGTCCCCAGGGTGGGACCCCGGGCAGATGGCGGGAGACTGGGAAGCGGGAACAACACCGAAGCCGAGAGCGTCCCCTGGGATTCCAGGCTGGTTTCCCAGGTGGATGGAGGGGAGGTCAGGAAGAGGGGCAGGGAGGGCCGTCGGGGAAGGAACCCCTGGTTCCATCAGCCTCTCCGCTGTTCAGTGAGCAGGAGGGAATCACATCAGCTCCCAGCCTTTCAGGTGCTGCCCCTTCACATAGGGAATTTGAAGTTCACACCTGGTTTATCTGGAGAGTGGGCAGGTGTGAGCAAAGGGGATGGCTCCAGTGCTCCCTCAAACCGATGCATCCCAAGTCCCAGGAGCCTTGGAAGGGTGATCTAGCTGAGGGCGGCTGGGGAACCCCGGGCATAAAAGAGGGGCCCTGAAGGAAGGAGCAGAAGCTTCCACAAGGCCCAGGATGGCCCTGGGGAAATGCAGCCACTCTGAGCCCAGAGAACCTGCTCAGACTGATTCCTGAGGTACCAGATGTTGAGCAAGGAGGGAGGTCAAAAAGTCTTTGAGTCCTACTGTTGGAGTTCAGAGAGGTGCTTGTCAAGGTTTTGTCAAATGAGACCCGTCCCATTTAAGCAGACTGCCTGAAAGGTATGTGTTTTTGTGTTTGTGTGTGTGTGTTTTTCTTCCTCGGCTGGGGTATATTTCATAGACAGTGTGTACATGCCTGAGGATATGCACACATCGGGGTCCACCTGTGAGCTGAATGGAGGCACACATATTGGGCCCTTTGCATCTGAGCACTGAGGCCTTCAGTATGGGCTGAAGGGTGAGCAGATGTCCAGTAGAATTAGTGGACACAATCCTTGCCCTCAAGGAGCTTACACATCACTTCATTAGTCTTACTAAGTACCTAGTACATTGCACCCAACTAAGAGGGTGATGAATAAATGCTATTTCTACTACGAAGGAGGAGTAGGAGGAGATTGAAGGAAGAACTAAAGGATTCTGCGACCTAAAGTCCATTCATTCAATAGTATTTATTGAGCACTTACCATGTGCAGAGCACTGTACTAAGCGCTTGGAATGAACAAGTCGGCAACAGATAGAGACAGTCCCTGCCGTTTGACGGGCTTACAGTCTAATCGGGGGGAGACGGACAGACAAGAACAATGGCAATAAATAGAGTCAAGGGGAAGAACATCTCGTAAAAACAATGGCAACTAAATAGAATCAAGTCCTGCTGTGCTGCTACTGTGGGATGGTAGAGGTCAGCACTTCTCGTTTTGGGTGGGGGCTGGGGTCTTAACTGGCAAGGGGGTTGAGGGGGAGATGAGCCCCTGGATGCTGCTGAGCTTGCTGCTGCCCTGGGGCCCTACCCAGTTCTCACTGCTCTCCTCTCTGTCTCTCTCCCCTCTCTCTCTCTCCCCCTTTCCGTCTCTCCGTGTTGGTGCGGATGCGGTCTCTGTCTTGTCTGTGCTCCCCGCTGTCTGGCTTGGCCCTGTCTCTGTGCTGAGCAGTGCAGGAGGCTGAGCAGGAAGACATAAAGGTGGGAGTGGAGCCCCCAGCGCCCAAGTCGGCCAAGAGAGCCAAGGCGGCGGCGGCGGTAGCCGGGGCCGGGGCGGCCGGCAATCAGACTGGCGGCACCAAGAAGGAGAAAAAGGGGAAGCACAAAGGTTAGGCCCGCCCTCCCCCATCCCCCAAATCTCACCCCATGCCCTCCTGGCCACGGGACCGGACTCTGGCCGGGAGTGGAAGGACAAGGCCTGGGGCCCGGTGGCTAGTGGGGGGCCTGGGGCCAGGCTGAGCCGCGGAGAGCCAGGTGTCCCTTTTTGACTTTGGCAGCGGAGGAGACGGGCTCGGGGTGGGGAGCGGAGGAAGGGGTGGGTGAGGGGCTGCCACAGGATAGGAGAGCTGGAGCAGGCTGGGGGACGCCTCCTCTCCAAAGCCTTGGGAGCTGGTGGGGGCGGGGTTGGGTAGTGTTTGGGTGGGCACCGGTTTGGTCAGCCCGGGACAAGATCGCAGCGGCTGTGGGGCACAATGCTACCATAGTCTCCTCTTCCTCTTGTCCTCTCCTCTTCGTCCTCCTTCCCTTCCTTCTCCTTCCCTTCCTTCTCCTCCTCCTCTTCCTCCTTTCCTTCCCTCCTCCTTCCTTTCCTCCTCCTCTTCTTTCCCTTTTCCCTCTCCTGCTCCTCTTCCTCCTGCTCCCTCCCTTCTTTCCCTTCCTCCCCCCCTCCCTTTTTTCTTATCAGTCTCCTCCTCCTCCTCTTCTTCCTCTTCCTGGCAGCTAGGTCTGGGTTTGAGCCCCCTTCCCAGGATGCCACAGAAGGCCGGGAGGCTGCACAGAACTGGAAGGGGAGTTTGGCGAGAGGGAAATGAGGGCGTTGGTGGGATGTGTGATCATGGCTGTTCTGGTCAAACTCTGGGGTGGATGCATTTTAAAGCAGGATGTCCCCATTCTGAAGCCCTAAGTGGACACCCTGCCGCTGCCTCCCCTCAGAAGGGGACCTTGCAGAACCCCTACTGTAATAATGATAATAATAATGATGGTATTTATTAAGCATTTACTATGTGCCAGGTACTTTACTAAACGCTGGGGTGGATACAAGCAAATTGAGTTGGACACAGTCTCTGTCCCGCGTGGGACTCAAAATCTCAATCCCCATTTTACAGAGGAGAGAACTGAGACCGATAGAAGTGAATTGAGTTGGCCAAGGTCACACAGCAGACAAGTGTCGGAGCTGGGATTTGAACCCAAGACCTTCTGACTCTCAGGTCCGGGCTCTATCCACTACACCATTCTGCTTGTCACTATTGGTGAAACCCCCTTCTCCCCCTACCATCCATGAGGAGCTGGGCAGTGCCTGGCATTCAAGGCATGGTTTGAGGCCAAAAGGCAGCAGGGACCCTTTATTAGGGGAAAATTTCCATTCCTACATTCCTCTCTTTCATAGCCCCAGAAAGGCTTTCACCCTGAGGACTGCAAAGTGAGAAATACTGGTGGGGCCGCTCCTCTGGGCTGAGGGAGTTGGAGGTCTACAGAAGGAAACACCACTGAGGCAGCTTCTCTAAGAATAATAATAATAACTGTGGTATTTGTTAAGCGCTTACAATGTACCAAACACTGTTCTAAGCACTGAGGTTGATAATCAGTTTGGGCACAGTCCCTGTCCCACGTAGAGCTCATAGTCTTAATCTCCATTTTACAGATGAGAGAACTGAGGCACAGAGAAGTGAAATGACTTTCCCAAGGTCACACAGCAGACAAATGGCCGAGCCGGGATTAGAACCCAGGTCTTTCTGACTTACAGGCCTGTGCTCGATCCACTAGGCCATGCTGCTTCTCTAATGAGAAAGTTGGTAAACAACATCAGAGCTGCTTCTTTGGGACAAGGAAGTTGGAAATCTGTAGGAGGGAAGAACACAGACAGTGGGTTCCTCAGTGTCCACCGAGTCCAGTGTCTTGACAGGCTTGTCCCTTATTTCCCTGGGGACTGGTGACTGCTGACCGTCCACCCTTGACGTACCCGCCGGGGCCGTGGGGAGCCCCTCTGATGTCCAGTTTTGTGGAACTGACTGAATCCTGAGTAGAAAGAGGTTGAGACCCCTCCTCCCTCACTTGCTTCTTGCTTTGCTTGGAGGCAGCTCCGGCCTGCCGAGAGGAGTGTCCAGGCCTAGGGGAAAGATGCTTTTGTCTGGAAAAATTATTTTTCCTGTGACCCAGGATGTGTTCCGATGCATATGTGTTTTGGTAGGAAATCCCAGCATGTGGGCCGCCTTGTCTGTGTTTGCGACCGAGCGTGGGTTGATGCGGATTCATTAACCGGTTCAGTGAGGCCTAAACACCCATTGGCCCAAACCATCTGGGTATTTCAGATCAAGTTCAGCATATGGACAATTTGGGCCAAAAAGAGGTATGGGGCAGGGGTGCTAAATGTTCTGGATGTTGGGCAGGTGTGGCCCCACTCAGGGGATTTTCCCAGCTCCACGGCTCATGGATTTTAGAGCTAAGCAAGCAGGCCAACGTAGGAGCCACTATGAGTGCAATTTCCTTGCTAAGTCGGAACATGATTACAATTTGCTTTTATCTTGTTGCTTAATTTTTTTTTCTGCCTAATTGCATCTTCCCACCCCCTGGGGAAAAAGATGATGGAATTAACAGGAATTGTTCTCACTCTCTTGGTTCCGGCAGGGAATCTTGTGTTCTAATCCCACATCTTTCCACCTGGGATATTCAGAGCAGAGAGTTGAGCCCCCTTCAGCTGCCCCCTGCCCAGCGAGCTGGGTCAGGACTTCCCTTCTAAGCTCTGTGACCCTCCAGCGGGTGTCGGGTCCACTTCTCTCCAGTCATTGCCCGTGTCAAGTCTTTGGAGAAGAATGGCAACCTGCCCTGGCCTCAGAGAAGCAGAAAATGAGAAGCAGAGTGACCTAGTGGTTAGAGCACGGCCCTAGGAGTCTGAAGGACCTGGGTTTTAATCCCAGCTCATCCACTTGTCTGTTGTGTGACCTTGGGCAGTCACTTCACGTCTCTGGGCCTCAGTTACTTCATCTGTAAAATGAGGATGAAGATGATGGTATTCATTAAGTGCTTACTATGTGTCAAGCACGGTTCTAAGGCCTGGGGTAGATTCAATCTAATCAGGTTGGACACAGTCCATGTCCCATGTGGGGCTCACGGTCTTAATCCCCATTTTACGGATGAGGGAACTGAGGCACAGAGAAGTTAAGTGCCTTGCCCCAGGTCACACAGCAGAGAAGTGGCAGAGCCGGGATTAGAACCTAGATCTTTCTGACTCTCAGGCCCATGCTCAATCCACTGGGCCATGTTGCTTCCCCACTGAATTAAGTCTGTTTGAGCCCTATGTGGGACAAGGACTGTATCCATCCTGATCAACTAGTATCTATCCTAGTGCTGAGTACAATGCCTGCCACATAGCAACTGCTTAACAAATACCATTTAGAAAACAAAATAAAAACAAAATTCCAGGTGGTTGGCTTCCAAGCTGTCCGTACACTCTCTCTTTCTGATGTAGCGGTGGTCTTTGCCTTTTACTCCATGGCCCCTGTCTCTTTGCCCCTTCCAAAGTCACTTTCTCACTGTGCCTCACTCTCCACTTCCCCATCTCTGACTGCTAGCTCTCCCATTCCCCCTGCCTGGAACTCCCTCCCCTCCCCAGATCACAGATCACCCCATCTAAAGCCCTTGTGAAATCTCATCTCCAGGAAGTCCTCCCTTGTGGTGTCATCCATCAGCCGCTTTTGCATTTATGTGTACATGACCATCCTTATCAATCCATCAATCCATGGTATTTATTGAGCACAAACTGTGTGCAGAGCACTGTGCTAAGCACTGGGGAGAGTACAGTACTGCCGAATTGGAAGACACATTCCCTGCCCACAATGCGCTTACAGTCCGGAGTCCAGAGTCATAGCAATTCACATCTATTCAGTCCTCCTATAACATGGGGTCATGTTCTGCCAAAAACCCGCGTTGAGGAATCTGGCACTATAACATTCATTGGGTCGGATGCCACAAACATGCACACAAATCTATTCTTCTAGTACTCAGCACGGTGTCCAAGTGGGCTCAAGTGGGTGGATAAAAGTTCCCCATTTTGTAACATTCCAGCCAAAATGTGGAGTCAAATGCACCCTGGAGGAACTGAGGTCACTCAACTTACTCATTTGTTTTCCCATTCTCTGTTTTTATCCAAAACTTTGTGTCTGTCCATCTCCCCCATTAGATCAATCAACTGTAATTTTTGAGTACTTACTGTGTGCAGAGCACTGTATTAAGCACTTGGGAGCATACAGTACAACAGAGTGGGTAGACATGTTCCCTGCCCACAGTGAGCTTATAGTCTAGATAGGGAGGCACAAATTAATATAAATAAATAAATTATGGTTATGGACATAAGTGCAGTGCAGGAAATTATGCTGTGAGGGAAGGGACTGCTATTTTTAGTTCTGTTGGATATTCTCTAGCACTTAGTACAGTTCTGAGGCAGAGTAAGTGCTCAGGATATATTACTGATTAACAGATGTGATTAACAGAACAAGTGTGGGTGACGTCCACTCAATCACTGACATTAGTAGAGCTCCCACTAGAGGCATAGGACTTGACTTATTGCTACAGAGAGTGTGAAAGGAAGAAGCCACGTGGCCTAGTGGATAGAGCACGGGCCTGGGAATCAGAAGGACCTAGATTCTAATCCCAGCTTGCCACAGATCTGCTGGGTAAACTTGGACAAGTCACTTCACTTCCCTGTGCCTCAGTTTCCTCATGTGTAAAAGGGAGATAGAGATTGTGAGCCCTATATGAGACAGGGACTGTGTCCAACCTGATTAGCTTGAAATTACCCAGAATGTAATTTAGTACAGTACCTGGCACATTCTAAGCACTTAACAAATACCACAAAAAAACCCCACACAGACAGTTCCTAAAGGAAGTTAATCTAATAGTGTCATGGAATTCTGCTACCTGGGCAGCACCTTTCCCCTTTCCTCTTCCCACTTCATCCACCCTCCCTTCTTCCCCTAAAGTAGGTCTAAAAATGCAGAGCCCCAAAGGCACACCGGTGTCAAGCTCCCAGTAGACCCTATGGGGGGGATCAAGCCTGGCTCCTGTTCCTGCTGGCCTGCCCTGCCCCTGGGTGGTCCATGGACCCTGCGGTCAGCTGGAGGCCCGGGCCACCAAGAAGGGCCAGAGGGTCCCCGGGAGCCTGTGGGTGGGTCGGCCGGCGTCAGCGGCTCCCGTGTGTCCGACAGGCATCGACGGACCGGCCGCCGCGTTCCAGGACGAGGGACAGGAGGCCGGGAGCCACGCCCACAGCCTCAGCCATGATGAGGAAGAGGAGAGCCCGGCCGCTGGGGCCGGCCAGCAGCAGCAGGAGCAGAACAGGCAGGAGCAGAGCAAACAGGATCTCCAAGTGACAATGCAGAAGAAGGGTGAGTGGCCAGCATCCCTCCCCTTCTCCCCCACTCACCGACTCCGAGACCCTCAGCCCCTGTTTCTGGGCAGACTGTTTCTATGACAGGACCCGGAGGTCATCCTAGTCATCCCTCTGCAGCAGCCCTGCTTAGGCAGGGGGTGATTTCCGTGGAGGAGGAGACCACATTCCCGTTGGGTCAGGCCGCCTCCTCGACTCCTTGGGGAGGTATTGGTGATCTCAGATATCGCCTAACTGGGGAGATGCTGTGTGCACACACAAATTCACACACACACATACACACACACACACACACACTTTTCCATATCCAACTCCCAGGGTAGATGTGTTGGGGGGAAAAGGGACCAGGTGTCTTGGAGCTTTGTGCTCCAGGGTGCCCCTACCAGCCAGGGCAGGAGGGGGTGACTCTTTCCTCCGCCTCTTCAGACAATGGGCAGAAGCAGGAGGAGATTTGAAGACCACAGGGACAGTGTGGGAGCAGCAGAGGCAGGGACCTCGGACACTAGGGCAGAGACCAGGATGCATCCCAGCCCAAAGCCGGGGCTTCTTTTCTCTGCTGGGTGAAGGAAGGAGGAAGCGGAAGCCAAGCCCTAGGAAGTTCAGAGGAGCCCAGAGGGAGATCCTGAGGGAGACTCCAAGGGAGGCCATGCCTTAATGTGGGAGGTTCCCAAAACTGCATCTCCTCCAGGAAGCCCCTCCCCCCCCCCCCCCCCCGATTAGAACGGAGCAAGTTGCAGAACCCGCTTACCCCAACATAAACAACCTGGTTTCCTCTTTTCCCCCACCCCACCCACTCCTCAGGCTCAGGGACCCCGAAGGCCGGTTGTGTAGCTACTGATTCTGGGGGTCACTGTTTGGTGAGGTGTTTGGCCAGCCAGGGCTGGAGCCCCTGCGTCTGGCACAGGGAAGAACAGCTTGCCAGCCCCGACCTGGGCACTGGACCCACGGGATCTGCCCTGAGAGGAGGAGGTCCCAACCCCATTTGCTTCGGGAAGGCTAATGGAGGTCAGAACCCTTGAAAAAGAGCACCGGGGGTGGCCTCATTTCAGGAGAAAATCAGGGCTCAGCCAGGGCTCTCGGGAGATCTTGGAGCCGATTCAGATCCTGTTCCCAGCCAGAAATGGATGGTAGTGGAGGAGGGCGGTGGTGGTGATTGTGTTGGCCGGTGAGTGTCTGTTTATTGTTGTGTTGTACTCTCACAAGCCTTTAGTACAGTGCTCTGCACACAGTAAGCGCTCAAGAAATACAGCTGAATGAAGAGCGCTTGCCGAGCCAAGCCCGGCCTGTCCCAGGTCCTGCTGGGTCCATGACGAGGGTGAGCGGGTTGGGGGAGTAGGGAGTTTTGAGGATGATGGTGATGGAAAGGTCCAAGTTGGAGGCCCTGCTCCTTCCCCAGCATCCCTGGAGAGGCAGTGGGCTTTCCCTGCCTGCTGGAGGTGGGAACGGAGGGGCGCAGGAGCTGTGGGTGGGACCGAGGAAGCGGAATGGGTGGATTTTGTTCCATGCACTCAGCCCTCACCCATGGCCTAGTGGATGGAGCACGGGCCTGGGAGTCACAAGGACTTGGGTTCTCATCCCGGCTCAGTCACCTGTCCACTGCATCACCCTGGGTAAGTCACTTCACTTCTCTGCGCCTCATTGACCTCATCTATAAAATGAGGATTAGGACTGTGAGCCCTATGTGGACCTTGGACTGTGTCCAACCTGATTAGCTTGGCTCTACCCCAGCTCTTAGAACAGTGTCCAGCTCATAGTAAGTGACTTTAACAAATAACTTTAACAAATAAACACCCCTATTTCCCAGGTATCTCCAGTAGCGTCAACTTTGACGAAGAGGAGGATGAGGAGGATGAAGACAGTTCCAGCTCCTCCCAGATGAACAGCAACACCCGCCCGGGCTCTGCTGCGAGCAAGAAGTCCAGCAAGGTGAGGCTTCCTGGTGGGGGCTTCGCTCCCTCTCTCTCTCTCTCTCTCTCTCCCTGTCTTTTCCCTGCTATCTTCCCTGCCATTTCCCATCTCTCTTCCCATCTCTGCCTTCTCTCTCCCCTCCCTCCCCCTTCCCTCTCTCTAAACCCATTCCCTTCTCTCTCCCCACCCCCTCACCTCCCTCTCCCTTCTTTCCCCCCACCCTCTCCCTTCTCTCTCCCTTCACGGGCCCGGGAATCAGTAGGTCTTGGGTTTTAATCCCAGCTCTGCCACTTGTCTGCTTTGCGATCTTGGGCAAGTCATTTCACTTCTCTGTGCCTCAGTTACCTTAACTGTAAAATTGGGATTGAGACTGTGAGACTCATGTGGGACAAGGGACTGAATCCCAATCTGATTTGCTGTTATCCACACCAGCGCTTAGAATAGTGCCTAGCCCACAGTATGAGCTTAACAAATTCCATCATTATTATTATCATTTTTATTATTCTCTCTCCCCACCCTCTCCCTTCTCTCTCGCCACCCTCTCCCTTCTCTCTCGCCACCCTCTCTCTTCCTGCCCTCTCCTGCCCTCTTTTCCCCACCCCTCTCCTCCTCTTTTCCCACTCACAACTGACTGCCACCCAGGGTTGATTATTCAAGGTGTAGATCATCCAGCTCCACTACTATTCCTCCTCCTCTTCCTTTTCCCAACCCTGTTCTCCTGATCCTCACGGGCTCAAACTGAGCCTATACCCGATCCTCGTGGCTCTTAGCAATCATCCTGCTGTAGTCTGGGAGGGAGAGGAGGCCCAGCACAAGCACCAGTCAATCAATCAATCAATCAATCAATCAATCAGTAGTATTTATCTAGAGTTTACTGTGTGCAGAGCACTGTACTGTTTGGGAGAGTATAATTACAATTATAGAACAGGGCTCCTTGCCCACAGTGAGCTTACAGTCTAGAGCATCCCTGGAAGGGATAGATTGAGAAACCCCAAGTGCCCAAGCTGTCGTGCTCTGTCCTTTGAGCAGCAGTTCATTCAATAGTATCTATTGAGCACTTACTATGTGCAGAGCACTGTACTAAGCGCTTGGAATGTACAAATTGGCAACAGATAGAGACAATCCCTGCCCAGTGACGGGCTCACCACTGAGGGCAGACCACTGTACAAAGTGCTCGGGAGAGAGCAGGGAAAGCAAGAAGCATGTTCCCTGCCCTCGAGGAGCTTACACTGGTTGCCCCAGATGCTTAGAATTGTTGGCTGAGGTGCTCGGGGTCTGCTGAAATCATCCCTCGCTCCCCTGGTCTGGGCTGAGATGCTTCGAGGGCAGGTGAATGACCGAGAACGCTGGCTTCTTCCATGCTCCGGCTCGGACCCCAGCTGCTGGGAGTGGGTAGGATAATAATAATAATCATCATAATGTATTTGTTAAGCACTTACTATGTGCCAAGTACTGTTCTAAGCCCTGGGGTATTACAAGGTCATCAGGTTGTACCATATGAGGCTCACAGTCTCAATCCCCATTTTACAGATGAGGAAACTGAGGCACAGAGAAGTTAAGTGGCTTACCCTAGGTTACACAGCAGGCAAGTGGCAGAGCTGGGATTAGAACCCAAATCCCCTGACTCCCAAGTCTGGACTCTTGCCACTAAGCCATGCTGCTTTTCTGGAGTGGGAGAGGCAAGGTGCGTCGTGGGAGGGGGTGGGGGAGAGCCTGGGGCTGTTGTGAGCTGCCCTGGGCCCACTGGACCTCAAGATGGGGTGTTCAGTAGCTGCCCTGGGTTTGCGTGGGGATCTCAGTGCAGCGCTTAGAACAGTGCTCTGCACATAGTAAGCGCTTAACAAATACCAACATTATTATTACATGCCTCCCCCTCTCCCCACTCACTCGCTGCTTCTCCCCACTTGTGAGACACAGTGTGGCTTAGTTTATAGAGCCTGGACCTGGGAGTCAGAACGACCTGGGTTCAATGCCGCTCTGCCTCTTGTCGGCTGTGTGACCTTGGACAAGTCACTTTACTTCACTGTGCCTCCATTACCTCATTTGTAAGAGGCAGATTAATTCTGTGAGCCCCATGTGGGACGTGATCTGTGTCCAACCTGATCAGCTTGGATCTACCCTAGCACTCAGAACAGTGCCTGGCACATAGTAAGGGCTTAACAAATACCATCATTATTATCATCATCATCATCATCACTCCCCGCCGCAGGAGGCAGCGTCGGCCCCCAGCCCGGCGGCCACGGAGCTGGCCGTGGACGTGGAAGACCTGGAGGAGTTCGCGCTGCGGCCCGCCCCGCAAGGCCTCACCATCAAGTGCCGAATCACCCGGGACAAGAAGGGGATGGACCGAGGGATGTTCCCTACTTACTACCTCCACCTGGAGAGGGAGGACGGTAAAAAGGTCGTCACCGGGCCTGGAGGGTCACCCGCGCCCTGAGGGGCCTGAGGAAGTGGGGGTGGGGGGAGGGGCTGCCATGTCCCCGTTGCTCCCGAAACCTCTCTCCCTGCCCGTTCGATCCCCAGTTTGGCCCGAGGCGCCCAGCACTGGCTGATTCAAACATGGCTCCTCTTGGGGGAGCAGGACAGGGAAATCTTAGGCCCAGGGGGGATGAGCCCTGCCCCGGGGGAGACAAACGGTCTACTTGCCCATCCATCCGGAGGCTGCATCCGGGTCTGAGGTGGCCTGGGGACATCCTGGAGCCCCGTGGCTGGAAATCCGGGATTGGCCTCTGGGTTCGGTTCACCTCCCCCCAGAGTCTGAGATCAGCAAACTGATCAGTAGTATTTCTTGAGCACTTACTGTGGGCAGAGCACTGTACTAAGCGCAAGGGAAAGACACAATCCCTGCCGTCAAGGAACTTTCAGTCTGGCCCCTGCTGCAGGGAGGGCTGGAGAGTCAGCTTGTTTCCGCCTCCCTGGGATAGATATCTCACAAGCCTGCAACCTTGGTGTCATCCTTGACCCCGCTCTTTCATTCACCCCACATATCCAACCCATCACCAAAACCTGCCGGTCTCACCTTCACAACATTGCCAAGATCCGCCCTTTCCTGTCCATCCAAACCGCTACCTTGCTAGTACAATCTCTCATCATATCCCAACTGGATTACTGATCTCCCATCCTCCTGTCTCTCCCCGCTTCAGTCTATACTTCACTCTGCTGCCCGGATTATCTTTCCACAGAAATGCTCTGGGCATGTCACTCCCCTCCTCAAAAATCTCCAGTGGTTGCCTCTCAACTTCCGTATCAAGCAAAAACTCCTCACTATTGGCTTCAAAGCTCTCCATCCCCTTGCCCCTTCCTATTTCACCTCCCTTCTCTCCTTCTATAGCCCAGCCCGCACACGCTGCTCCTCGGCCGCTAACCTCCTCACTAGACTTCATTCTCGCCTGTCCCGCCGTCGACCCCTGGCCCACGTCCTACCTCTGGCGTGGAATGCCCACCCACCTCACATCTGCCAAACTAGCTCTCTTCCCCTCTTCAAAACCCTACTGAGAGCTCACCTCCTCCAGAAGACCTTCCCAGACTGAGCCCCCACTTTTCCTCTGCTCCTCCTCCCCTCCCCATGGCCCCTAGTCCCTTCCTCTGCTCTACCCCCTTTCCCGCCCCACAGCACTTGTGTATATTTGTACAAATGTATTACTCTATTTTATTAATGATGTGTATATATCTACAATTCTATTTGTCTTTTCTGTTGGTATTGATGCCTGTCTACTTGTTTTGTTTTGTTATCTGTCTCCCCCTTCTAGACTATGAGCCTGTTGTTAGATAGGGATTGTCTCTATCTGTTGCCAAATTGTATTTTCCAAGTGCTTAGTACAGTGCTCTGCACACAGCAAGCGCTCAATAAATACCATTGAATGAATGAGTATCAAGCCCACTGCACACCAAGAGCCTGGAGCTTGGAGCCTTTAGTTTCCTCTAGCAGTGCCAGGAATCAGGGAATCAGTTTTGGAACCTAGAAGTGTCCTTGAGGTGGTGGGGAGGGAGACCCAGAAATGTCCTGAGGCAGAGGTGAGGGGGAACCCCAAAATGCCCCTGAGATGGGGGAAAGGGGACCCAGAGATGTCCCTAAGATGCTGTAGGGCGGAGGGGGACCCAGGATGTCCCGGAGAGGGGAGGTGAAGCGTATCCAGAAATGTCCCTGAGAGGGGAGGGAAGATGCTGAGATGAGAGGCCTGGGTCAAAGGGTACCTTGCCGTGGGAAGGACCCATGGTTGCAGGAGGGGTAAACAGAGGCCCTTGCCAGCTGCTCCCCATTTTCTCCTGATGGCTGATGATATGAGCTAAGGGAGGACCTGTTTGCAGAAATCTCTAAGGCCTTGTGCCAACCGGAGAGGTGCCCCAAGGGCTGAGGGGGCCAGGGGCCCAGAGTGTAACCCCATCTTCCTCCCCTAGGTGTTTCTCTTGGCTGGAAGGAAGAGGAAGAAGAGCAAAACCTCCAATTACCTCATCTCCGTGGACCCCACGGACCTGTCCCGAGGGGGGGAGAGCTTCATCGGGAAACTCCGGTACGGATCCCCCTCCCCGCCCCCCACCACCACTCCAAGCCTGGGGCAGGGGAAATGGAGAAGACCCCTGGGGCTGGGTGGAGGGGGGGGCCAGGGTGGGGTTGGGTTGCTCTGGTGGGAGGCTGGGGAGAGCCTTGGGGGGCTGGGGAGAGGGAGAGTCCAGGGGACAGGGTGGGGTTGGTTTGATGGGAGGGTGGGGAGAACCTTGGGTGGGGGCTGGGTGGGCAGATGCTACAATCAATCAGTGGCATTTATTGAGCACTTACTATGTGCAGAGCACTGTACTAAGTGCTTAGAAGAGTACAGTACAGCAGAGTTGGTAGACATGTTCCCTGCCCACTTGGAGCTTTATAGCCTGGGCTCATGGCCAGGAGTCTCCCTTGTGCCTTGTCCCGCCTTAGCCCACTGACCAGCCTTCCAGGTCTCTCTCAGCTGCCCGGGCTGCCTTTCCCCCAGCTATGCTGGATTGCCGGGGTGGGGGTGGGGGTGGCATGGAAGGGCCTATGCATTAAAGTGCCTGAACTGGACTCCGCTCATATGGAAGCTCCACAAATCCGGGGGATGCAGAATTCCAGTGCTCAGAATTCCAAGTCCACTGTGGCGCTTGAAGCAGCGGTCATGAAGCCGAGGGTCAGAGCTCAGGCCTCGCTCCATCCTGCCC
Source organism: Ornithorhynchus anatinus (assembly GCF_004115215.2). Taxonomy (NCBI): domain Eukaryota; kingdom Metazoa; phylum Chordata; class Mammalia; order Monotremata; family Ornithorhynchidae; genus Ornithorhynchus; species Ornithorhynchus anatinus. Next base: position 11,745,784 of record NC_041730.1, read on the forward strand.
CTCTCCCTGCTCCGCTAACGGTCGCTTGCTGCAGCCAGGAGAGGAGCAGCGGGGCAGAAGCCCCATTCCCTGACCAGAGTTCCAAATTCCTGGCAAAATGGATGTCCCGGGGGATCCGGCCCTGACGAATCTGGGTCTGGGAGCCCAGCAAGGTTGGATGGGGGCGCTCCGGATCTAACCCCATCCCCACTCCAGCCCCGCATGGAACGGTCCGGCCACTGGGGATCGGGGCTGGTGGCTTCCACTTCCACCCTGACGACCGGTGACGGGCCTCCTTGGCCGGCGGTGTCGGAGCTGGTCTCGTGGGCTCTGGGAATCAGGCCAGAGGCTTCCTGGGAGGGGGGTCCCTGCAGGTGGGTGGCCCCGACCCCGCTGCTGACCAGTGACTGCTTCGCCCCTCTCGCTGCGCCGGCCTACTCAGGGGAACGGAGCGGGCCGACTGACAGCTTAGGCCCTTCCCACAGGTCCAACCTCATGGGGACCAAGTTCACCGTGTACGACAATGGTGTCAACCCCTCGAAGGCCTCGTCTGGCTCAGACACCAGCTCGCTGCGCCAGGAACTCTCTGCCGTCTGCTATGTGAGTGTTGGGACAAGTACTGACAAGAGAGACGCCCGGGGAGAGGACTGAAGAGAGGCCCGGAGAGGGGACTGAGGAGAGGCCTGGGGAGAGGACAGAGGAGAGCCTGGGGAGAGGACAGGGAAGAGGCCAGAGGAAAAGTCTGGGGAGAGGTCCTTGGGAAACGTCCCCGGAGAGTTCTGGGGGGAGTTCCTGGGGAGGAGCCAGGGAAGAGGCCAGGGAAAAAGCCCTGGGAGAAGCCTGGAGAGAGGGTGAGCAGCCTCCTCCAGCCCCCCTGTCTCCTCACTGGGGCCTTGACCCCAGGGGCCAGTCACTCAGAGCATGTCTGGATAAAACATTTCACTAAAATGAAACCCATCTCAGTGAATCTTGGGCAGATTCGGCTCCATAGCAGGTCAGCTGACATTTGTTCCAGGGCAGGCAGGATTAGAAGCAGCGTGGCTCAGTGGAACGAGCCCGGGCTTGGGAGTCGGAGGTCATGGGTTCTGATCCCGGCTCCGCCACTTGTCTGCTGTGTGACCCTGGGCAAGTCACCTCAGTTACCTCATCTGTAAAATGGGGATTAAGACTGTGAGCCCCAAGTGGGTCAACCTGATTACCCTGTATCTCCCCCAGCGCTTAGAACAATGCTCGGCACATAGTAAGCGTTTAACAAATACCAACATTATTATTAGTAGTAGTAGGGGAGGTGGTCTGAGCGGCAGAGAGGAAGGAGGATGGGGGCGGTCTGCCCTCTGTCCCATCCCCCATCCTGGTCCTGGCCACCCCTGGCTCTGGGGTCAGTGCCAAGAGAGCCCTAACAAACATAAGAAAGTGGTGGTTGCCACAGGGAACCAGCGTGGTTGGACGTAGGGTTAGTCAGTCAGTCAGTTGTATTCACTGAGCCCTTACTCTGTGCAGAAAACTGTACTAAGCACTTGAGAGAGTACAATATATAACATGTTCCCTGCCCACCACGAGCGTACAAGTCTAGAGTCGGGGAGACAGACATTAATATGAAAAAATGAAATTACAGCTATGTACATAAGCGCTGTGGGGCTGGGAGGGGGGATGAATAAAGGGAGCAAGTCAGGAAAGGAGGGCTTAGTCAAGGAAGGCCTCTTGGAGGAGATGTACCTTCATTAAGGCTTTGAAGGTGGGGAGAGTAACTGTGTTGGTTACGAAGAGGGAGGGCGTTCCAGGCCAGAGGCAGGACTTGGGCGAGAAGTTGACGGAGAGATAGATGAGATCGAGGTACAGTGAGTAGGTTGGCATTAGAGGAGCGAAGCGTGTAGCTTGGGTTGTAGTAAGAGAGTAGCGAGGTGAAGTAGGAGGGGACAAGAAGGGAAGTAGGAGGGAGTTAGTGACAAACATTGGTTATCGATCAGCTTGCCTGGTGGGCAGCTGGCAGCACCAGCGGGCGGCCCAGTGACAGCTCTACTCTTGAGACTTAAGCCCCTTAGTTCCCCCTTCCCATTTCCACTTCTCCTCTTCCGGCCCCTGCCCCAAGGACAGGGAAAATAGAAGCACCTGCAGGGTGGAAGCTCCTTGAGGCAGGGAATGTGTCTCTTGCTTCTGTGGGCTTTCCCAAGCACTTATTTGAGTACCGTGACTTGTAAGGGACACTCATGAAATAGCACTAGTACAACCACTCATTCTGCAGCCGCCACTGCTAGAGAAAGGGAGAGTCGTCAGGTCCACTCCGGGACCTGTTGGCAGCTGGATGGTTGGAAGATTGTGCCATGGGGGATGGGCAGCAGTTGGGGGCAGTTACCTGGGCACTGAGAGAGACCTGTGGATTGCAGGCATCTGGGTACAATCAGTCAATGTATTTACTGAGCTCTTACTGTTTGCAGAGCACTGTGCTCAGGGCTTGGGGATGCGCAATATAACCACGTAACAAGAGTTGGTAGGCAGTTCCCTGCCCACAACGAGCTTACAGTCTAGAGAGAGCGACAGACCTTCATTCAGTCGTATTGAGCGCATATTGTGTGCGGAGCACTGTACTAAGCGCTTGGGAGAGTACGATACAACAATACACCAACACATTCCCTGCCCACAAGAAGCTACCTGTTCTTCCTCCAGCTTAGGTTGTGAACCCCATTTGGACCAGGGATTGGGTCTGATCTGATTATGTTGTTCCTGCCCCGTTGCTCAGTGTAGTGTTTGGCACACATAGTGTTCTATAAATATGATTGATTAATAGTAAGTACTTAACAAATACTGCCATTGTTATAATTACGGTAGGCAAACGCAGTTCATGGTTTTCAGCCAGAAAGCTCTGTAAAGAATTAAACCCTGGATCGAGTTTCCGGAAACAGGGACACTCCACCCCCAGCCCTCGGTGGCTTTTCACATGCCTGGAGGCTGGGGGCTGGACTGTATGACCTGCTGAGGCTCCCTCCAGCTCCAGAACCAGCGATTCTGTTGGTCCAAGGCCCAGGCAGAGCCCAATCATTTATTCAATCCCATTTACTGAGCACTTACTGTGGGCCAAGCGGTAGGGAGAGTACAATATAGCAATAAACAGATCCGTTCCCTGCCGACAACAAGCTCACAGCCTAAAGGGGATCACAGCATTAATACAGATATAACCTGTCTTCCCCTCTAGACTGTGAGCTTGTGAACAGGGAATGTGCTTATTGTTATATTGTATGCTCCCAAGCGCATAGTACAGTACTTTGCACACAGTAGCACGGTGTAGTGGATAGAGCAGGGCCCTGGGAGCCAGAAGGTCATGGGTTCTAATTCTGGCTCCGCCACTTGTCTGCTGTGTGACCTTGGGCGAGTCACTTCACTTCTCTGTGCTTCAGTTAACTCATCTGTAAAATGGGGCTTGAGACTTTGAGCCTCACGTGGGCTAGGGACTGTGTCCAGCCTGATTTGCTTGCATCCACCCCAAGCATTCATTCATTCATTCATTCATTCAATAGTATTTATTGAGCGCTTACTATGTGCAGAGCACTGTACTAAGCGCTTAGAATGTACAAATCGGTAACAGAGACAGTCCCTGCCCCTTGATGGGCTTACAGTCTAATCGGGGGGGACAGACAGACAAGAACAATAGCAATAGTGAAGCGCTTAATAAATACCACTGAAAAAATAATAATTGCTCAGTAAATACGATTATTAATAATACACACAAATAAATACATAAATGTTGCTGAAACAACTCCTCCGACGGGTGGCGGGGGAGGGAGGGCTTCGGGGAGCGGCGGCGGCGGAGTGCGCGCGCCACCTGGCGGCTGAAGAATGCAGTGCGCTGCAGCCTGGTTCCACAGCGCCCTCTGGTGGCCACCCTCGGCACGTGCGCGCCAGCTGCCGGCCCGAGGTGATGGAGGCCCAGAGGCGCCTCCGTTCATTCATTTATTCAATCATGGCGTTCGTATTTATTGAGCGCGTACTGTGTACAGAGCACTGGACTAAGGGCTTGGAAAGTACGATTCGGCAACAGAGACAATCCCAACCCGACAACGGGCTCACAGTCTAGAAGGGGACAAGCACCCAAGAGGTTCCCATCAGAGCTGAAGACAACCCAAACTGGAGGGACCCCGGCCTCTTGGCTCTGTGAAGCCTGTCCAAAATCCCTGCCCTCTTTCCCACCACCCCTGCTCATAAAGAGAGCCTGACATCTTTGGTAGCAGCAGGAAACCCACCTCCCCCTGCCTTTGGCCCCGTACCTCGATGCCCGTGGGTGGGTTTGGGGCAGGTCGTCATCAGTGGAATAAAGGGGATCTTTCAGGCCTGTCACCCACCAGGAGTTCAGGCTTTCTGAGGGGTGGGGTGTGGGGGAGTTAGGGATGGACAGACGGACGGACACCCTTGCCCCGTGCGGAGGAGTGGCCTGCCTCACCACCGTCTGACCCCGACCGCCCACAGGAGACGAACGTCCTGGGCTTTAAGGGGCCTCGGAAGATGAGCGTCATCATCCCCGGCATGGACATGGACCACCAGCGAGTGTCTATCCAGCCCCGCAACGTGAGTCCTTTGGCCGGGATGGGCCGAGCGAGGAAAGGGTCGGGGGGAGGACTGGGATACCCTTTTCTCCTTGGGGATGGAGAGTCTGCTTGCCCTGGGAGGAGGAAGAGTGGGCAGCCCTGGGTGAAGCGTGGGGGCTGCGGCGCCCAAAAACATGATACTTTCATTCTTTTATTCATTCAGTCGTATTTATTGAGCACTTACTTTGTGCAGAGCACTGTATTAAGCACTTGGAAAGTACAATTCAGCAGTAGAGACAATCCCTGCCTACACCGAGCTTACAGTCTAGAAGTGGGGAGACAGACATCAGAACAAGTAAACAGGCATCAATATAACTAAATGGGATTATAGATATATACACATATACATAAGTGCTGGGGGGCGGGGAGTGGAGGAAGAGCAAAGTGAGCAAGTCGAGGTGATGCAGAAGGGAGGGGGAGCTGAGGAAAAGGGGACTTAGTCTTGGAAGGCTTCTTAGAGGAGATGAGACTTCAGTAAGGATTTGAAGAGGGAAGAGAGAGTGATTGGCGGATTTGAGGAGGGAGGGCGTTCCAGGCCAGAAGTGGGATGAAGCCCAGGAGTCAATGGCGGGACAGGTGAGATCGAGGCATGGTGAGAAGGTTAGCACCAGAGGAGGGTAGTGTGCGGGCTAGGGTGAAGAAGGAGAGAATGGAGATGAGGTAAGAAGGGGCAAGGTGATGGAGAGCTTTGGAGTTTTTGCTTGATATGAGGTTCGTTCATTCAATCATTTATTGAGCGCTTAATGTGTGCAGAGCACTACTGGAGATTTTTGAGGGAGGGAGTGACATGCCCAGAGCATTTCTGTAGAAAGATAATCCGGGCAGCAGAGTGAAGTTTGGACTGAAGGAGGGAGAGACAGGAGGTTGGGAGGTCAGAAAGGAGGCTAATGTCATAATCCAGTGGGGACAGAATGAGTGACTGTACTAGCTTGGTAGCAGTTTGGATTAGAAAGGGCTGCTCTTGGAGATGTTGTGAAGGTAAAACTGGCAGGTTTTGGTGATGGATTGGATACGTGGACTGAATGAGAGTGGAGTCAAGGATGACACCAAGGTTGCGGGCTTGTGAGATGGAAATGATGGCTGTGCCTTCCACAGTGATGGGAAAGTTAGGGAGAGGACAGGGTTTGGGAGGGAAGATAAGGAGCTCTGTCTTGGACATCTTGAGTTTTAGGTAGTGGGAGGACATCCTAGTAGAGATCTCCTAAAGGCAGGAGGAGTTACAAGCCTGGAGGGAGGGAGAGAGAACTGGGGAGGAGATATAAATTTGGGTGCCATCTGCATAGAGATAAGTGAAACTGTGGGAGCGAATGAGTTCTCCAAGGGAGTGAGTGTAAATGGAGAATAGAAGGGGACCAAGAACTGAACCTTGAGGAACCCCTACAGTTAGGGGATGGGAGGGAGAGAAGCCCACGAATGAGACCGAGAACGACCGGCCAGAGAGGTAAGAGGAGAACCAGGAGAGAACGGAGTCAGTGAAGCCAAGGTTGGATAACAATTTGAAGAGAAGGGGATGATCGATGGTGTCCCAGGCAGCTGAGAGGTCGAGGAGGGTGTTGGAGGAGAGGAATTCGAGGCAGCGAGTGTAGACGACTCAATCCAGGAGGTTGGAAAGGAAGGGTAGGAAGGAGATAACTGGAGGGGCCAATGGGGTCAAGGGAGGGTTTTTTTAGGATGGGGGTTACGTGGGCATGTTTGAAGGCAGTGGGGAAGAAGCCATTGGAGAGTGAGCAGTTGAAGATGGTAGTGAAGATAGGAAGGAAAGAAGGGGTGAGTGAGAGTTTTGATAAGGTGGGAGGGAATGGGGTTTGATGAGCATGAGGTGGAGGTGGCACTTGAGAGGAGGCAGGAGATCTCCTCTGAAGATACTACTAGGAAGGATGGAAAAGTTGTATAGGGGGATGAGAGGAGGGGGGATGAATGAGGGGATGGGGTGATTTGGGAGCGCTCAGACCTGATGGTGTTAATTTTCCTAACGAAGTAGGTGGCCAGATCACTGGGGGGAAGGATGGGGGAGGGGGAGGGACAGAGGGCCTGAGGAGGGAGTTAAGTCTGGAACAAGTGAGGAGGGTGATGGGCATGGGTGTCAATAAGGGAAGAGAAATAATTTTGCCGGGCGGAGGAGAGGGCATTGTTAAGGCAAGAAAAGACAAACTTGAAGTGGACAAAGTTGGACTGGTATTTAGCCAGCAGCGTTCAGCGGCTCGAGGATAAGAGGGCGGACAGTGGCGGTGATCCAGGCCTGAGGGTTAACTGGTGCCAGAGCGACTAAGGGATAGGGGAGCCACTCAGTTGAGATGAGTAGAGAGGGTAGAGTTGCGAGCGTCTATTTGGTCATCTAGAGTGGGTAGAGTGGGTAGGGAGGCAAGGTGGGGTGTGACACGCTGAGAGCGATGGCTAGGGTGGAGAGGGCGGAGGTTTCTGTGAGGGAATAGTACACATAGAGGGGTAGGAAGAGTGTGGGAGAAGAGTCAAGTGAGAAGGTTGTGGTCAGAGAGAGGGCATGGATGTGGCTGAAGGGTCAAATGGTCACTGGAGCCGGGAGGGAAGGGGAGCCCCAGCCCGGCCTGGCCTAGATGTTATTGAGGCGGTTGAGCGATGCCCCGATGGTGCCCCGATCCGGTCCAGTCCCTTCTTGTCCGGCCTGGCCTGGTTCTGCCACGGCCACGCCCCCTCCAGCTCCCGGCACAGGTCCTGCCCCTTCAAGCTGTCGGGTCGGGCCCCGCCCCATCCCGCTGTCCCCGGTCAGGCCCCGGCCCGTCGCGGTGGCCGGTCAGTCCCCGGCCCGTCGCTGCCCGTCCCGCCGAGCGGGTCCCCTCCCGTTGGGCGCCCGTTGTGCAGCCCGGTGGTCGGGCCTCCGCAGGAGCAGGAGACGCTGCTGGCGCGGTGGCAGAACAAGAAGACGGACAGCGTCATCGAGCTGCACAACAAGACCCCCGTCTGGAACGACGACACCCAGTCCTACGTGCTCAACTTCCACGGGCGCGTCACCCAGGCCTCCGTCAAGAACTTCCAGATCATCCACGACAATGACCGTGAGTGCCGTGCCCGCCGGGGCTGGGCCCGCGCAGGGGCTGTGCTGATGGGGGCTGCGCCTGCAGGGACTGGCAGGGGCCGGGGACACCTTTCGGGCCTCCACTCCCACCCCACTCCCACCCTCCCCGAGTTCAGGGGGGCAAATAATAATAATAATAATAATGATAATAATGTTGGTATTTGTTAAGCGCCTACTATGTGCCAAGCACTGTTCTAAGCACTGGGGAAGATACAGGGTAATCAGGTTGTCCCAGGTGGGGCTCACAATCTTCATCCCCATTTGACAGATGAGGTCACTGAGGCACAGAGAAGTGAAGTGACTTGCCTAGGGTCACACAGCTGGCAAGCAGCAGAGGCGGGATTAGAACCCATGACCTCTGACTACAAGCCTGGGCTCTTTCCATTAAGCCATGCTGCTTCTATAATTGTTATTATTAATCCCCATTTTCCAGATGAGGTCACTGAGCCCCAGAGAAGTGAAATGATGTGCCCAAAATCACACAGCTGAGAAGTGGCAGAGGTGGGATTAGAACCCATGACTTCTGCCTCCCAAGCCCAGGCTCTTTCCACAAGGCCATGCAGGACAACCGTAAGAGCCGGAGCTGGAGCCCTCAGCATGAGCGCAAACTGGATGGTTCTTAGTAATTAATGATAATAGTGTGGTGTTCGTTAAGCACTTACTGTATGCCAGGCACTGTACTAAACGCCGGGATGGATAGAAGATAGTCGGGTTGGACACAGTCCTTATCCCATGTGGGGCTCACAGTCTTAATCCCCATTTTACAGATGAGGGAACTGAGGCACAGAAAACTCAAATGGCTTGTCCCGGGTCACAGAGCAGTCAGCAGTGATGGAATTAGAACCCAGGTCCTTTTGACTCCCAGTCCCACGCTCTATTCCCTAGACCGCGCTGCTTTACTTGGCTGGAGCCTCTAGGCCTTGGCCACTTCTTGGAGCGTCCCAGGAGGGTTATGGGGGACTTGACCCCTAGGAAGGGAGTTGGCCCTCGTGACCCTTCCAGCCCTGGGGTTCTGCAGGGAGGGAGACCCAGGGGAACTCCCGGAAGATCCCCTCCTGAGCTGGCTGGCCGCCCCGGCCTGGGACAGAGGGTGGTGCGGCCCCATGGTGCAGATTTAGATCTGCCAGCTCTGAGAAGGGGGTGGGAGTTGGGGGGGGGCGGGGGGAAACCCCTAGAACTCTGCTCCGTCACACTGCATCCCTGCAGTTGGCCCCCACCAGAACAGTTCAGCCCGTCTCCCAGCCCTGCCATTGACACTAGGCCTGAACCTCAAAGCTTTGAAGAAATCAACAGTGACACTCAAAGAAATCAGGCAGCACCCTTAGAGGAAATCAAATGCATCATCAGTGCTATTTATTGAGCACCTAGTATATGCAGAGCACTGTACTAAGCATCTGGGAGAGTACCGTACCACAGAATTGGTAGCCGCATTCCCATTACATGTTGCCTCTTCTTTGGTGCTACTGTCCCTGGCTGGGGAACTGTAAGCAGGCCCTGGCGTCTCTGGGCCACGGGAATGGGGGAGCCCAAGACAGCAGGAGTGGTCGGTGTGGGGAGGTGGTTTGGGACCCCGGGGGTGTTGGGAGGATGTTTATAGACATGGGGTTGGGAGCGCTCCCTGCACCTGCGGATTTGGGGTGGGCTTTCCAACTTTTGCCACCCAGACCCACAGGCGTGAGAAACAATGTAGTCTAGTGGTTAGAGCACGGACCTAGGAGTCAAAAGGACCTGGGTTCTAATCCCGACTCTGCCCCTTGTCTGCACTCTGACCTTGAACAAGTCGCTTGACTTCTCTGGGCCTCAGTTAGCTCATCTGTAAAATGGGGATTAAGATTCTGAGCCGCATGTGGGACTGCATCCAACCTGATGAGTTTTTATCTACCCGAACACTTAGTACAGTGCCTGGCACAGAGTAAGCACTTAACAAATACTACAATCATTATTATTATTATTATTGTTGTAACCTGCCTAGGTTTTAATGGACAGACTGCTCCGGCAGGTCTGTCCCCTCCCCGGTGCCAAACGGAACTGGATAATTTTATTTCCAACTGTAGCATTTCCAGCACCGAGTCTCCCTCCTTCGGGGCTCGAATGTGGCACCGGAATTCCCTGCACCGAGAGAGAAATGGGACTGTCGCGGACCTGGCTTTAGGGGGTCGGTAGCCTCCTTGGAGTAGCACTCTGGGAGCGGGCAGAAGGTAGCAACGATCTCCATCGTATCGCCCTCCATGCCGGCGTCCCGCGTGTGACACCAGGGCCATCCGTGGCTGTCCAATCCGGGGCGGGGATTGGGGGGGTCTCGAACCGTGTCTGCGGGGTGGGGCCCCGGCTCCATCTGCGTGTCTGTGTCCCCCAGCCGACTACATCGTGATGCAGTTTGGGCGCGTGGCGGAGGACGTGTTCACCATGGACTACAACTACCCCGTGTGCGCCCTGCAGGCCTTCGCCATCGCCCTGTCCAGCTTCGATAGCAAGCTGGCCTGTGAGTGACCGGCCGTGCCGGCCTCCCCCCCACACCTCTGACTGCCGCCACCCCTTCCCTCCCCCCGCACCGACCGCTTCCGGGCGCCCGGAGGACGGACCCGGTCCGGCTCGGAACCCGCCGGGCCCCCGCGGACCCCGCCCGGGCCAGTGGAGTCCGGGGTGTCCCGGTTGTCCCATTACTGCGGGTGACCCCCTCCCTGCCTCTGCCTCACCTCTCACGGGAGCCGCGAGCCGCCGCCAGAGGGACCAGGGTTGGAAATCGAGTCCTGGTCCGTTCGTGTCCGTGCCGAGTCCCACGGGCGCCCCCGAGCTGGGATGCGGGGGCGCCGGGTCCGGCTCCTGACTCCGCCGCCTGCCGTCTTGCCGTCGGGTGCGAGAGAAGCCTCAGATCTGTGAGCGCTGCCCCTCCGGCACCAGTCCCGGGACCAGGCAGGTCAGGATACGGGGCAAACTGGTGTCAGTTTGGAGCGACCTGGGCCGGAGGGCAGGTGCGCTCTGTTGGTTGGCTGATGTGAGGCTGGGCCCGGGACTGAATGGGAGTGGGACTGGGGCCAAGGCTGGGGCTGGGATTGAACTGTGGAAGGAAGAAGACGGGGAAAGCACAAAATCACATTGCACAAGTCACTAGTCATCTGAGCTGTCACTTTCTCAACTGGGCCTCGCCCGCCTGATTTGAATGTCGGTTTCAGACAGAAGCAGACCTGCCGTGGGCAGCAGGAGGGGGTGGTTGGGGAGGATTTGGGAGGATGGACGGAGTGAGTGAGGTCGAGACCCTGGGTGCTGGCCTCACCCGGGAACCGGCTCTTGGCGGCTTTGTAAGCTGAGAACGGGAAGGAAGGCGTTCTGCTGTCCTGGATGGGGCCGCTTGGAGGGTGGGGGTCTGTAGGCCGCACAAGAGGGGTCCAGAAAGGTGGCGGCTATGGGTCCCGAGGGCCGCTGCGTCCCAGCCAGGACCCGGGCCAGAAGTGCCACCCTCCGGGACCCGGCCGGCCTCATCAGAGACCCGCTTGCTGAGGGCCACACCCTAGCCGTAAACCATCCGGGGAAGCCGCTTTCCCCGGATTTGGGTTTTCATCTCGGTTTACCGAAGGCCCCGGCTCTCTGCTCCTGGGTAACCCGAATTCTTCTCAGGAGAGTGGGGCCGTGCCCCTGACTCCCCCCAACCCGTGCCCCGATCCGGGCCCCAACCGGCCAGGGCTGGCCCCTGAGAGAAATGGCCCTCCATCCTGCCTCCCACCCCAGGGGGGGGCCGCTGTGACCTTCACACTTAACCTCGGACCGTCCTCCTGGACCCACCTCGGCCCCGCCCGGCCAGGGAGCTGTGATAGACGTAGTTCGAGGTCGTGACCCCAGAAAGTCTGGGGCCAGTGCTGGTCACAGTTCAGCTTATTGGTTAAAATCCCATGTTTTAGTGCAGTGGCTCTGGAAGCTCCCCCTCTTCCAGGGTCCTGCCCCCACCTCACCTGGCAGAAGCTGACAAGGAGGGTCCCGACCCCCGGTAACCCTCGGCAGGGAGCTGTGGCCCAAGATGGCCCTCCTCGGCCCGGCCCGGCCAGGCCCCGAGGGGCTCCAGCCTACCCTCGACGTCCCAATAGAAAACTATTTTAGGGAGAAAAGAAGAATTGCCACTTTGCTTTTTTAATGTTCCATTTTCTATGTCAGCGTAGGGCTTTGGGGACAGAAACCAAATAGAGTAGGAGAAGAGGGCTCATCTGGGGCTTATCCCAGGCTCCGAGCTCCATTCAGAGATTAGCAAACCTCAACTCTTGGCCCCTTTTTTCTCCCAAGTTCTCTTCCCAGGTGGCTTCTAGTTGGGAATAAACTCCCTTCTTGCTCCTCTCAACCCCAGCCCTGCCCACCCCCCACGCTGCTCAGACAATCTTGTCTCCTTGAGAGAAACCACCCATAGGCTCAGAGATGCAGCCTCCCCACCCCCAGGTCTCCCCTTCCCCACGAGTCTGAAGAGCCAGGCCTCAGCCTCCCTTGGGCCGCCCACACCCCCGTCCACCCTGTGACCTCTTCTTGGCCAAGGGCTTTTCACCCGCCCCCATTTCTACCCGTACCCACCTCCCGTCCCTAAGGTCCAGCCCAACTGTGGGGCACAGGGAGGGCCGTGTCACCTCTCTAGCAAAGACTCCTCTCCCATCTATCCTCACGCGGCCCGTCAGCGGCTGGATCCGGGCCTGCTTTTCACAGCCCAAGCGACTAGCTTAGCCCAGGCCCCTTGCTTCTTTTTCTAAAGAAGCGTCTCTCGGCCTGCCCCCGGCCCCTCACCGTGGCTCCCACATCTGTCGCTCTGATTCTGCTGCTCGCTCAGACTCTGGCTGGGGTCGATCTGGGCCCCGGCCTGCAGAAAGCACAGGGAACCACCAACACAGTTTGTGCGTTTGAGTCAAGGAACGCATTGGCCCGGCTGGAGTGTGAGAAACAGCCACTGCTACAGGAGAATGAGCATTTTCCTCCTCTTCCTCCTCCCCTTTCCTCCTCCCCACTGCTTCCTGAGGGAGTGGGGAATAGGAGAAACTGGGCAGAAGTGGGGCACTGCTAGAATGGGCCAGGTCTGGACAGGGAACAAATCAATCAAGCAATTAATCCTATTTATTGAGGAATTATGGGGTGGAGAGCACTGTACTAAGCGCTTGGGCGAATACAACAGAGTTGGTAGACATATTCCCTGCCCACAATAAGCTAGGGGCCAGAGCCCAGCCTCAAGTGGCCCTTGGGGTAAATGACTTGAGGCTTCAGGAGGATCCCGATGGATATTGCCGGTCCCAGAGACCACAGCAACGAGACGGATAGCCTGTCCTGACCCAGGCTAACGAGACCCTTCTTGTGGAATCAGCTTTGGCTCCCCACCGGGGCCTCTTCACCTGTCTCTGCTTGGGCCATCCGTGAACGACCCAGCAGAGATGCACAGACTTGATCATCCTTCCCCCTCTCTGCTTCCCTTGCCCTACAGTCCCCGGCACGCCGGGAGTGGCCCGTGGTGGGAGCAGCGGCGGGGGCAAACCCAGCCGGGCAACCTCGAACTCGAAGCCTCCAGCTCCTTTCCCCTAAGGCTCCCAACAGCCCCAACAAGGGTTCCGCTCTGGGGATGGAATAGGGGGTGCACAGCCAGCTGACCCCCATAGAATTAAGGCCCTCCTTTCGGGGAACGCGACATCAGAGGAGATGGAGAGGGCAGAGGTGCGGTTTGGGTTACGATTTGCTTGGCCAAGTCAGAAGTCGGGTAGGGTTTCGGTGCACTTGTGTGTTTGGGTGGCTGGACGCTGTCCAGCGGACGTGCCTTAGACCTTCGCAGACCCTAGTTTCTAGAGCGGTGGTGTGCGGGTACCAACCCGGGCATGGGAGGGGCAACTTAGTGTGGGGAAACATTCGCCCTCGGAAAGCCAAAGGACCAAATTGAACCCGGAGCGGCCTCTCGCGGGGGTTCGTGTGCGTCAGAGGTCACAGAAGGGGTCACAGAGCATCTCGGGAAGCACGATTCCTTGTCTGGGATGTGACTGGCAGCCTGACCTGAGTTTTTCTTTCTCTGTGGTAAGAAATGGAGCCAAGAGTGGAGTTTTTAAAGTTCTAGAATCTGTAAGAGAAGGTTTTGATGCTACGAGTGTGCGTGGGGGGTGACCAGGCAGACCGAAGAGTCTATGTGCTCCCTTGAGGGGTGAGGCCAGTCCAAGTCTGCTGCCCTGAAATGGTCCTGGACTAGATATGGGTCTGGGGCTCCATTGTGCAAGTACAAATCTAATCCTAAACCCGTCTGGGAGCTCTCTTCACCTGATCGTGCAGTTTCTGCCCCCGACTCCCAGCGAACAGGCACAGCAGCAGGGCGTTCTCAAACACGGTAACCCCGTCTCCACCCTGATTAAACCCAAACATCCCAATTCAGAGCGGCTCCCAGCACCCCAAGATCATCAGAGGGTATCCCAGGGGCACAAATCAGACATCTGGGAACTGCCGCTGCCTGTCTGACTTTGAAGCTCGGCCCTGGCCTGCTTCTCCTTGTGAATGAACCTTCACCCTGTTGTGCCCCCGTCCCCCTCCCCTCTCCCCCTGGCACAACGTGAGACCAGCTAGGGTGGTGGCAAAGGTAGCTTGCCTGCCGCCTACACTACATCAATCGTAGCACTGACAGGTGTCCACTGTGTGCAGAGCGCTGGACTTAGCGCTTGGGAGAGTACAGTAGTTGAAAGACACGATCCACGCCTTTGATGAGCTATCGGGCTGGCCGGAGACGAAGCCGTTCTCGGGCCCATTACAGGTGCAAGATTGGGGCAAGGAGCTAGGTGGAACTCCCCACCCGCCGGTTAGAGTTTGGAGCCACGGGAGTGGTGTGCCCTCCTTAGCTAAGCCAGGGCTGGGATTTTGCCTCTGTTGGCTTCAACTTCACACGGAGGCTCTGGGTGGTCGGATCCTGGCAATGGAAAGACAAGGCCGACCGAGGGCCCTTTTCCAACGCGCCATCTTCCGAATTCCCCTCGGGGCAGCTTCCCGTTTCCACCCAAGGCTCATCTGCTCCCGCCCTCTCCATCCTGCCAATCCCTGTTGGCAAGGGACAGATGCCCAGGTGGGGTAATGACGTGGAGAATCTGGGCTGCGTCTCTGAGTACGAGCATACAACGGGGCGCCCAGTGGGTATTCGGAAAAACACCGGGGCTACTTTTCCGGACTTGCGTTAGGAGTCAAAGGGGGAACTGAGCATGAGGAGAAAAGCTGTCTTAATGCTGAGAACAAATATTTAAGCCAGTCATTTTCCAGAATGCCTAGGATGCGTTAACGTCGATTTGCACAAGTGTCTTTTCCTAGTTTCGAGTGGTCGGACATTTTATTTTTGTTTAAGACTATCTGGAGTTTTAGATGAATTTGCAAAACTGTGCTTTTATTAAGTGACTTTTTAAATAAACGATTTGGTATTCGGAAGCAAATGTATTTATTTATCAGGATGTGTAATGATTAATTGGGTATTTTCACATTACTACATTGTGTCCTTGTGGATGTTGTAGGAATTAGTGTTTGTCCACATACAGAACACACACTGGAAAATTAAACTTGCATTGTTTCAACCATGGTGATTACTTATTTCCTATGAGGGGGAAAGAATATTATTTCTCGTTCATCTTATCCTAAATTGTTCATCCCATCCGGAACAGTTGAAGATATTGGTTTTTTATAGTATTTCTTAAGTGGTTACTAAGAGTCAAACACTGTTCTAAGCACTGGGGTAGGTACAAGTTAATTAGGTCGCACGCAGTCCCCGTCCCACGTGGGGTTCACGGTCTAAGTAGGAGTGAGAACAGGTATCCCATTCTACAGTTGAGGAAAGTGAGACAGAGAGAAGTGAAATGACTTCCCCAAAGTCACACAGCAAGCAAATGGCAGAGCCGGTATTAGAACTCAGGTCCTCTGACTTCCAGGCCCGTGCTCTCTCCACTAGGCCACGCTGCTTCAGTAAGGGGTAAGATAAAAGGGTAATGAAGTCCTAGTGGAAAGAACATGGGGCTGGAAAGGAGGCGACTCGGTTTCTAGTCCTTGTTCCGCGTTGGCCTGCTGCGTAGCCTTGGGCAAGTCACTAAACTACTCTCTGTGCCGCAGTTGCATCTGTAAAATGTCAGTCAATAGTATTTATTCCTTTATTCATCCTCCTTTACCTCACTTTATTCATCAACCCCTCCCAGCCCCATAGCACTTATTTTCATATCTGTAATTTATTTATTTATATAAATGTCTGTCTGCCCCTTTAGACTTTAAGCTTGTTTGTGGGCAGGGAATGTGTCTGTTCGTTGTTCTAGTGTACTTTCTCACAAGTACTTAGTACAGTGCTCTGCACACAGTAAGCACTCAATAGATACAGTTGATTGAATGAATTTAGCACTTGGGAGTACAATCGAGTTGGGAAACATGTTCCCTGCCCACGGTGTGTTTACAGTCTAGAGGGCGAGACAGGTATTAAAGTCAATTCTGGATATGGACATAAGTGCTGGTGTATGTAAGTATGGTGTATAAGTATGGACATAAGGCGGCATGCTAGTTAAAATGACAGTGCCACCCCCCACATGGGAGCCATGTTATTTCCAGCCGCCACTGCTGACTCTTCACGGCTCCCTTCTGGCCTTGGCTCACGGGACAAGGGTTGCGGGAGGTTTGTGGGGAGGGGCTCCTTCCTCTTGAGTTGCCTAACCTCAGTTTCAAGATGGAGATAAGTCTGTTGGTCAACACTCGGCCAAGGGGCCTTCAGAGTGGCAGGGCTTGAATGGAGGGAAGAAGGCCCAAGAACCCGGGGTTATTTTCTCAACCAATACCGCCCACGGGGCCGTCGGTTCAGCTCGTGAGGTGAGGAACTGGCAGCCGTGGGGAGAGAGGGCCTCTCGCTTGGCCATCTTCCAGATTTGCAGATATGGGGGCTTGTGTGCTTAGTCACCTCACCCCCGCCTACCTCACCTCGCTACTCTCCCACTACAACCCAGCCCACACACTCTGCTCTTTTGATGCTAACCTCCTCACTGTACCTCGATCTCGTCTATCTCGTCACTGACCTCTCGCCCATGCCTACCTCTGGCCTGGAACACCCTCCCTCTTCATATCTGATAGGCAATTACTCTCCCCCTTTCAAAAAATGAAGAGACACTGAAGGCACATCTCCTCCAAGAGGCCTTCCCTCACTAAGCCCTTTTTTCCTTTTCTTCCACTCCCTTTTGCCTTTCCGTGTCACCCTGACTTGCTCCCTTTATTCATCTCCCGTTCCAGCCCCGTAGCACTTAGG
This sequence comes from Ornithorhynchus anatinus, assembly GCF_004115215.2. Lineage (NCBI taxonomy): Eukaryota > Metazoa > Chordata > Mammalia > Monotremata > Ornithorhynchidae > Ornithorhynchus > Ornithorhynchus anatinus. The sequence continues at coordinate 11,762,633 of NC_041730.1, forward strand.
CACGTAGTTGCAATTCATATTAACCTCTCTCTCCCCCTCTAGAATATAAGCTCATTGGGGGCAGGAAAAGTGTCTGTTATATTGTTACACTGTATTCTCTCAAGCACTTAGTTTAGCGCTCTGCACAAAATAAGCAGTCAATAAATAGGATTTGATTGATTGCAGTTGTGACCTCTGACTTCACAGCTAGGCCTAAACGATGGGCCTGGGGACCAGTGGGTTGAGCCGGAGGCAGAGCCTGGCTGTTCCTGACTCCACCTCTCTCAGGCTCAAGGGTTAATCACTTTTGGAGCGGGTTGAATGCAGAGCCAAACTGCAGCACACGTGGACACAGCGACTCAGAGGACAGAATGAGGCTCCTGGAGGCCTTGGCCATTCAGCTGGGGCCTGTTTGACCGTGTTGGTTTAGAAAATGAATTACTTGAAAGCGGGAAGGTCTGAAAGGCCAACCAGTAGACCTGCAGGGCTGGAGGGTCACTCTCTTCAGTGGAAGTATTAGCCCAAAGTTTCAGGCTGGATAATAGACTGAAGCCAAACTTTCTCCTTTCCCAAGAACATCGTCCTGTTGCCACTTAGTACTTCAGGTCAGATGGTTCAAAAGGGACTTATAAGATGTTGCTTCTACATGGGGTTGTTCCCAAAGTAGGAGGAAAAGCCTACGCTCTGAAAAAAAAAGTGCTTTCTCCTCCTGAACACCATTCAGGTCTTTTTTTTAATGATATTTGTTAAGTGCACTCTAATCAGATTGGAAACAGTCCATGACCCATGTGGGGCTTACAGTCTTAATCCTCTTTTTACAGATGAGGTAACTGAGGCACTGAGAAATGCGTGACCTGCCCAAGGACACAGAGCAGGCAGGTGGCGGAGCTGGGATTAGAACCCAGGGCCTCCGACTCCCAGACCTGAGATCTTTCCACCAATCCACGCTGCTTCAAATAGGGTCAAATAGAAATGACACTGAAACAACTGGGCAAGTCAGAATAAAACAGCTTAGCATGGTGTCCAACTTCTATTATAGTTCTAAATCACAGCTGAAAGTGACATCATCTTTTACTTTAAAATTGAGGCAGATACTTCAAGGAAACTCACCCAAACTGTTTTCCATATCCTAACCATTCAGGGATTTGTTTCTCCTGATTACAGAAGTTGATGCTTGCAGATGTCTAGCAGGGCCCGGCCGCTTCAAGAAGCACTCTCCCAGAGCCCCGTGGATGGTGCTCACATAATTTAATCATTTTAATAACCGCGAACGCAACGCTCCAGACATCTGGATGAACACAGGACAGAGGACTAAGGCACTCCAGTTTGAGGGCCGCTCAAACTGGCACCCTCACAAAGCGGCAAACTTACAAGGCGGGCCCATGTTTTCAGAGGGGAAAATGTGGTTGTGTGTGTGTTTGTGTCTGCCCCAATCCTGATCTTGCTCCTGCCTCAATTGGGCCCTGCCCACGTCAACCCAGGACTCCTTTCCCAGAGCTCCTGCTGCAGAACTTCCTAAAACTCAGCCAGGCGAAGTTCCTGGTTGCTTTTAAATGCAGGTTATCCAGTGGTTGCCTAGAAACTGCAATCCGAGTGGAAACAAAGGCAAATTCAAAGTTTTTTCCCAAGTCCCATGTAACTAGAGAAGCAACCCAATCCGTTTAGGAGGGCTAAGCCCAGATCCAGCTCTCGTGAGGATTCACAGTTCACTCAACTGCTGGTAGGGGTGAGGGCGGGTGGGCTGTCCAAACTTGCCTTCTGTTCCCAACTCCAGGGGCCAGGTGGGGTCTTGACGATGGGAAGCAGTGCGACAGAGGCCGGGGTCAGAGGTGTCGTGTGCGGTGCCGGAAGGGGCGGGGGCAACATCTATATTAGTAAATTGAAAACCAATAAACCAGGTAATACTGTTGATCCAACTGATCGGTTGATTCTCTTTCAGGCTGACCAGAACTTTGTTTTGAAATCTCTCTGGTTCCCATTCTGCAGTGCTGGGATTAGAAGATGAACCCTTTCCCATCTTTTCCCACTTCCCTGGAGTAGCGGCGTGAAGCCTTAGGAAGGTATGTCAGCGTGAGGTGAGGAGGACGGAGCGGGGGAAGGAGACAAGGCCATTTTCTCCTCAGCCAGGTGTTGTAGCCCCTCTGACTGGCTTTTGGTCCTAGAGGTTCTTGAGTCCCGGAGGGCTGAGGAGCGGGGTAATTTGAGAACAGCCCCATTAAACCTGCTTGGTTGCAGATGGCTGGCAGGCGTCCGGCTGGCTTGCGGCCTCTCCTGTCTCGGCCCGAGAGAGCCCTCAATTCCTCCCTCCTAGTTGGACCCCAGCCTAGGAGAGTGGTGGCCTGGAGGCACTCGGGGAAGGAGTGCAGAACCGAGCGGTCGGCTATTGGCCAGGGAGAGAGGGGTCTCGGCCTGGCCCACTGGAGTCGCTCTGCCTGCCAGGGCATGGCCTCTCCTGCCCAGAAGAGCTTGGGGTCGGCCTGCACTTTGGCCTTCAGTACAGAAGGCCCTCTAGACTGTAAGCTAGTTGTGGGCAGGGAATGTGTCTGTTTAGTGTTATACTCTCCCAAGTGCTTAGTACAGTGCTCTGCACACAGTAAGTGCTCAATAAATATAATTCAATGAGTTGAATGAATGAAAGAATGGCCAAAACAGGAACAGGAGCAGAAGCAATCATAAGGAGCAGAAACTCTCAGAGGAGCTGGGAGGGGAGAGGGAGCGGGACCTAGTGGGAACAGTATGGGCCTTGGAATCAGAGGACGTGAGTTCTAATCCCAGCCCCACCGTGTGCCTGCTGTGTGACCTCAGGCAAGTCATTCAACTTTCTCTAGGCCTCAGTTTCCTCTTCTGTAAAATGGAAATTTAGTACCTATTCTCTCTCCCTCCAGCCATGGGTAAGGTTACCTTGTATCTACCCCGGTGGTTGGCCCATAGTAAGCGTTTAACAAATAACACAGCTACGATTATTGGTGTTTGGGGGAGGCTGTTGTGAAAAGCTCAATCCCTGCAGAGCTCGGCAAGGTGGGAGACACAAGGGCGGGAGACAGTGCAACACCGGCACCGGCTTCTTGGTCGACGGAGAGTCGCCTGGCGAGAGGCAGTGGTGCCACAGAGGACTGGGCAGAAGGATGGGTACAGAGTGGGGGGGCGGGGAGGGGGCGACATCTAGATGAGCCCTATGGGTGCATGGCCGAGGGTCTCGATTCCCTCACAGCCCCTCGGGCTCCGCTTCCTGAGGGAGCCCTGCTGGCCAGCCTGACCCCCGGGGCTCTGCGGCCTCCCCGCTCCCAAGCCCGGGCCCAGGTCTCGCTCTTCCCAGGTGGCCTCCTCCGGCTCGCTGCTGTCGGAGTTGAGCAGGGTGTTCTCCGCTAAGACAGCCGGGTCGTCCTCTTGGTGGAGGCAGCAGGGGCATGGCTCCATCGCCTGACACGGGACGGGGAGACTGTCCGGCCCCCGCGGGGACACTCCTCTGGGCGAGGGCGTCCCCTCCCGGAACACTCCCGTCCGCTCAGCCTCCTCCTCGGCAGAGGGATGGCTCGGGTCCGGGAAATCCACCAGGATGGTGTCCTGCCTCCGCCTGAGGCAGTCGGACAGGTCATAGATGGGGTAGGTCTCTTCTGGGTAACCTGGAAATGAAAAGAATGCATGTCCTTAAGACCAGCGGCCTCCCCGGAATGCCGTCCAACCGCCGGCTGGTCGGGGAGGGCTTCTGGCCGCCCGGGACCACCTACTTTTGACCCTTTGCCTAAGGCTTCATGTCCAGCGTCCCACGGAGGAGAGAGATGAAATAAATGGCAACTAAACCTCCAGTCTGAAGACCGCCTGGTGAAGCAGAGGAAGAAACTAGCGCTTGAAGCGAACGTTGATGATTTATAAACTGAACCCACTTCCTGGAATGGGAAGATGGGAAATCTGTGAAACTAGGGAGTGGACTCTGCTCCTTTACAAGCAAGCGAAGTAGCCCGAGCAGGGGTCGGCTTCCAAGCACTTCAGCAGGTGACCGAGAGACGAGCCCCATGCGGGAAAGAAGACCGGGGCACTGTCTGTTGTTGGTTCCTCCAGCTTTCCAAAGTGGAACAAAAGAAAACGACCGGCCAGTAAACAGAGCGAGCCATGCAAGTTGGACGGGCTCCTCATCTCCATGGCAAAAACGGCAGGGTGGGGAAAATGAAAACGTTGCCAGATTAAGGAAAGTCAGGGAATAAATCTCCGTCAGCCGGGGCCCGGAAGCAGATGGATTGTGGTGGAGCTCATCTGCCCAGGTTGGCAGCAGCTTCCATGTTGTCGACACTGGGTGAAGAGCCTGATCATTCCAAACCCGTTTGCATGATACTGTCGTTGGTGAACTCGCTCCTCAAATACAACATCCCCAACGGCCTCATCCTGCAAAGGAGGGCCTCCTGTGGGCTCCCCACTGCCCAGGGCTTGGGAGAAGGGGTTTTTCTTTGCAGGCGGTTAACAAGCAGAGGAAAAGAGACCACTTACCCTCCCAGTCCTCTGTGAACGGCATCTCTTCTGCTTCCTTCTCGGGGGAGATACCATCGATCAGTTTCCCTTCCCTCATGACCCTGGTGATTTCTTTGAGCTGCTGCAGCAGTCGCCTCTCCTGGTCCGAGGTGGCCTTCTGAGCCCTGCTTCGGAAAGAGGCCCAGTTATTTACTCAGCCCGGCGAGACAGAGAAGCAGTGTGGGCTAATGGATGCAGCCCAGGCCTGGAAGTCTGAAGGAACTGGGTGCTAATCCCAGCTCTCCCAGTATTCTACTTTTTTGATGGTATTTGTTAAGGGCTTGTTATGTGCTAGGCACTGTTCTAAGCTTTGGGGTAGATACAAGGTTGTCAGATTGGACACAGTCCCTGTCCCGTCTTAATCTCCATTTTACAGACGAGGTCACTGAGGCACAGAAAAGTCAAGTGACTTGCCCAAGATCACACTGCAGACAAGTGGGGGAGCCGGGATTAGAACCCAGGGCCTTCTGACTCCCAGGCCCGTGTTTTATCTTATAGGCCATGCTGTTTCTCATGTCCACTTCACTTGTCTGGTGTGTGATCTTGGGTAATCACTTCTCTGGGCCTCAGTTAACCTCTTCTGTAAAATGGGGACTAAGTCTGTGAGCCTCAGGTGGGACATAGACGGTGTCCAACTTGATTAGCTTGTAACTATTCCACCGCTTAGTACGGTGCCTGAGCATAGAGTAGGCGCTTAACAAATACCATTTAAAACAAAAAAAATTGGGGTAGTGCCTCGGCCTCCAAAGAGAAACCAGAAGTTTCTGCTGATGGCTCATCTCGCTTACAGGCTTGACCCTTCCAGCCCCTCTGGCCCTTCCAGGGCTCTGGGGGGGGAGTAAAAGCCCCATTCAAGACTTACCTCCAACAGCCAAAGCTGCTTTCCCTCCATGGGAATCTAGTGCCTTTGGTCATTTCTTCATTTAAGATTGCCTTGATTTACTAGAGGGCTTTTATCATCAAAATACGTCCACATTTTTAAAGTCATTTTTGCCCCAGTTACCTCTCAGTCGGGTGGGGAAAGCCAGGTGTTACTTTGGCCATTCTGCAGAGGGAAAAATCAAGGCAGGGACAGTGACTTGCCCAAAGTCTCGGGGCAGGCAAGCGGCAGAGCTGGGCCTAGAATCCTGGTCCTCTGGTTCCCAAGCCCAGGTCCTATCAACTGCCGTGGCCCGCTGCCTCTACACTAGAGTTTCGGGATCATAGACTGATCCTGGCCTGGTTCTTAATCAGCCTTTGACAGCCTCATTCAACTTAAGGAAGATGAAGTTTCAGAAAATGGCCAGTCTCATCCCTGTCCTGAATCCTTTTTTTTTTTTTAAACGATACTTGTTAAGGCCTTACTATGCGTCAGGCACTGTACTGAGCACTGGGGTAGAGGCAGGTTAATCAGGTTGGATGCGGTCCACGTCCCACATGGGGCGCACGGTGATTTACCCAAGGTCACAAAGCAGACAAGTGGCAGAGCTAGGATCCCAGTGCAACTGGGGATCTGGCACCTACAGCACTGACCTTCAAACCCTTGCTCCTCCTGTTCAACGGGACTCCCAACACCGACTGCTTCATATTATGCCGGGAATCGGTGGTGATTACTGAATGCTTACTCTGTGGAGAACACTAGAGAATCAGCATGGCTCAGTGGAAAGAGCATGGGCTTGGGAGTCAGAGGTCATGGGTTTGAATCCCGGCTCTGTCACGTGTCAGCTGTGTGACTGTGAGCAAGTCACTTCACTTCTCTGTGCCTCAGTTCCCTCATCTGTAAAATGGGGATTAAGACTGTGAGCCTCACGTGGGACAACTTGATTCCCCTGTATCTATCCCAGTGCTTAGAACAGTGTTCTGCACGTAGTAAGCGCTTAAATACCAACATTATTATTATTACTAAAGCATTTGGGAGAGTATGATACATCAGTTAGTAGGCGTTCCCTGCCCACAAGGAGCTTACAGTCTATAGTCTCCTCCCCGAATACCAAGACACATTTCCCCTTCCACACCCTAAAAGCTCTTTCGGCCCCCACAGCTCCAAGACACCTTTCTGAGGTACTGAGTGATTTTCTTCAGCTCCTACCCCATGTGCGATTTCAAAGCTGCCCAGAGTAAATAAGGCATTTCCACTACCACATGTGCACTGGGTAAAAACCTCACTGCTTTAATCATCTTTTCCGGGCAAATTCATTCATTCAGAGCACTGTATTAAGCGCTTGCAATGTACAATTCGGCAACAGATAGAGACAATCCCTGCCCAACAATGGGCTCGCAGTCTAAAATACAACTACCTGTGTGCCCTGCACCGGTGTGACCCTGAGGATAAGCCCCAAACGCAGAAGCAGCATGGCATAGTGGACGGGGCATGGGCCTGGGAGTCAGAAGGGCATGGGTTCCAATCTTTGACTCCGCCACTCGTCTGCTGTGTGACCTTGGGCAAGTCACCTAACTTCTCCGCGCCTTAGTTCCCTCATCTGTAAAATGGGGATTGAGACTGTGAGCCCCACATGGGACAGGGACTGTGTCCAACCCGATTTGCTTGTATCCACCTTAGCACTTAGAACAGTACCTGGCCTATAGCAGGTGCTTAACAAATACCCTAATTATTACTATTACCCTAGCGCTTAGTACAGTGCCTGGCATATAGAAAGCACTTAAAAAATACCATTTTTTTTTTAAAAAAAGGCAGGCTTCTTGGCTACTTTACTTTAAATAACGAACACTGCAGAGCTCCGCTCTGGCTATGAGAAGCAGCGTGGCTCAGTGGAAAGAGCCCAGGCTTGGGAGTCAGAGGTCGTGGGTTCTAATCCCAGCTATGCCACTTGCCAGCTGTGTGATTTTGGGCAAGTCACTTCTCTTCTCTGTGCCTCAGTTACCTCATCTGTAAAATGGGGATTAAAACTGTGAGACCTATGTGGGACAACTTGATCACCTTGTATCCCCCAGCGCTTAGAACAGCGCTTTGCACATATTAAGCGCTTAACAAATACCACCATTATTATTATTATTATTGCTTAATAGCGGCTTTCTGATGACAGGGAAGATTCTCCCGCTATTAGTAACCAAGTGAACTTTTGGTTTGAGGTGAGAGTCTCTATTCCTGGCCCCTTCGCTCCGTTTGCGTGGACTTGGCCTTAAACAGAACGGACCTCATTTCACCAAGCCCTTGATAGCACAGGACCTACCCTGAGAGAGTTAGCTGAGGTTTCGGGATTCTACGGTTTGGATGGAGCTTTCAAACTTTTGGGTGGATAATACCTTGAGCCTGAGCGGTGTTATCTGACAGCCTTTAGAACCTCCAGTACATTTCCAGGTTTAATACAGACATCAGGAGCAGATTTCTGAGCCCCAGAATTGCTGAAACTTCACGCACAACGGTGCGATTACTGAAGCAGCGAGGCTGAAGATGTGGGAGGCTCCCGTGAGCCTCCAGACAGCCTGTAAATGAAGCTTCCGCTCTCTTTGTCTCCCCTCCACGCACGGGAGACTTGGGTAATGACAGAGATTTGGTCTGACAGAATAACAAATAGGAGACTCGTTGCTCTCCTAATATCATGTCATTACAGGAGAACAGATGAGAGGGAGCCTCTGTCCTTCCTCGGAAACAAAGGAAAAAAATATAGTAAATGAAATAAATGTAGACCGGAGAGGAGAATGAAAAACAAATAGTCTTCTAAACATGAGAGAGCCAGGGCCCTTTCCCATCCTCACAGCTTTAGATATTAATTGAAAAGGAAAACTAAATAAGCCTTGAACTCCCCTGGATTCAACTCAAGCCCTCAAATGTGAGAGCCTCTGAGAGAGACAGAGACAGAGAGGAAGGCAGAGAGACAGCGTGTAAGTGTATAATAATAATAATAACAATGTTGGTATTTGTTAAGCGCTTACTATGTGCAGAGCACTGTTCTAAGCGCTGGGGGAGATACAGGGTAATCAGGTTGTCCCACGTGAGGCTCACAGTCTTAATCCCCATTTTCCAGATGAGGTAACTGAGGCCCAGAGAAGTGAAGAGACTTGCCCACAGTCCCACAGCTGACAAGTAGCAGAGCTGGGATTCGAACCCACGATCTCTGACTCCCAAGCCCAGGCTCTTTCCACTGAGCCACGCTGCTTCTCAAGTGTATATGCTTGCTACAAGCCATTGCTAATGTGAGAGCCTGCTCTCTTTCAGGAGAATTCAGAATCTGCAGGAGAATTTAAATGGCAATCTTCTCACGTACCTCTTCTCATTTCCCTGGACCGAAAAGAAGACAACTAAAATAGCTGTGTAGGAAGGCAGTATTTATTGAACGCTTACTGTGTGCAGAGCACTGTACTAAGCGTTTAAGGCAGAGGGACCTAGTGGAAATAATTTGGGTCTGGGAGTTAGGAGGTCCAGGGCCCAGTCTCAGCCCCAGCTGTGTGACCTCGGGCAAGTCACTTACCCCATCTGAGCCTCAGTTTCCTCCTCTGTAGAATGGGGATGAGATACCTGGTTCCCTCTCTTTCTAAGTCAGTGAACCCCATGTAGGCCAGGAACTTAGCAGAGTGCTTGACACAGAGTGAGCGCTTAATAGTTGAGATAATAAAATATGTAACAACAATACTTTGAGGGCCTCTGAATAATTAATCAGTCATTCAATCAGTGGCATTTACTGAGTGCCTTCTGAGTGCAGAGCACTGTACTGAGCACTTGAAAGAGTCAGGGTGACTATTCCGGGAAAGCTTTCTCTTCCACTGTTAACCGTGAAAACATCAGGCTGATACAGTGTGCGTATATTTGACTCTTCACAGTGCCTAAAACACATAGTCAATTGTATTTACTGAGCGCTTACTATGTGCAGAGCACTTTGCTAAGCGCTTGGAAGAGTGCAATTCAATATAACAGAAACATTCCCTGCCCACAACGGGTTCAAAATTTAGACTGAATTTCACGTATTTGAGCCCTGGTTTTCAGTAGGGGTAGGGGCTTTCCCCACCCAGCCACAGCTCCCGGAAAGCCTCAGACTTTAATTAATTAATTAACGGTGGTATTTGTTAAGTACTTACTATGTGCCAGGCACTCTACTTAGTGCTGGGATCAATACAAGCCAATCGAGTCCCTGTCCACTTGAGGCTCACAGTCTTAATCAGCATGGCTCAGTGGAAAGAGCACGGGCTTTGGAGTCAGGGCTCATGAGTTCGAATCCCAGCTCTGCCACTTGTCGGCTGTGTGACTGTGGGCTAGTCACTTAACTTCTCTGTGCCTCAGTTCCCTCATCTGTAAAATGGGGATTAAGACTGTGGCCCTACGTGGGACAACCTGATTCCCCTATGTCTACCCCAGCGCTTAGAACAGTGCTCGGCACAAAGTAAGCGCTTAACAAATACCAACATTATTATTATTATTATTATTATTAATCCCCATTTGAGAAGATGAGGTAACGGAGGCAAAGAGAAGTGAAGTGACTTTGCCTAAGGTCACACGGTGGACAAGTGGCAGAGTCAGGATTAGAACTCAGGTCCTTCTGACTCCCAGGCCCGAGCTCCATCCACTAAACCATGCTGTTTCGCGTTCACCATCAACAGATCAATGACCAAAAGCCAACGCCCCATCGCAATACACAGCCCTATTCTGCGAAAGCTTTCTCTCCCACCACTGACTGTGGACATTTCAGGCTGAAACAATGCACATCCATTGGACTCTTCACTGTGCTCAACACGCAGTCAGGCAATCGTATTTACTGAGCGCTTACTATGTGCAGAACATTATTCTAAGCACTTAGAAGAGTAAAATTTAACAACATAACAGACACATTCCCTGCTCAGAAGCTTATGATTTAGACTGAATTTCATGTATTTGAGTCCCGGTTGTTAGCAGGGGCAGGGGCTTTCCCCATCCAGCCACAGCTCCCCGAGAGCTTCAGACTTGAATTAATCAGTTGGGTGGTATTTGTTAAGCGCTTACTATGTGCCAGGCACTGTACTAAGTGCTGGGATCGATACAAGCAAATCAGGTTGGACACAGTCCCTGTCCCACATGAGGCTCACATGTGTGAGGCTCACGGGAAGCAGCGTGGCTCAGTGGAAAGAGCACAGGCTTGGGAGTTAGAGGTCATGGGTTCGAATGCCGGCTCTGCCGCTTGTCAGCTGTGTGACTGTGGGCAAGTCACTGAACTTCTCCGTGCCTCAGTTACCTCTTCTGTAAAATGGGGATTAAGACTGTGAGCCTCACGTGGGACAACCTGATTACCCCGTATCTATTCCAGCGCTTAGAACAGTACTCTGCACATAGTAAGCGCTGAACAAATATCAACATTATTATTATTAGCCCCCATTTGAGAAGATGAGGTAACTGAGACCTAGAGAAGTGAAGCGACTTGCCCAAGGTCACATGGCAGACAAGTGGCAGTGTTGGGATTAGAACCCAGATCCTTCTGACTCCCAGGCCCATGCTCTATTCACATGGCCATGCTGTTCTGTTGCCATTTTAAGATTGTTTTCCCCAGGGCAGAAGCCACTGACGCTCCAAACCCAAAGAGCCTTCCGCTTGTTTTTTTTTCCTGCCTCACAGCACTTCTCTTTGATATGACACAAACACAAACCACATTTCTGGGTGAATTCTTCAATAATTCAGCAACAGCGCCGGCACAGGGATGTATCATTTCAATAACCCCTAGCAGGCTGCTGCAGAACAATACACTATTTTATTTTAAAAATACATCAAGGTAGACAATTTTACAGCCGTGTGCTCTTCCGGCAAAACATATAACTGTTTAGAACCAGCAATACCGGACAATCCAGTTATCAAAGAGCAGCACATACTGTATAAGGCACCCGACTGCCTTTTATCTTTATTAGTAAATTGGGTTTGTGAGCAGAATTGGCAGAAAGCAGCTTTCTTGATCAGGTGGCAATATAATCCTAGCCCAAGATGAAAACTTTACAGGAAAATTGGGGCGGGATAAAGCGAAAAATTGCATCTCGGGATGAAAAAAATGACATCGCTATCTTACTGTGGCAGGTTATCGGTTAAAATGAAGCAGCCTCAGAAGATATTGGTCCTTAACTCTATTTCTTAGCTGAGCTGGTACACATTTTGCTGTGGCGTTTGACTTAGTAACTGATTCTAATTTAGTTTCCAATCTAGGAATTTTCCAAACACTGTGCATAAAAAGCATGTTTTCTCATTCGAAGACTTTCACTGCTTAGGTCTTTAGTTATAGATGAGGACATTTTAGGGGAGAAATGATTTTACGTGGACGGAGCGGGTAGAATTGAAATAAAAATTAGGCAGCCACAGAAAGAACTGGGGGCCAAGGTTGGATCTCCCACCCAGACCAGAATTTACCAGACTGTAAAAGTGCACTGAGGGCAGGGAATGCCAACTCTGTTGTATTACACTCTCCTTAACATGGCTCAGTGGAAAGAGCACGGGCTTAGGAGTCAGAGGTTGTGGGTTCTAATCTCGCTCCGCCCCCTGTCAGCTGTGTGACTTTGGGCAAGTCACTTGGCTTCTCGGTGTCCCAGTTACCTCATCTGTAAAATGGGGATTAAGACTGTGAGCCTCACATGGGACGACCTGATTACTCTGAATCTACCCCAGAGCTTAGAACAGTGGTCGGCACATAGTAACTGCTTAACAAATACCAACATTATTATTATTATTATTAATAATAAGTGCTCAATAAATACGATGAATTGATTGCCTGGCCTGCCAATGGAAGAAAAGGTCAGAGAAAACATACCTGTCATAGTGAGGCCCTACTCGATTGATCAAGTTTTCCATGGCTTCCTCCGTCTCCCTCAGCTTTTGCTGCAGTTGAGCCAGTTCGTAGTTAGCTGAAAGACAAAAGCCAGCCCGGCAGCCCACGGAGATTGCGAGGTGAACTGGTTTCTTTAAAGCTCCAGACCATCATCTCCATGTGGGCAGGGAACGTATCTACTGATTCTGCCGTACCGTACCCTCCCAAGCACTTAGCCCAGGGTTCTGGGCTAAGGACTTAGCCACTGGTTCTTAGCCACTTGTCGGCTGTGTGACTGTGGGCAAGTCACTTAACTTCTCTGTGCCTCAGTTCCCTCATCTGTAAAATGGGGATTAAGACTGTGAGCCCCACGTGGGACAACCTGATTCCCCTATGTCTACCCCAGCGCTTAGAACAGTGCTCGGCACATAGTAAGCGCTTAACAAATACCAACATTATTATTATTATTCTGCACATAGTAAGCGCTCAATAAATACCACTGACTGTAAAGCTGTCGACTTCCGCGTTCTACCCTACGGAGCCAGCCGGCTTGGGGAGCTGGGGAGAAACAGGACTAGCCGAGAGTCTCTTTGGCTCAAGAGGCTGTGCTGGTCTACTAAAGCCCAATCGACAAGCCAAAATGAGAATGGCATTCTTTGGCGGTGGGGGGAAGAAGTGGGGCGCAGAGATGCCCATCAGACCTACCAAGTCTGAGTCTGAGTCTCACCAGCACTGGGTTGGTGCCAAAAAATCCCGGGCAGCACCGGACAGGTCAGGAGGGCCAAGAGAAAAATCCAGAGATGGCTTCAGTCTTTCTGCTTGCTCTCCCCATCTCTTGGCCTGGGTTCTAATCCTGGCTCCTCCCCATGCCTGCTGGGTGACCCTGAGCAAACTGCTTTCCTTCTCGGTGCCTCAGTTTCTTCATCTGTAAAGGGAGGATTCAATACCTGTTCTCCCTTCCTCTCAAACGGTGAGTCTAGTGTGGGCCAGGAACTGCATCCTGTCTCCTTCTCTTGCAACTAGTCCAGTGCTCAGCACACAGTAAGTGCTTAATACATATTATTATTACTGTTATGCTCCAGAAGGGAAAGGGACGGTCTGATTATCTTATATTTGTCTCCACATTTAGCACAGGGCTTTGTTTGGCACAGAGTGAGGGCTTCTTTGTTTATATTAATAAATTTATTTCTATTAATGTCTGTCTCCTCTTCTAGACTGTAAGCTAGCTGTGGGCCAGGAATGTGCGTGTTTACTGTTGTATTGTACTCTCTCTAGCACTAGGCACACATTATACACTAAGTAAATATGATCAAATGAATATCATTATCATCTTATAATAGTAATAATAATAATGATGATGGTATGTAATAAGTGCTTACTATGTGCCAAGCACTGTTGTAAGCACTGGGGTAGATAAGAGGCAAACAATCTCAATCCCCATTTTACAGATGAAAGAACTGAGGCATAGAGAAGTGAAGTGACCTGCCCAAAGTCACACAGCAGACAAGTGGCAGAGCCAGGATTAGAACCCACGACCTCTGACTCCCAAGCCCGTGCTCTTTCCACTAAGCCACACTGCTTCTTTCTTATTATGCTTGTTGTGGGCAGGGAATGTGCCTACCAACTCTGTTACAGTGTACTCTCCCAAGTGCTTAGAACAGTGCTCTGCACACAGTAAGTGCTCAATAAATACGACTGGTTGATTGATTGATGATTACAAAAGGGAAATAATTGGAGCCATTCATCAGTGTGCTACTCAATCCACCAAGTTCTTTAGAAAGATATTTAATGCCACTGAAATAACGCCCAGTATCTGAGGTTTGACTTTCATCATTTCACAGAGATCGGATACGCAACAGTCGATAAGAGTTAAATTCAGAAATATTTGGGTACTGAAATTTATTTTGGTCCTGCAAGCAAAAATGATCAAAATAATTGAGTTTTTCAAATACGTTGCCGTGAAATGAACTTCACTTCAGAGTTAAAAAAACAAAATGGTACTTTCTCTCCATTGTTGAGAGCTTACCCTACCAGGTCTATACCCACAAGCCTCTTCAGAGAGCTGAGTTAGACCATCATAGTTCAGTGATAGGAAGGATTTTAGGAAGTCTTTAGCACTTTTATGTAAGACATCTTTGAGCTATTAGCTAATGGTTGTAAAGCACTTTGAAGGTAGGGAAGTGCCACATAAATGCTAAGTATTTTTGTTATTTCCTATTTGAATCCACTCAATCTGGGTACTTGAACAGGATACATATACAAAATGGCTTTATGCATTCAAGAGAAAAAGAAAGGCTTTGTACATATTAATTGGCTTGGTCTTTTTAAATTTTTCAGTCAATCATATTTATTGAGCACTTACTGTGTGCAGAGCACTATACTAAGCGCTTGGGAGAGTACAATATAACAGAATTGACAGTCAAGTTACCCGCTCACAACGATTTTACGGTCTAGAGGGGAATTTTTAACTCCCATTTCCTACAGGGCTGGCTCTCCTCCCTTTCCCCAACCCACCACTGATTCAAGGAGGGTGATCCAGCCCTATAGCAAATGTGAGCTAAAAAAGATAAAAGGCTCGAACCAAATAGCAACAGTTAAACAATATAGTACCCCCGAAGGCATTAAAATTAAGCCACATCCTGAACTGGATCCCAGTGTGACTGGCTGCAGGTGCAGCAGCATGGACTAGTGGCTAGAGCAGGGGCCTGGGAGTCAGAAGGACCTGGGTTCTAATCTCTGCTCCACCACTTGTCTGCTGTGTGCCCTTAGACATTTCATTTCTCTGTGCCTCAGTGACCTCATCTATAAAAGAGGGATTAAGAGGGGGAGCCTTATATCTCAATCTTGTCAATCTTGTATCTACTTCATTCAATAGTATTTATTGAGCGCTTACTATGTGCAGAGCACTGTACTAAGCGCTTGGAATGAACAAGTCGGCAACAGATAGAGACGGTCCCTGCCGTTTGACGGGCTTACGGTCTAATTGGGGGAGACGGACAGACGAGAACGATGGCGATAAACAGAGTCGAGGGGAAGAACATCTCTTAAAAACAATGGCGACTAAATAGAATCGAGGCGATGTACATTTCATTAACAAAATAAATAGGGTAATGAAAATATATACAGTTGAGCGGACGAGTACACTGCTGAGGGGATGGGAAGGGAGAGGGGGAGGAGCAGAGGGAAATGGGGGGAAAAGAGGGTTAAGCTGCGGAGAGGTGAAGGGGGGATGGTAGAGGGAGTAGAGGGAGAAGAGGAGCTCAGTCTGGGAACGCCTCTTGGAGGAGGTGAGTTTTAAGTAGGGTTTTGAAGAGGGGAAGAGAATCAGTTTGGCGGAGGTGAGGAGGGAGGGCGTTGCGGGACCGCGGGAGGTCGTGGCCCGGGGGTCGACGGCGGGACGGGCGAGACCGAGGGACGGTGAGGAGGTGGGCGGCGGAGGAGCGGAGCGTGCGGGGTGGGCGGTGGAAAGAGAGAAGGGAGGAGAGGTAGGAAGGGGCAAGCTGATGTAGAGCCTCGAAGCCTAGAGTGAGGAGTTTTTGTTTGGAGCGGAGGTCGATAGGCTACCACTGGAGTTGTTTAAGAAGGGGAGTGACATGCCCAGATCGTTTCTGCGGGAAGATGAGCCGGGCAGCGGAGTGAAGAATAGACTGGAGCGGGGCGAGAGAGGAGGAAGGGAGGTCAGAGAGAAGGCCGACACAGTAGTCTAGCCAGGATATAACGAGAGCCCGTAGCAGTAAGGTAGCCGTTTGGGTGGATAGGAAAGGGCGGATCTTGGCCTTAGAACAGTGCCTGGCACATAGTAAGGGCTTAACAAATACCATCATTGTTATCAGGTGGAAAGTTTCTCAAATGGGGAAGACTTTGAGGGGTGAAGAGATTCCTGTTGCAAAAAGGAACTGGAGAATAATAATAATAGGATTTGTTAAGTGCTTACTATGCACCAAGCACAGTAGTAACAGCTGGGATATTCACAGTAAAATCAGATCAGTCAGAGTCCCTCTCCCACACGGGGCTCACAGTCTAAAGGGAGAAAAGGCATCGAATCCTCATTTCACAGATGAGGAAACCGAGGCCAGAGACTTTAAGTGACTTGACCAAGGTCATCCAGCAGGCAAGTGCTGGGACTTGGATTAGAACCCAGGCCTCCTGACTGCCATACCTGGGCTCTCCCCACTGGCCGGCAGGGCAGGGCAGGGCAGGGTTGAGGCAGGGGTGAAAACAATTGGTCAAATGTATTTATTGAGCATTTACTGGGTGCAGAGCACTGTACTAAGTGCTTGGGAGAGTACAATATAACAAAATAACAGACACATTCACTGCTCACAACAAGTTTACAGCCTAGAGGGATGAGCTTACAGTCTACAGGGTTAAACTTAAATGCTACCAGTAGCAAGTAGGTTGGCATGACCAGAGATGGTGGAAAGGAACCAAAGAAGGGGTTTTTTTATGGCATTTGTTGAGTGCTTACTATGTGTCAAACACTGTATTAAATGATGTGGTTGATATAAGATAATCGGATTGGACACAGTCTGTGTCCTACATGAGGCTCACAGTAGTAATCCCCATTTTGCAGATGAGGTAACTGAAACACAGAGAAGTGACTTACCCAAGGTCACGCAACAGATATGTGGCAGGGCCAAGACTAGAACTCAAGTCCTGCTGAATCCCAGGCCCGGAGCGTGGCTCAGTGGAAAGAGCACGGGCTTGGGAGTCAGAGGTCATGGGTTCGAATCCCTGCTCTGCCACTTGTCAGCTGTGTGATTGTGGGCAAGTCACTTCTCTGTGCCTTAGTTCCCTCATCTGGAAAATGGGGATGAAGTCTGTGAGCCCCACGTGGGACAACCTGATTATCTTGTATCTTCCCCAGTGCTTAGAACAGTGCTCTGCACATATTTAAGCGCTTAACAAATACCAACATTATTATTATTATTATTACTACCAGACCATGCTGAAAATGGTGGGACGATAATTATGTTGGTATTTGTTAAGCGCTTAAATATGTGCAGAGCACTGTTCTAAGCACTGGGGTAGATATAGGGTAATCAGGTTGTCCCACATGAGGCTCACAATTAATCCCCATTTTACAGATGAGGTAACTGAGGCACAGAGAAGTGAAGTGACTTGCCCACAGTCACACGGCTGACAAGTGGCAGAGCTGGCATTCGAACCCATGACCTCTGACTCCCAAGCGCATGCTCTTTCTACTAAGCCACGAGGATGAGGGCCCAGGTGGGTTCCTGCCACTTTAACTGCTCTGTCTGGCTAGATCCAGTGCTCCCTTGCAGGAAAGGGGTTAGGAAGCACCAGCTACCCCTCCCCAACCTCCATCCCCGCCATCAAATGGGGAGGGATGGGCTGGGGCCATTTTGAAACCTTTCTGTGTGGCCCTTTCCAATTTAAATCAGTTTGGCAGCGCGCTGAGTCGCGACTCCCTCCATCGCTTCCGTACCGTCCTCAGACTCGGGGTGCACTTTTCCCCTTCACTAAACTTCCCATTTCCCGTGGCGAGTGGGGACTGCGGAGCCCGGCTCTTGGAAGTACCGGGGGCGATTAGAACCCGAGCCGGGGGGAGCGAGGCTCTGGAAGCATCTCAGGGAATCACCCAGGGGATGGATTAGGTCACTGCTCATCAAGCCTTCTCCCCCACGTGACGTCATACTTACTAATCTTCCTGTGCGTGTTCCCAGGGAGGGGAGTCCGGTATTTCCGCTCTTCTGTGGCGGTTTTCCCCTTGGAAGAGAGCTAAGAATCCAAGGGTTAGAGCATGTCAGGCAAACAATCGTGCTTATTGAGTGTTTACTGTAAGCAGAACATTGTACTAAGCTCTTGGAAGTGGGGCCTAGCTAATAGAACATGGACCTGGGAGTCAGAAGGACTTGGATGCTAATTCCACCCCCGCCAATTGACTGCTGGGTGACTCCGGGCCAGTCACTTCACTTCTCTGGGCTTCAGTTACTTCACCTATAAATGGGGATGGAGACTGCAAGTTCCACATGGGACAGGGACTGTGTCATATCCGATTTGCTCGTATCCACTCCAGTGCTTAGTACAGTGCCTGGCACATGGTAAGCGCTTAACAAATACAATTATTATTACTATATCACAATGTTGGTAAAAAAATTCCCTGCGCACAAGTAGTTTACAGTCTAGAGGACTAAAAAAGCCTCTTCACATCTATTACCACATTGACCTGACTGACTGTCTGAAAGAACATAATAAAAAAATGGCACATTCCCTTTCTACAAGATTACCCTGTAAAAGGGAAGACAGGCACAAAAATAGCTGAGATTATTACTGAGCCCAATGACTTTGCTGAATACTGTCTAGGGCCAGGGGTTGCAGCGATCAAGCGAACATATTTAGTGAGTGCTTCTAATGTGCCGAGCACTCAACTAAGCACTGGGAGAGTACAAGATAACAGAGTTGGCAGGCACATTGCCTGTCCACAATGAATTTACAGCCTAGAGGGTAGCAGGTAGAGTCTAGCAGGATGAAGATCTGGTGGTCCTGGACCTTTGAAGCCTGCAGAGTTCAAACTAAGCTTTTATTTTCAGCGCTTAGAACGGTGCTCGGCACTTACGGCGCATAACAAAAATCATCATTATTATTTTCCCCCTTCTACCACATCTCCCCAGAGGGCATCGATTTTGAGGAAGTAGCGTGAACTAGTGGAAAGAGCCCAGGCCTGGGAATCAGGGGCCCTGGGTTCTAATCTCAGCTCTGTCACTTGCCCACTGTGTGACCTTGGCTAAGTCATTTCATTTTTGTGCCTCAACTTCCTCACCTGTAAAATAGGTTTCAATACCTGTTCTCCCTCCCCGTTAGGCTTGCAGTCCCATGGGGGACGAGGACTTTGTCTGACCTGATTACCTTACACCTACCCCAACACCTAGTACAGTGCTAGACACATCATAAATGAGTAACAAACACCATCATTATCTTATTATATTGTTACTATTATTAAGAAACTAAAGCATTTCTGTTTGAGGTTGTTTTCTGGCAAAACTTCGAATCCTAAAAATCTGAAAATTATGAATCTCTTTTAATTGGTCCTAATGAACATGAACAAGTTGGATCTAGACTAGATGGTGAGCTCACTGTAGGGAAGGAATGTGTCTGTTGTTATATTGTGCTCTCCCAAGCACTTAGTATAGTGTTTTGCACACGGGAAGGGCTCAATAAATACGACTGAATGAATGATCAAGTTGAGAAACAATGTGGTCTAGTGGAAAGAGCATGGGTCTGGGGAACAGAAGGACCTGGGTTCTAATCCAGGCTCTGCCATTTGTCAGCTGTGTGAATTTGGGTACGTCACTTCACTTCTCTGTGCCTCAGTTACCTCATCTGTCAAATGGGGATTAAGATTGTGAACACTATGTGGGACTGTATCCAACCTGATTAGCTTGTATCTACTGCAGCACTTAGTGCCTGGCACATGGTAAGCGTCTAACAAATACCATGGGGAAAAAAAAGATCAATGATCCTTACCTTAAACAGGATGTAAAGGATGTACAAAAGGATTCCAAATCCATAGATGGGGATGATCTGACCCACGAGACCTCTGCCGCCAGCGTTCCCCCCTCCTCCTCCTCCTCCGCTTCCGCCGCCACCTCCTCCTCCTCCTCCCTTGGCCTTCGCGACGGCCTCGGCCAGGTGAGATCTTGGGAAGTGGCCAGCCGGGGCCCGGCCGGCCGTGGGCACGTGTTGACGCATCACGGGAGGAAAGCGACCTGGTTTCCCTGAGGAGAGAATCAACAGCCCATCACTTCCACCCTTCCCGAACCATGAGGCCCCGGGTTAGAGTTTGAGCTCTGCCGCTGGCCCCCTGTGTGACTTCGGGCAAGTCGTTTAGCCTCTCTGTACCACAGTTTCCTCATCTGCAAAATGAGGAGAATGATACCTGCCTTTCTAAGCATCTCCGAGGGTCGTTGGGAGGAAAAAGTTGAGGTAATATGAGAGTGATTTGGGAGAAAGTGTTATACAAAAACTAATATATTACTTCCACTGTTCTAAGTGTGTGGGACAGTTCAGTTGAATTAAAACCTGCCCCCGAGGAGCTTACAATCTAGCAGATAAATACCACCTCTGGAGTGGGGCACTGGAGAGACTCCGACGTCGTCAGTAAGATGGTGCCATCTCTCAACTCTGTCACCACTGATGAACGAGGCTTCCCTCGCCAATCACAAAGATTTAGGTTCCTGAAAGTGTTTGCACTTAGTGAGATTATGGGCTTTTTTTAATATTTATTAAACATTCACTCTGTACCAGGCGCTGTTCTAAGTGCTGGGGTAGATACAAGGCAATCAGGTTGGACACTGTCCAGGTTCCACATGGGGTTCAGTCTTAATCCCCATTTTACAGATGAGGGAACTGGGGCAAAGAGAAGGTTGTGGGACAGAGGTGGCTTGCAACATCAGATGAAATTCAAGCTTTATGAAAAACAAATGAAAAAGCAATCTAAGACTACTGGAAGTTGGCTGCACTCTGACTCAGGTCAGAATTACCCTGTGCTTCTTTGATCAATCATATTTATTGAGCACTTACTGTGTGCACGACACTGTACTAAGTGCTTGGGAGAGGACAATGGAGTTGGCAATGAATAAATGATGGGAGAAGCAAAGTAGCAGCAGCCCCATTTCACAGATGGAGAAATTGAAGGTAAAGGTGAGGCAATGCATGAGGGCCAAGAGCGGGCAGAGACTTTGGGGAGTGGAATGAGGACTGAGAAGGGACCAGCATCTAATAACTAACTTGTCACAAAGTCTTTTCAGCCCTGGTTACAGACCCTTGGGTCATGTCAGTGAGCAAAGTTAAGCAGCAGGGCGTAGTGGACAGAGCACGGGCCTGGGAGTCAGAAGGTCATGAGTTCTAATCCCAGCTCTGCCACTTGTCTGCTGGGTGACCTTGGGCAAATCACTTCTCTATGTCTAGTTACCTCATCTGTAAAATGGGGATTGAGACTGTGAGCCCCACATGGGACAGGGATTGTGTCCAACCCGATATGTTTAATCCACTCCAGCGCTTAATACAGTGCCTGGCAAACAGTAAGCGCTTAACAAATACAACAGTTATTATTATTATTAAGGCTGGCTCAGAATCCCTTGGGGGCCGACGTCTCCATCACACCCATGAAGTGAGGACCCTTGTTCACGTTGTGAGTCAGTGAATTAGGGCCAAGAGGTCTGAATCGCAGTCCCGTTCTCTAATACTAAACTGGTGGTTCCCAAGGGGTGAATCAAAGGATGACTTGGGAACCTCCTCCTTGGGTCCCAAAAGTCTGGGAAGGCTGCCATCTTGGATTGGAAGGTACCCCCAGGAGAGGGCCCATGTGCCCTCTGAGAATAATAATAGAATGCATCTGAGAATAATAATAGTAATAATAATTGTGGTATTTGTTAAGTGCTTACTATATACCAGGCACTGTACTATGTGCTGGGGTAGATACAAGCTAATCCGGTTGGGCACAGTCCCTGTCCCACATAGGGCTCACAATCTTAATCCCCATTTTACAGAGGAGGCCACTGAGGCACAGAAAAGTAAAGTGACTTGCCCAAGGTCCCACAGTAGACTAGTGGCAGAGCTGGGATTAGAACCCTGGTCCCTCGCATTCCGAGGCCTGTGCCTTATCCACTAGGCGACACCGCTTCAGCTGGTGAACACCGAGTCCCCGTTACCAGGTGTTCCTGGCCAGGAGGTTGGGGGAAGCTACAACAAACTCACAAACTAGGTGTGTCTCCATCCAAAAGAAGTTGGGCAGCAGGGCACCTTCTCCAATAACCCCTCCCTGAATTCTCCCATCCACATAGTGTGGGGGTTCAGCCATGGGTGGTACAGCCAGGGCCCAGGCTGGAGAGGTGGGGAGAGGGGAGAAGGTTACTTGCTTCACCATCATGACACTACCATCCTTAGTTATGGTTCAATGCCTTAAGTCTATGCTTTCCAACTGCTCACAAAACGGTACATTCTAACCCACGCCAAAAGGCCATTCAAAGTCATCTCTGATGGTCAATTTCTAATGAAATATGTATTGTCCGTGGAATCAGAATGGGGATAAATGATTCCATTTACTACCTCTCACTGAAGATGGATGCAGGGCCAAAAATGACCTCAGAGACTTTACTTTTTTTTTTGGAATCCTCATTTGTGACAAAGATTTTGTTTTAGGAAATGAAATAAGCACTTAAGAGAGCCGCTGAATCTACATACAGATTTACTGATAAGGCCTTAAAAAGCAAGAACCCTTTTGCCCTGCATAAATATTGATGATCCCAAATTACTTCCCATAACAGTAAGGGGTTTGTCAAAACTTCTAAAACTCACTGTAAACCACACGTGACTAAGCACTCTCCTTATTCATGTGATTCTCATAACTTCATGTCTCTTATGTTGTCTGAATTCCTATCTGTGAGAATGTAAAGCTCTGATTAATTTTATCACATGGAGTTGCTTGCCTTCCTTTTTAATAAATCCACCCCAGCACACACACACAATTATAAAGGTAAAGGTAAGAGTTTTTTTCCCTTAGAGTTGCATTTATATGAAGTTTTTTCAGTATCAAATCCCATGTCTCTTTTTCTGTTAGCTCTGCTAGCTCCTACAGCTCATACAGTTTGTGATCCTAAGTAAATGTGTTTTCTCTCTTATTAGTGGGCATTAGAGTGGAGTCATCTATATTTATACTGAAACACTAAGTGCCCTTGATCCTTCTAATAAATATCACCAATCAATCAACCATTCAATCGTATGCACTGAATGCCTTGTGCAAAGCACTGGGTAGTCAGGAGAATGCAACAGCAGCAAAACACTTCCTGTCCTCAGGGAGCTTAGTCTAGTAGTAAGAATTGTGGTTATTTGTTGAGGGCTTATTATGTGGCAAGCGCTGGGGAAGGCATAAGCTAATCAGATATTAACACGTGGGGTTCGGAGTCTAAGGAGGAAGGAGAACAGGTATTTCATCCCCATTTTACAGATGAGGAAACTGAGGCAAAGAGAAGTTAAGCGACTGCCCAAGGCCACAAAGTAGGACCTTGGCCCTCTGGCTCTCAGACTTGTGCTCTTTCCACTGACCATGCTATTTCAAAATAATAGAGGAGAGGGGTCAGATGGGCAAAAATAATTTACAAATAGAGGTGGGGGGGGGGGGGGAAGACTAAGGAGATTTCAGGAAGTAGCACGTCAGGATGAAACAGAATAAAAAACTGGCTATTCAAATGAATACACACACACACACACACACACACACAGACATGTATACATACTATGAATGTAGACACATAAGGGCTAAGGCTGTTTGTTGGGTTGATGCTATTTGAAGTGTTGGGAATTAATCGGGGATCACTTATAATTAGATGAGGTTGGGTTTCCAAAGGGCTTTGAAGATGGGAAGACCAACGATCTGCTGGATTTGAAGGGGAAGTTCAATCAATGGCATTTACTGAGCGCTTACTATGTGCAGAGTACTATACTAAGCACTTGGGAGAGTACAAGAGAATTAGCAGACATGTTCCCTGCCCTTAACAAGCTTACAGTCTAAGGGGGGAGACAGAATAATTTATAATATAAAATTTAAAATTATGTACATAAGCGCTGTGGGGTTGGTGGTGGGTCGAATATCAAATGCCCAAAGGGCACATATCCAAGCACATAGATGACGCATAAGGGATGGAAGGGAAGTTCACCTTTTTTCAAGGAACTACCAGCTACTTGATAGCCAATCAATCTTTATCTATTGAGTGCTTACTGTGGTACTAAGTGCTTAGGGGAGTACAATAATGTTGGTATTTAAGCGCTTACTATGTGCACAGCACTGTTCTAAGTGCTGGGGTAGATACAGGGTAATCAGATTATCCCATGTGAGGCTCACAGTTAATCCCTATTTTACAGAAGAGGTAACTGAGGCACAGATAAGTGAAGTGACTTGCCCACAGTCACACAGCTGACAAGTGGCAGAGCCGAGAGTCGAACTCATGACCTCTGACTCTGAAGCCCAGGCTCTTTCCACTGAGCCACGCTGCTTCCCCACTGAGCCACAATATAACAGAGTTGATAGATACGTTCCCTGCCCACAATGAGCTTACAGTCTAGAGGGAGCTTAATGTCTCCCAGGGAAGTCTTTCTAGACTAGAAATTAGGACTTTTAAAAATGAGAAAAATACAGCTGGAATTTAGAAATTTAAACAAGCCAATCGGAAATTGAGAGGAAAGCTTAGACAAAGAACCTAGAGAGTGCTTTATTGTCCCTTGGCTCCTGAAGGATAAAGAGCCTAATTCAACTAGTAGAAGGGGAAAAAAAAAATCACATACCGCTTGCCTCGTAAGGAGGTTGGGAAATAAACCTCATTACGCCTTTAAGATTCTCGGAGATTTCTGGCTGAAAGGTGCTTTTTAAATGCAAAATTTTTGGCTGTAAAGAACTATAGAAAAGGCTGCATTGGCCAATCTGCTCAAAAGTACATTTGAGGAATGACTCCATTTGGTAGAGGTACCTAGGTGTCCTCTTTCCTACAACTTTCATCACCCCAGTCATTCATGACGACGAGTTTTTGGCACATTCCAAATGGTAGGTTTCTTGATTCCCCTGCGTCCCCAGGGCCCTGGCCTCAGCCAGGAGAGTCCAAGCAAGCAGTGTCCCTGCACGTGTGTCCATAAAGATTAATCCCTTCGTGTTCGACTCATCCAAACCATAGCCTCGACTGCTTCCCCACAGATTTTTGGGCCCCTTTTCAAAATTGGCTTTAAATGAGAACCTGTCCAAAAGAGAGTAATGCAATGTTTCAGCACTGGAAGTTGGATTTGGGGAGATGGAAACACTTATTCCTGTGTTTTATAAAATGGAATTCGACCAGGTCCTAATTCTTTGAAAGCACACTGACTTGATACTTTGTTTTTATCAAAATTGTTCTTACTGGATCATCGAGGCTCACCGTAAACTTCATGGACTTTTGAGGCTGAAACACTTTTCTTCGTAAAATCAGTCAATCGTGTTTACTGTTTCATATCTATTGAATGCTTACGGTTTACAAAGCACTGTACTAAGCATTTACAGTATGCAGAACAGTGTACTAAGCACGTGGGAGAATACAATATAACAGAGTTGGAAGACACATTGCTTGCACACAAGCTTACTTTGTTAAATGCCTATTCTGCTTTAGAAACAAAAAAAAACCTACTGTATTTAGCCTGAAAAGTCCACATCTTAGTTGGCCAGACTGCAGTGATGAGCTTTTTTTTTTTAATGGTATTAAAGTACTTACTTTATGCCAGGAAGTGTACTAAGCACTGGGTGGATACAAGCACATAGGTTTGGACACAGTCCCTGTCCCACGTAGGGCACAGTCTTAATCCCCATTTTACAGGTAAGGTAACTGAGGCACAGAGAAGTGACTTGCCCAAGTTCACTCAGCAGACAAGAGGCGAGGCTGGGATTAGAACACAGGTCATTCTGACTCCTAGGACTGAGATCTATCCACTAGACCAGGCTGCTTCTCCCTGGACTCCCACACCTCTATTCACCAACTGCAAGCCCCTTAAGGGGCAGGGTCCTGGCCTCATTCCCACCTGTATCCCCTTTCCTAGAGTTCAGTACGATGCTCTGTGCAAAGCAAGTGCTCAACCAATTCCCCTGATTGATTACTACTGCTTTACCACCTTTGTCTATCTCCCCCATTCGATTAGAAATTCGAGGAGCCAAGCATTGTCTTCTGAAATCGCTCTCAGGGTCTCCAAGGTAACTTCTGGACAAACCTCCTGCCCTGAAGGAGTCTATACCTCCATGCCCAAAGAGTCTACACCCAAAGCGGAAGACGGCCGCTTGTGAAGAATGGGCCGGCTCCACTTGGGTCCCACGCCGTGACTTTTACGTCATCGATCCCGGTCCCTCCATGGCTTTAGATGACTTTCCCCCCTGCTGGGTGTGGCTTTCTGTCTGCCCTCATTCTGTGCCACCCTCTGGTAAACTCTTCCACCGCTTCGGGAACTTCCTGCCACTCACCACCCTTGTGCCCTAAACCTTCCTTTCAATGGCCTTCCTTTGCCCAGAAGCTGCAGTAGTATTCACTGAGTATCCTCCATACCAAGTGCTTAGGAAAACACTTTCTTTTTTTAATGGTATTTAAGTGCTGTGTGCCAGGCACTGTTTTGCACATGGTGAGCACTCAATAAATACGACCGAACGAGTGGGGTAGATACAACGTAAACCAGTTGGACTCAGTTCCTGACCCACATGGGACTCGGTCTTAATCCCCATTTTACAGATGAGGTAACTGAGGCACAGAGAAATTAAGTGTCTTGCCCAAGGTCACAGAGCAGACAAATGGCAGAGGCCACTCCTCCCTCCTATTTAGACTGTGAGTCCCATGTGGGACAGGAACTGAGTTCAACTGGATTAATTTATGTCTACCACAGTGCTTCACACATAGTAAGCACTTTCAGATTACTGTGGGGGGAAAAAACAGGATTATGGCATTTATTAAGCCCTTATGTGCTAAACTCTAGGGTGAATGTAAATTTACGAGATCTGAAACAGTCCCTGCTGCAGGCAGGGAAGGAGTCTACCAACTCTGCTGTACTGTTCTCTCGAGTGTTTGGTACAGTACTCTGTGCACATTAGGCACTCAGTAAATAAAATTGATGTATTGACAAGGCTCATAATCTATCATCCCAATTTTTACAGATGAGGAAACTGATGCCCAGAGTCGTTAGGTGACTTACCCAGGGTCATCGGCAGAACTGGGACTCAAACTTGTCTTCTGATTCCCAGTCCCATGCTTACCGCAAGGCCAACCCACTCCCTACCAATAAGGAGCTTACATTTTAAATGGGGGGGGACAGACATAAAAATATTTACAAAATCAGGTAATCACGAGTCAAAGCAAGTCTTCTGACAGCCCCTCCCATCAGGCTCCCAACTCCCCAAACTATCTAAAAATAACCCAGTTGTCCACTTCGCCATCTCTTGGCCATTTTCAGCTTCATAACACTTTATAGAGTATTCAAATACTGTAATGGCCAGAAAGAATCAACATATTTCCAAAATTGCTTAACAGATACAAACTCACCAACGAGGGACTTCAGTTAGGATACGTGCTCCGTCTGAATGAATTAGGAAGTTACTACATATTAATATCCAGGGATAAGGAAAAAGGTGTTTGTCAAATGAGCTGTAAAACTCCTGGGTGGTTTGAACTGTTCTTAGGCATACCATCACGTGTCAAGAAGCAGTTGCAACATTATGATTCAATTCCACAAACCAGACAGTTGTTTGAAAATAACTAAACACCATTAAAGATGACATAAAAAAGAACAAAACCAAATAATATGGATGATTCAAATCAACTTTATTTCACACAAAACAGAAATACGGCACGTACAAAATGACAACCACCTCAGCCCTGAAACAATTCAGGTTTCATGAGTGACACAGAAATATGACTGGATGGTCTGACACAGCCGATGTATTACAAAAAAAAAATAATGAATGCACCTTAACAAAAGTGAAACTGGAAACCCAAGGGGGTTGAATATTGGGAGTTTGAAGAAGGGGTGGGGATTCGGGTAGGCATCATCACTGGGTCCTTCCAAAATTATGTTTATTGTGGCAGTTTCCATATCAGGGCTCCAAAATCTGACTGGGGCAGGACAATAATTGAGATCTATCCCTAAGAGGGTATAATGGGCAGAAATAATCCAATTCTGCCTGAGGCCTAGAGGTACAAGCAAAGCAGCATGGTCTAGAAGACCAGAGGGCTGGGAGTCAGAAAACCCAGTTCTAATCCCGGCTCTGCCAAGCGGCTGCTGTGTGACCTTGGGCAAGTCACTTCACTGTGCCTATTTTCTTATCGGTGAAATGGGGATTCAATACATGGACTTCCTTCTCTTTGGACTGAGACAACCATGTTGGGCAGGGAACTGTGTCTGACCTGATGATCTTGTACCTATTTCATTGCTCAGCCCACTGCTTGGTACATAGCAAGCCCTTAAATATCATTATAAAATAATACCACTATTATATTATTGTAATCGAGGATCCCATGAGAAGGGTTACAGAAGAGAAGGAGCGTGGCTTAGTGGCTCGAGCACAGGCCTGGGAGTCAGGACCTGGGTTCTAATCCCAGCTCTGCCACTTGTCAGCTGTGTGACCACGGACAAGTCACTTCACTTACCTGTGCTTCAGTTACCTCATCCATGAAACAGGGATTAATCCTATCACATGGACTGTGTCCATCCAGATCTATCTTGTTTTAATAATCATGTTGGTATTTGTTAAGCGCTTACTATGTGCCGAGCACTGTTCTAAATGCTGGGGTAGACATAGGGGAATCAGGTTGTCCCACGTGGGGCTCACAGTCTTAATCCCCATTTTACAGATGAGGGAACTGAGGCACAGAGAAGTTAAGTGACTTGCCCACAGTCACACAGCCGACAAGTGGCAGAGCTGGGATTCGAACTCATGAGCCCTGACTCCAAAGCCCGTGCACTTTCCACTGCGCCACGCTGCTTCTCATCTTGTTTTGATGTTTGTCTCCCTGCTTCTGGACCGTGAGCCCGATGTCGGCAGGGATTGTCTCTCTCTGTTACTGAATTGTACTTTCCAAGTGCTTAATACAATGCTCTCCTTAATACAATGCTTGATTAATCTGGCTCTGTCACGTGTCAGCTGTGTGACTTTGGGCAAGTCACTTAACTTCTCTGGGCCTCAGTTACCTCATCCGTAAAATGGGGATTAAGGCTGTGAGTCCCACGTGGGACAACCTGACTACTTTGTATCTACCCCAGTGCTCAGAACAGTGCTTGGCACTTAGTAACGCTTAACCAATACCATTATTCAGAGAAGCAGCATGGCTTGGTGGAAAGAGCACAGGTTTGGGAGTCAGAGGTCGTGGGTTCTAACCCTGACCCCGCAGTTTATTGGCTGTGTGACTTTGGGCAAGTCACTTCACCGGGCCTCATTTACCTCACCTGTAAAGGGGGGATTAAAAATAATAATGGTATTTGTTAAGCACTTACTATGTGCCAAGCACTGTTCTTCTCTGTTGGAGAAGCAGCGTGGCTCAGTGGAAAGAGCACGGGCTTCAGAGTCAGAGGTCATGGGTTCGAATCCCGGCTCGGCCAATTGTCAGCTGGGTGACTGTGGGCGAGTCACTTCACTTCTCTGTGCCTCAGTTCCCTCATCTGTAAAATGGGGATTAAAACTGCGAGCCCCAAGTGGGACAACCTGATTCCCCCTGTGTCTACCCCAGCGCTTAGAACAGTGCTCTGCACATAGTAAGCACTTAACAAATACCAACATTATTATTATTATTATTCTAAGCACTGGAGCAGATATATGGACATCATGTTGTCCCACGTGGGGCTCACACTTTTTAATCCCCATTTTACACTGGAGGTAATTCAGACCCAGAGAAGTGAACTGACTTGCCCAAGGTCACACAGCAGACATGTGGCTGAGCCGGGATTAGAACCCACGACCTCTGACTACCAAACCCAGGCTGTTGCCACTACTGTGAGCCCCACGTAGGACAACCTGATGACTCTGTAATTCCACTGGTGCTTAGAACAGTGCTTGGCACATAGTAAGCTCTTAACAAATCCCACTCTTACTAAATACGATTGAATGAGTGAATGAATGAGGCAGGGATTGTCTCTGTTGCCGAATTGTACACTCCAAGCGCTTAGTACAGTGCTGTGCACACAATAAGCGCTCAATACGATTGAATGAATGAGTGAATGACTGAGTGATAGTGAATTAGTAAGGGAATTAGTGAGTGAGTGAATGAATGAGAGTGAATGAGTGAGGGAATGAGTGAGTGTAAATTAGCGAGTGAATGAAAGTGAATGAGTGAGTGAATGAATGAAAGTGAATTAGTGAGTGAATGAGTGAGTGAGAGTGAATTAGGGAGGGAATCAGTGAGTGAATGAATGAGAGTGAATTACTGAATGAGAGTGAATTACTGAATGAGTAAATGAATGAGTGTGAATGAGTGAATGAGTGAGTGAATGAGAGTGAGTGAATGAATGAGAGCGAATTAGTGAGTGAATGCCTGAGAATGAATGAATGAGTGAGTGAATGAGTGAGTGAATGAATAAGTGAGAATGAACGAGAGAATAAATAAGTGAATGAATGAATGAGTGAATTAGTGAGGGCGTGAATGAATGAGTAAATTATTGAATGAATGAATGAGTGAGTGAACGAACGGACAGGCGGAGCCCGGGCCGGGCGTCTTACCCTCGGGCGTCGTGTCCCGCTTCCTCCCACGGGGCAGGAAGGCCCTGGGCAGCAGCAGCGACGCGCACAGGACGAGGCCGGACACCATGGCCACCTTCTGCAGCGCCGAGTAGGCCATGGCCGCACCGCCCGGCCGCGCCCCGCCGCGCCCCGCTCCCCCCTACGCCGGAAACGGAAATCCGTCCGGCCCGGCCCGGCCCCGCCCCCGCGCCCCCGCCCGGCCAAGCGGCAGGCCAAGCGGCAGGCCAAGCGGCAGGCCAAGCGGCAGGCCAAGCGGCAGGCCAGGCGGCGACGGCGCGGCGCTGGGGACAAACCACCGCCGACCGCCGCTTTGCCTTCGCCTGGGCCCCGTTCCCGCCCTCGGCCGGCCGGAGGAGCGCGCGCGGAGGTCACGTGGGAGCGGCGCGTGCCGTCCTCGCCTCGCTCATTCAGTCGGGTTTAGTGAGCGCGTGCTGTGGCCGCCTTCTCATCCATCCATCCATCCATCCATCCATCCATCCATCCATCCATCCATCCATCCATCCATCCATCCATCCATCCATCCATCTTTCGTGAGCTCTTGAGCTCTTACTGTGAGCAAAGCACTGTACTCAGCACTTGGAGAGTACAATTTATCAACTGATAGAGACAATCCCTGCCCACAACAGGCTCACAGTCTAGAAGAGGGGAGACAGACAACAAAACAAGTACACAGGCATCAGTCGCATCATTATAAAGAAATTGAATTATAGATCTATATGTGTCATTAATAAAATAAATAAAATAAACACAATGATGACATTTGGTGAGCACTTACTATGTGCCGAGCACTGTTCTAAGCGCTGGGGGAGAAGCAGCGTGGCTCAGTGGAAAGAGGCCGGGCTTAGGAGTCAGATCATGGGTTCTAATCCCGGCTCCACCACTTGTCAGCTGTGTGACTGTGGGCAAGTGACTTCACTTCACTGGGCCTCAGTTCCCTCATCTTTAAAATGGGGATTTACTGTGAGCCTCACCTGGGACAACCGGATTACCCTGTATCTACCAGCGCTTAGAACAGTGCTCTGCACATAGTAAGCGCTTAACAAATACCAACATTATTTTTATTATTACAAGGTCATCAGGTTGTCCCACGTGGGGCTCCCAGTCTTCATCCCCATTTTACAGATAAGGGAACCAAGGCCCAGAGAAGTGACTTGCCCAAAGTCACACAGCCGACAAGTGGCCGAGCCGGCATTAGAATCCACGACCTCTGACTCCCAAGCCCCTGCTCTTTCCACTAAGCCACGCTGCTTAGTATAAATATACACAAGTGCCACGGGGTGGGGAAGGGGGTAGAGCAGAGTGAGGGAGTCGGGGCGATGGGGAGGGAAGGAGGAACAGAGGAAAAGGGGGGCTCAATCTGGGAAGGCCTCCTGGAGGAGGTGAGCTTTCAGGAGGGCTTTGAAGAGGGAAGTGTCCTAGTTTGGCAGATGTGAGGAGGGATGGCATTGTGGGGAAGCAGCGTGGCTCAGTAGAAAAAGCCTGGGCTTCGGAGTCAGAGGTCATGGTTCGATTCCCAGCTCTGCCACTTGTCAGCTGGGTGACTGTGGGCAAGTCACTTAACTTCTCTGTGCCTCAGTTACCTCATCTGTAAAATGGGGATTCACTGTGAGCCTCACGTGGGACAAGCTGATGACCCTGTATCTCTCCCAGCACTTAGAACAGTGCTCTGCACACAGTAAGCACTTAACAAATACCAACATTATTTTTATTCCAGGCCAGAGGTAGGACGTGGACCGGGGGTCGGCATCTTCTTCGAGCCTCTCAGGGCCTCTAGCCTGGGCCTTGTTCCTCCCCCCTTTTCCAGTCCACTCTCATTGTCATCATTCATTCATTGAATTGAGAAGCAGCATGGCTTAGTGGAAAGAACACGGGCTTGGGAGTCAGAGGACCTGGGTTCTAATCCCTGGCTCTGCCACTTGTCTGCTGTGTGACCTTGGGCAAGTCACTTCACTTCTCTGTGCCTCAGTTACCTCATTTGTAAAATGGGGATTAAGACTGTGAGCCCCCTGTGGGATAACCTGATTAACTTGTGTCTACCCCAGTGCTTAGAACAGTGCTTGGCACATAGTGAGTGCTTAACAATATACCACAATTATTATGCTTTAATTCATTCGATCATATTTATTGAGCATTCCTGTGTGCAGAGCACTGTACTAAGGGTTTGGGAGGGTATAATAATAATAACAATAATAATTATGGCATTTTTTAAGCTCTTACTGTGTGTCAGGCACTGTTCTAAGCTCTGGGGCAGACACAAGTTAATCAGGTTGTCCCACATGGGGCTCACAGTCTTAATCCCCATTTTACAGATGAGGTAACTGAGGCACAGAGAAGTGAAGTGACTTGCCCAGAGTCACACAGCAGACAAGAACAGTGCTTAGCACATAGTAAGTGCTTAACAAATACCATCAATATTAAGTGGCAGAGCTAGGATTAGAAGCCAGGACCTTCTGACACCCAGGCCCGTGCTCTATCCACTCCACCATGCTCCTTACCTAACAATACAACAATAAACAGACATATTCCCTGCCCAGCTTAAAATTTGGGGTCAAGGGGAGACAGACCTTAATATACCTAAATAAATTAAAGACACATATATAAGTGCAGTGGGGCTGAAATGGGGGATGAACAGAGGGAGCAAATAAGGGTGATGCAGAAGGGAATAGGAATCACTCTCCCCATTTTTTCCCTTTAAATGGTGTTTGTTAAGCTCTTACTAGGTGCCAGTCACTGTTCTAACCACTGGGGTAGATACAAGAGAATCAAGTTGGACACAGTTCATGCCCCACGTGGGGCTCGTAGTAGTAATCCTCATTTTGCAGTCAGTCAGTCAGTCAGTCAATCATATTTATTGAGCACTTATTGTGTTTACAGATCAGAGAACTGAGGCACAAGGGAACTGAAGTGACTTGCTCAAGGCCACACTGGTCCTTTTGACTTCCAGGTCCATGCTCTCTCCATTTTCTTTTGCCTTCATGGTGTAACGCAGGTAACAGGCCTGGTATAAATTGATAGATGAGAACCCATGAGGTGTGGCCTTTGTACACCCGCAGGCCTGACACCTTCAGTCAATCCATCAAACGTACTTATTGAGCGCTTACTGTGCAAAGAGCACTATACTAAAGTCTTGGATAAGTACAATATGTACAAATACAATATATATACAAGACACGTTCCCTGCCCACAATGAGTTTACAGTCTAGAGGGTGTAGTGTCTTTGATGACTCACCTTCCCACCCATCTCTGGATCCCATGCTCATACGCCTGCAGGATAGAGAATGGCGTTCTTCAGCATGAGGTCCAAGAGGGAGCTCCCATGGGGACGTGCTGCCAAACCGCCATCAGCTCCAAAGACTGCCCTGTGTCCTTGAGCTTTTCGCAGAAGGCTTCTGTGCAGTCTAGTTAGAGCTGTTGTCCACACTCGCCTTCCAGAACCGTTTGCCCGGGGTCCCGGCCGGGAGCTAAGGGCCAGTCCCATTAACCTCCCTCACCCCGACTCGGAGGGAGTCCTTGAGGACTTTTATTTCCACGGCAGTTTACTCGCAATGAAAAGTTTGATGAGATGTGTTCCAGAAGGGCAGGACCTGCATCTTGTGAAAGCCGCTGGGTGTTGAGGAGGCCGAGAGCGTTAGATGGATATTTGGCCGCATCGCCCCGGTCACTGTCTTTCTCTCCAGCCCTCAGTTCCAACCCACCCTCTCTCCTGTCTACATTCTTCAAAGAAAAAAGGGCTCAGTACTCATTTGGGATTTTTGAAAATGTGTCTTTACATGCTTTGATTCCTTGAATTTGTAGAGAGCTTTCCAAAGCTCTTTTACATTACTTATCGCCTCACAACATCCCGGTGATTTAGGAGAAGCAGGCATTATCATCCCGTTTTGCAGAGGAGAAAACGGAGGCCCAGAGGGGTTAAGTGATTAGCCCAAAGTCGCACATTAGTCCCGGAGATTACCACATTAGCAGGGGGATTTCCCAGGATCTCAAATCTGAGAGTTTATTACAACAGGGTAAAGAGGTTTGGGACTTTAATCCTTAAATCTCAATTTCAGTTTTTATAGAAGTGTAGTGGCTGGTCAATAAATACTTTTAGGGGAGAAACAACATCTCTTGCCTGCTCAGCTGGTGACAGTGACAAGACATCAAGTGAATGGGTTGTCTGCTATGTGACCTTGGGCAAATCACTTCACTTCTCTGGGCCTCAGTTCCCCCATCTGTGAAATGGGGATAGAGACAGTGAGCCCCATAAGGGACAGGGACTGTGTCCAACGCGATTTGCTTGTATCCACCATAATGCTTAGAACAGTG
The DNA here is from genome assembly GCF_004115215.2 of Ornithorhynchus anatinus. Classification (NCBI taxonomy): domain Eukaryota; kingdom Metazoa; phylum Chordata; class Mammalia; order Monotremata; family Ornithorhynchidae; genus Ornithorhynchus; species Ornithorhynchus anatinus. The sequence goes on from NC_041730.1 coordinate 11,797,352, forward strand.
CCTGGCACATAGCAAGCGCTTAACAAATGCCACTATTATCATTATTGGTAAAAATAATAATTTTTTTAAGAACTTGCTATGTACCAAGCACTATACTAAGCACTGACGTAGACCCAAGATGATCAGGTTGGACACAGAATCTGTCCCCCAAGGGGGTCACAGCCTAAGTAGGATGGAAAACAGGTATTGAATTCCCATTTTACAGATGAGGAAATTGAGACCTAGAGAAGTTAAGTAACTTGACCAAAGTCACAGAGAAGGGAAGTGGGAGAGCTAGGATTAGAACTCAGGTCCTCCGACTCCCAGACCCATGCTCTTTTCCCAGACTGTTAATGGCAGTGCCATTCCATTTGAGGTTTCGCTTCAGGTTGTCTTTCAAATACAACCACATGGTTTCTCTCTTCAGCTCACCAAACGGCAACAGTTTAAACATCCTGCTGTTCTCTAGACTGTAAGCTCATTGTGGGCAGGGAATGTGTCTGCTAACTCACTTGGACTGTACTCTCCCAAGTGCAAAGTACAATGTTCTGCACATAGCAGGCACTCAATAAATACCATTGAGTCTCCACTCTGCTTGCAACTCATGCTCAGCAAATATGAGGCAGACAAATGTTAATTCTGATGAGCTACACGCATTTCAGATCCTTCCTGTTTCACTACCAAACCTGTGTAGAACAGGTTGAACAAGACTGGACCTACTACATAGCCCATCATGACTCTGCCTAGTGGATAGAGCCCCAGACTGGGAATCAAAAGGCCTGAGTTCTAATCCCGGCTCTTCCACTTGTCTTCTGGGTGACCGTGGACAAGTCAGTCCACTTTTCTGTGTCTCACTTCCCTCATCTGTGAAATGGGGATTGAGACCGTGAGCCCCGTGTGGGACAGAGACAGTGTCCAATCTGATTATCTTATATCTACCCCAGCATTTAGTACAGTGCCTGGCACATAGTAAAAACTTAACAAATACCATAAAAAAAATCACTGTGATAGAGAAGCAGCATTGCCTAGTGGAAAGAGCACAGGCCTCAGAGCTAGAGGACCTGGCTTCTAATCCCGGCTCTGCCACTTGCCTGCTGTGTGGCCTTGGGCAAGTCACAACTTCTCTGTGGCTCAATTTCCTCATCAGTATAAAGGGAATTCAATACCTGTTTTCTCGCCTACTTAGAAAATGAACCCCGTGTGGAAACTGATGATGCTGTATCTACTCCAGCACTTAAGACAGTGCATGGCACATGTTGTTGTTGTTGTTGTCCTATGCTGTCGAGTCGTGTCCGACCCATAGTGACATCATGGATGCCTCTAGCCCAGAAAGTGCCACCTCCATATGCAATCGTTCTGGTAGTGGATCCATATTTTCGTGGTAAAAATGCGGAAGCAGTTTACCGTTGCCTCAATCCATGCAGTAAACCTGAATCTCCGCCCTCGACTCTCTCCTGTGCCTCTGCTGCCCAGCACAGGTGAGTTTTGCCTTTTAGCAGATTGCCTTCCACTCGCTAGCCCCTGGCCAAGCTAGGAATGGAATGGGTAGGCCTCTGCTTGACTCTCCCTCTCATAGTCGAGACTGGAAGAGGACTGGAAACTCTCCAGATGCAACCCCGAGAGGTGACCTGGCACATAGCAAGTGCTTAAAAATACCACAATTATTATTAATCACTATGATTATTATTATTATTACCATTATTTGTGAAATGCCTACTTTGCATCTATACATCAGATGGGACATTACAATCCCTGTCCCGCACAGGGCTCACAGTCTAAGGGTATTGATTAACTGACATTCTTGTAGCGATGGGGAGACTGACCTCAACTACCAGAATTGAAAACTTCTAGAGAATTATTTAAATTTCTTTGTGTAGCACTCAGCATAAGACAAGTGGGCGGATGACCATTATAATTATGCTGCCTATTGAGAACTTACTCTGTGCCAAGCTCAGGGTGCTTAATAAATACTATTTGAGGAGGATAACGTCGAAATATTATCCATTAAAAAATCATCCCCCTCACTCTTGACACTTCCGTGGAGTCTGCGCACAGACAATCCTGAGATGAATTTGTAAGACGTTCAAAGTTCTCTTTGTTCTTTCAAAGGCCAATTGGATTCCGTGAGACTTCCCTGAGAATTTAGCAGCAGATTTTATTTAAAATTTATAGTTTTGTTAAAGGTTAATAAGATTATTGTCACTTAAGCAGGTTCTAAGTTTCTGATAAAACATCCGCTGAGCTGTCATAGTAAAATGTCAGTGAGAGTTCCTTTAAAAACTCCAAAGAGCAAAAACCATAAATCTTTCCTGGAGATGAGTCCATTCTAATGCAACCACGATAAAGGCCTGGAGTTGACATCTAGGTGTATTTCTGGGTCCAGAGGGTATATTGAGGAGCTGGCATTTGCTAAGATTTCCTCTTTGGCCCAAAGAGCAGTATAGTGAGATTCTTGCTTGCTTCAGAACTCTAGACTGTATGCTTGCTATAGACCGGGAACGTCTGCTAATTCTGTTGTATCATACTCTCCCAAGCACTTACTACAGTCCTCTGCACATAATAAGCACTCCGTAAATACCAGTCATTGCCTGATGGATTGATTCAGGAAGCAGAAGAGTGGGCGGTCCAGGGGTTGCTCTTGAGAGGCAGCATGACTTAGTGGAAAGAACACAGTTCTGTGAGTCAGGAGGACCAGGTTCTAATCCTGGCTCTGCCACTTGCCTGCTGTGGGACTTGAGCCAATGCACTTAACTGCTCTGTGCCTCAGTTTCCCCATCTATAAAATGGGGAATATCTGTTATTATTATTACGTTATTTGTTAAGCTCTTTCTATGCATCAAGCTCTGTTCTAAATGCTAGGGAAGACACATGTTAATCAGGTTGGAGACAGTTCCTGCCCCACAGAGGGCTCTCAAACTAAGAAGGAGGAAGAACAGGCATTGAATCCCCATTTTACTGATGAGGAAAGTGAGGACAGAGAAGTCAATGCCTGGCCCAGGGTCATACGGAAGGCAGCTGGTGGAGCCAGGATTAGAACCCAGGTCCTCTAACTCCCAGGCCTATGCTCTTTCCTCTAGACCACCATGCCCCTCACCTGCTCTCCCTCTCTCTTAGACTGGGAGGCCCATGAGGACAGAGACTGTACTTACCCTAGCAATTAGTCCAGTGCTTAGCACATAGTAAGTTCTTAACAAACACCACCATTATTATTGATGAGATGGTGCTATTCTAGTTCTTAGTAGCCAAAATGAGCATGCTACCTCATCTTCCCCATATAGGTTCTTGAGTGACTGACTCCAAAATCACCTTGAAGACAATTAATCAAATAATATTTATTGAGCACTTACTGTGTGTAGAGCACTGTACTGAACACTTGGGAGAGTACAACAGAGCTGCTAGACCCCGTGCCCTACCCACAGCAAGCTTTTAATTGCTCTGCGTCTCATCCATAACCACCCAAAAGATTTTAAAAGCTGCCCCAATGTTTGGTTAAAACTTTTTTTGGAAAGGCTGCTGTATGTGGTGGGTTTTTGTTTGTTGGTTATTTTTTTTCCAGTAACAGAAAAGGTTATTCCTCTGAAAGCTGTGAAATTTGAAGTTTTCCAGAGTTCTGAAACCTCAGCTAGTTGTGATGGTGAAAAATCTTTTCACCCCACCTCTCCAATAACCTCTATCTTGAACTCACTTCGGCTGCGGGGCGAGGGGAAGGTGCCGGTTGTATCAAATGAAATGTCTCGGCTTCTGGATGCGGACTATTTTCCGAGCAGGTGGGAGCTGTGACTGCTGTTATTAACTCACTTGACTCAGGGGTGGCCGGGAAGACGAACGAGAGAGAACACCGATCTGTTTCCTGCTAATTTATCCCACCGACCGGCTTGGCGTCTCAACACCCGATAATACCGGCGGGAGAAAGGTCTTGGGCTCCTTTTGTGTCGTGCCTTCGGGTTTAGTTTCCATCGTGGGAAATTTCTCTTAAAACCTCTGAAGCTGCTCTTAACAATGAGGTAGCTAATTGAAGCTTCCTCTGCCTACCAAACCGAATACTTAGCACTTAGAGGTTTCAGAGTCATTTTAAATCAACTTTCAACTCGAGACGCAGGGTGACTCAGGGGACCCAAAGTGCACATCTGCACAGACTTTTAAAAACATGTACTCTAAAAACTGGGCCACATCTTGTTTCTGCCCCAGACAGCTTCACTGCAACCAGTCTGCAATCAAGAATGGTTGGCCTCAGTGGCATCACACATAGCTGAGAAGTAGCATGGCCTAGGAGTCAGAGGACCTGGGTTCAAATCCTTCTACTCTGTGACCTTGGGAAAGTCACTTACCTTCTTTGTGCTTCAGTCACCCTCCCTGTAAAATGGGGATTAAATCCTATTTCCTCCTACTTAGACTGTGAGCCCCATATGGGACAGAGATTGTGTTCAACCTGATTAACTTGTAATAATAATAATGATGATGATGGCATTTGTTAAGCTCTTACTATATGCCAAGCACTGTTCTAAGCACTGGGGGGATACAAGGTAATCAGCTTGTCCCATGTGTGGCTCACAGTCTTAATCCCCATTTTACAGATGAGGTAACTGCAGTGCGGAGAAGATAAGTGATTTACCCAAAGTCACACAGCTGACAAGTGGTGGAGCCGGGGTTAGAACCCATGACTTCTGACTCCCAAGCCCGTGTTTCTTCCACTAAGCCACCCCAGAGCTTAGAATAGTGCTTGGCACATAGTACCAAGTACCCTAATTATTACCATTATTATCTCTCAGCTCAGGTTTGCCCTGGATCCTCACCAAAATAGGCACCTGTAGAAATAGTCCACAGTAGATCCCCACCCAAAATAACAATTCTGGGGCCAATGGAGATGCACCCTAATTTAACCTAGGCAAAAATTTAGGTTCCAAGCTGGTACCCGACTGGAAAATGGCACATTCATCAACCCCCTGGGGGAGTCGAGCAGAGAGTTCCCAGTTCAGTTTTTTGGATCTTGTGCCCCTTACTTCTTCCACAGACTTCATCCTCTTCATCTGCTAATGCGATCATAGCCCAAACCATTGCCAAATTGTTCCATATATGTCAACTTACCACTATCTCCACCTTCAAAGTCTTATTAAGGTCCCCCCTCTTCCAAGAGGCCTTTTCCGATTAAACCCTCTTTTCCCTGGCTTCCTCTTCCTTCTGCTTTGTCTCCACATTTGGATCTGCACCCTTTGGGCATTTGGTATTTACCCCATCCTCAGCCCCATAGCACCTACATATATCTATAAATTATTTATTGATATTAATGTAATAATAATAATGATTGTGATATTTGTGAAGCGCTTACTATATGCCAAGCCCTGTACTAAGCGCTGGGGTGGATGCAAGCAAATCGGGTTGGACCCGGTACTTGTCCCACGTGGGGCTCACAGTCGAAATCCTCATTTTACAGGTGAGGTAACTGAGGCAAAAGAAGTAATAAGAATAATAATGTTGGTATTTGTTAAGCGCTTACTATGTGTCGAGCACTGTTCTAAGTGCTGGGGTAGATACAGGGTAATCAGGTTGTCCCAGGTGAGGCCCACAGTCTGAATCCCCATTTTACAGATGAGGTAACTGAGACACTGAGCAGTTAAGTGACTTGCCCAAAGTCACACAGCTGATAGGTGGTGGAGCCGGAATTAGAACCCATGACCTCTAACTTCTAAGCCTGGCTCTTTCCACTGACCCACACTGAAGTGACTTGTCTAAGGTCACACAGAAGACAACTGGCAGAGCAGAGATTAGAACCCAGGACCTTCTGACTCCAAGGCCCGTGTTCTATCCATTACACCATACTGCTTCTCTACAACACAACGATGCTGGGACCATGTTCAACCTGATTATCCAGTACTCACTCCAGCACTTAGTATAGTGCCTGGCACAAAGTAAGCGCTTAACAAATACCACACCCACCCACACACACACATACACACACACACACAAAGGTCTAAAGGTCTGCCATGCTCTTATCCAGGGCTTCCACTGGGAAAGGTGTCAGACTGGAATCTCTGGAGGCTGGATGTGGGGAAAACACATAGGAAACATTCATTCATTCATTCAATAGTATTTATTGAGCGCTTACTATGTGCAGAGCACTGTACTAAGCGCTTGGAATGGGCAAATCGGTAACAGATAGAGACAGTCCCTGCCCTTTGACGGGCTTACAGTCTAACTGGGGGAGACAGACAGACAGAACAATAGCAGTAAATAGAAACTTAGCTCCTGCTGGCTCTCTAGACTGTAAACTCGTCCTGGGCGGGGAAAGTGTCTGTTTATACTTCTATTGTACTCTCTCAAGCGCTTAGTTCAGGGCTCTGCACACAATAAGCTCTCAATGAATACGACCAAACGAACGAGTGAATGAATGAATGGCTCTCGGCCTGGACCCCAGGGACTCAGTACCGGCCCGGCGAGACCAGCCCAACCTGGCCAAGATGCAGCTGAGGGAAAGAGTTCATTATTCCCCCACGGCTCAGTTCTCCGGGCCAGGCCGAGACAGTCATCAATACAAATAAGTAAAATGACAGATGTGTACATAAGTGCTGTGGGGCTGGGAGGGGGAAGAGCAAAGGGAGCAAGTCGGGGCGATGCCAAAGGGAATGGGAGATGAGGAAAAGTGGGGCTTAGTCTGGAAAGGCCTCTTGGAGGAGATGGGCCTTCAGGAAGGCTTCGAAGGGGGAGGAGAGTAAATGTCCCAGCGACCTGGTGAGCCTCGGAGCCTCCCCGATCGGGGACAGTGGGGGAACCGCATAGAAGCGGCGTGGCCTAGTGGATAAAGCATGGGCCTGGGAGTCAGAAGGACCTGGGTTCTAATCCCTGCTCTGCCACTTGACTGCTCTGTGACCTTGAGAAAGTCACTTATGTTCTCTGTGACTCAGTTACCTCATCTGTAAAACGGGGATTAAAACTGTGAGTCCCACGTGGGACCTGGACTGTGTCCCACCTGATTAGCTTGTATCTACCCCAGCTCTTAGTAAAGTGCCTGGCACATAGTAAGTGCTTAAACAAATACCATAAAAAAAAAAGATCCCGGCCTGCTGGAGGCAGGAGAAGCTGTTCACTCTGAGCGTGCTCAGGTTCATTCATTCATTCATTCAATCGTATCTGAGTGCTTACTGTGTGCAGAGCATTGTACTAAGCGCTTGGGAGACTAAAATAGAACGCTAAACAGACACATAATCTGCCCACAATGAGTTTACAGTCTACAGGGTCTAGAGCTAGAATTTATGAGTCTCCAGTCAGGAAAGGGGAGGCCACCACCCGTCTGCATGACGATCATGGGCTGGTCAGCGTAAGCCACATTTGCGTCGCTCCGGCCCGTCCGGCCCGAAGTAGGGGAGAGAGTCTTCAGCTTCCATTAATTAAACAAACTGATATAAATTCCCTGCTTAAATCATACTTTGCATATCCATAATCTCGGCACTACGTTTTATGTATACTTTACCCTTGGGTAAAAATTTGTGAGCATATAAATGCTTTCTCACATAATCTTGCTAAAGCACTCTCTTGCCCATAAATATTCATACCACTGCCAAAACATTTGCGAGCTTTCCCCAAAGGTGAAATATGTGTAATGTACTTTGTCTTCTGGGTATAAATATTATCCAATACATTTTGGTTAATATGAATACACTAATTATTCTTGTAACCCTTTTAAAAAGGGTCATCTTCATGATGTGAATTTTTTAAAAATGTAATTACAGTAATTGGATACTTAATCTAATTAAAATTGGCTTTATCTTTAATGGGAATTTTTCTGAAGAGGCAGAATGACAATTGACTTTTTGATAATAACTGTTTTCTTTCCGCCGGAGGATGCATTTGGTTTGGTAGAAATTGGAGGCGGTGGTCGTCAGACGGTTTGAAGAGGCATCCTCCCCTGGACAAGTCCTCGGGTACTAGTTGAAGAAGAGTACCCACCGTTGTGGTATTTAACTTCCCCTTTTTGCTTGGGAGAGAGCTTGGGTCAGAACTTCTTAGTGGATTTCTCAGGTTGGGCCAACAGGAGTTGAGATTAACCCAGAGAAAGACCTATCATAGTCATAATTGTGGTATTTGTTAAGGCTTACCAAGTGCCGAGCAGTGGACTCAACGCTGGGGCAGATTCAGAATAATCATGTCAGGTCGGGTCTCTGTCCCACATGGGACTCACGGTCTAAACAGGATGGAGAACTGATGCAGAGAAGCAGTGTGGCCTAGTGGATAGAACACGGGTCCGGGAGTCAGAAGACCTTGGGCAAGTCGATTCACTTCTCTAGGCCTCAGTTACCTCATTTGTAAAATGTGGATTATGACTGTGAGCCCCATGTGGGGATAGGAACAGTGACTAACCCCAGTGCTTAGAACAGTGCCTGGCACATAGTAAGCACTCAACAAATACCATTTAGAAAAAAAAGGATTGAATCCCCATTTTATGAATGAGGGAACTGGGACACAGAAAAGTGAAGTGACTTACCCAAGCAGCAGAGCAGGGATTTGAACACAGGTTCTCTGACTCTCATACTCATGCTGTTTCCACTAGGCCGCTTGATCCAGGACTCTGATTTGGGAAGGGGCAGAGAGTCATAAATGAACTGTGTTCATCTTCCTTTTCTTCCTCAATCCAAACGTATATTCCTCAAAATGCATAACAACTTAAAACCTCATACAAGGCCATCCCTGAGTCAAAGCAATAATGGTCCGTGAAGCCCAGGACTCCATCTCCAACAGGAGTTATAGGCATCCTGAAAGAATAGGTGGACTAGTAGATAGAGCACAGGTCTGGGAGTCAGAAGGACCTGTGTTCTAATCCTGTCACTGCCACTTGTCTGCTGTGTGACCTTGGGCAAAGCACTTCACTCTCTGTGCCTCAGCTGCCTCATCTGTAAAATGGGGATTAAGACCGTGAGCCCAGTGTGGGACAGGGACTGTGTCCAACCTGATTAGTTTTTATCTTAGTACAGTGCCTGACACATAGTAAGTGTTTAACAAATACCATAAAAAAATAAGGAACTGCTTCTTCACTTGGACATCCAAGTGGATGCACCATCGATCAATCAGTGGGATTTATTGAGCACTAACTATGTGCAGAGCACTGTACTAAGTGCTCGGTGGAGTATAATATAACAGAATTAGTGGGCACATTCCCTGCCCATAATGAGATTCATTCATTCAATCATATTTATTGAGCGCTTACTGTGTGCAGAGCACTGTGCTAAGTGCTTGGGAAGTACAATTCAGCAACAAATAGAAATAATGCCTACCCAACAATGGGCTCACAGTTTAGAAGCGGGGAGACAGACAACAAAACGAAACAAATCAAGTAGACAGGCATCAATAGCATCAATATAAATAAATAGAATTATAGATAGTACAGTCTAAACATCACCATTTGTGTGTCTAAGATGCATGTACTGTATTTACTCAGAACCTCACTACAGTGCTTGAGACATAGTAAGCGATTAACAGGTACCACAATTATTATTATCATTATTATTATTGCTATTATAATTTCTCTCTGCTGCCTTTATGGATCTTCCATCGATGAATTTAGCCTACCTCCTCTAATGATTAATTATTAAAATAATAATAACAATAATCATAATAACATTTGTTAAGCATTTACTATGTGTCAGTCAATATTATTTATTGAGTGATTACTATGTGCGGAGCACTGTACTAAGCAATTGAGAGAGTACTATGTAACAGAGTTGGTAAACACATTCCCTGCCCCCAATGAGCTTACAGCCTAGAGTATCAGGCACTATTCTAAGCGCTGGGATAGATCTGAGTTAATCAGGTCGGGCACAATCCCTGTACCACATGGGGCTCACAGTCTAAGTAGGAGGGAGAAACAGATATTGAATCCCCATCTTACAGTTGAGGAAACTGAGGCCCAGATAAGTTAGAGAAGCAGCGTGGCTCAGTGGAAAGAGCACGGGCTTTGGAGTCAGAGGTCATGGGTTCGAATCCCGGCTCGGCCACATGTCAGCTGTGTGACTTTGGGCAAGTCACTTAACTTCTCGATGCCTCAGTTACCTCATCTGTAAAATGGGGATTAAGACTGTGAGCCCCACGTGGGACAACCTGATTCCCCTTTGTCTACCCCAGCGCTTAGAACAGTGCTCGGCACATAGTAAGCGCTTTACAAATACCAACATTATTATTATTATTAAACATGGCCAAGGTCACACAGCAGGCAAGTGGCAGCGTCGGGATTAGAACCCAGATCCTCTGACTCCAAGCCCATGTACTTTCCACCGGTGTTAATGAATATTCCATACGCTGATCACCCACTGGGTGACTGAGTGCTTCCTTCTGTTCATTTTAACCCTTCTGACATAAGGCTTCAGTGAGATCCCCGCACAACGAGCTTACAAGCTAAAGGGGGAGAGAGACATTAATAGATATGTATGTGACAGATAAGGACACAAATGCTGTGGGGCTGGAAGGGGGGTATGAATAAAGGGAGCAAGTCAGGGCGACCCTGAAGACTGTCATCCATTCCTCCCAGCAGATGCTCTCCCTCCTGGGAAGCCCAGCAGGCTTCCAAATGGGTTGTCACCACTCCCTCATCTTTCGAGCTCAGGAGACAACTTTGGTGAAAGATACCCTGCAAGTTCAAATCCGGTATCAGAGCATCCATTCATCCGTTCATTCATTCAATCAATCGTATTTATTAAGCACTTACTGTGTGCAGAGCACTGTATTAAGTGCTTAGGAAAGTACGATCCGACAATAAAGAGTGCCAATCCCTGCCCACAACGACCTCACAGTGTGGGGGGGAGAGAGACATTAATATAAATCAACAGACATCAATACAAATAAATAAAACTACAGACGAATGCCTCCAAGTACTGTGGAGCTGGGAGAAGAGGGAAGAGCAGAGGGAGGAAGTCAGGATGACGCAGAAGGGAGTGGGAGATGAGGAAAAGTGGGGCTTAGTCTGGGAAGGCCTCTTGGAGGAGAAAGGCCTTCAGAAAGGCTTTGAAGAGGGAGAGAATAATTGTCTGGAAGATCTGAGGAGGGAGGGCGTTCCAGGCCGGAGGCAGGACTTGGGCCGGGGGTCCGCGGAGAGACGGGCGAGATGGAGGCACAGTGTGAAGGTTAGCATTAGAGGAGCAAAGTGTGTGGGCTGGGATGGAGCAGGAGAGAAGTGAGGTGAGGTAGGAGGGGACAAAGCCAGTGGTGAGCACGGGTGCAGTCCAGACTGCAGCAGGTTGCATCTCTGATGGGAAACCCATTCTGAGGCAACCCAGAGAGCCGCCTCCCAGCTCTCTCCCATTCCCTCATTCCCTCTTCTCCCACTTCCTTCACTCCAGGGCTTGGGAACGGTTTTCCAGAAGGTGGCAGTGTCTGTATGAAAAACAGAGACCGTGAAGCGATTACACACGATTAGGAGCCCATTAAGGCTTATTGTTTGATCATTTGAGAGCTAAAGAACGGATATATTGCAAGTTTTAATTTTTTTAAGATCATTATACTTCAATAATTGTCAAAAGTAATACCGATAGCCCTCATTACAACTTTGAGGAGTGAGTCGTGCCTAACGACTCATAGCAAACATTAATTCATCTGAATGGAAAGAGGAGACGTTTAGCAACTCATTCCGAGCTCGTACACGAAGTACTCTAATTTATGTCCTAAAATAGATTCTTATTGGCTGCCGGGAGCCCTCAAAATCGTTTTCCCCTCTCTACGGTGTATCTATCTGGAGCCGGGAACATTTTCAGGAGTAGTTCATTTAAGACTAAGCGCCTAGGCTTGATTTCTAAGGAAGTCACATTTCTAGATCCCCACGAGACACTAAGAGGAAGAACAGAGGCATGGAATAAATGCATCGAAACGGCTCGGAGGAGGTGGCGGGGTTCCAGATGCGGCAATATGCCGAACGCATTTCCTAAATAGATGGCCGTATGCTAAGCAGATTTTCGAAAATACATTCGGCCTCCTTTCTTAAGCCATGGGAGCTGATGTTGGTCATTTCCAAGTTGAGCCTGTGCTCTGAATATTTCTCTGATCTCCTTATTCCTTGGGGCTTCCCTGACCGGACCACACTTGAGCGATTGCGTTCTGATGGCGTGCCTCTCTGGGTGTTGGGCCGTTAAGTTTTCCGTTAATAATAATGGTGGTATTTGTTCAGCGCTTACTACGTGCCAGGGATTGTACTAAACCTGGGGGTGGATACACGCAAATCGGATTGGATGCAATCCCTGTCTCCTGTGGGGCTCACAGTCTTGATTCCCATTTTACAGATGTGGTGACTGAGGGACAGAGAAGAAAGATGTGCCCAAGGTCACACAGCAGACGAGCGGCAGAGCCCGGATTAGAACCCGTGACTTTCTGACTCCCAGGCCCATGCTGTATCCACTACGCCACGCTGATGTCTCCAGTCTGTTCAGGCTAAATGATTCAGCCCACGACTCTAGGCCGGAACTATCCACTGGCTCTTCTGTATCCCACTGACACATTCGCACCCGACTCTTTCGGTCGTGGGTGGCTTCTTATTGGGGCGATCACCAGTGTCTGGAGAAGGGAGCAAAATTCCTCTCCCCTGACTGACCCATCTCTCCCTGTGCTAGATGCTTGGGAGAGAACAATCGAGGAGATTACCCTTTAGGGTACTCATTCCCTAAGCACTGGGGCAGCACTTCTCCCCCAAGACCAGTTGCAATTATATGCACTTCCCTAATGATAATAATTGTGGCATTTGTTAAGAGAAGCAGCAAGGCTTAGAGGATAGATAAAGGGTCTGGGAGTCAGAAGGTCATGGGTTCTAATCCTGACTCTGCCGCTCGTCCGCTGCGTGACTTTGGGCAAGTCATTTCACTTCCCTGGGCCTCAGTTACCTCATCTGTAAAATGGAGTTTGAGGCTATCAGCCCCTTGGGGGACAGGGACTGTGTCCAACCTGATAAACTCGTATCTACCCCTGTGTTTAGTACAGTGCCTGGCAGGTAGTAAATGCTTAACAAATACCACCATTTTCTATATGCCAAGCTTTGTATTAAACGCCGGGTAACTACAAGATAATCAGATCGGGCACAGTTCCTGCCCTATATAGGGCTCACTCTCTGAGGAAGAGGGAGAACAGATATTAAGCGTGGCGCAGTGGAAAGAGCACGGGCTTTGGAGTCAGAGGTCATGGGTTTGAATCCCGATTCTTCCACTTGTCAGCTGTGTGACTGTGGGCAAGTCACTTAATTTCTCTGTGCCTCAGTTACCTCATCTGCAAAATGGGGATTAAGACTGTGAGCCCCATGTGGGACAAGCTGATTCCCCTGTGTCTACCCCAGCGCTTAGAACAGTGCTCTGCACATAGTAAGTGCTTAACAAATACCAACATTATTATTATTTTACAGATAAGGAAACTGAGGTACAGAGAAGTTAAGTAATGTGCAGACAGGTGGCAGAGCTGGCCCTCTGACTCCTAGGCTTCTACAACTTTAAATTCTATTGCTCCCCACTAACCGTAATTTAATTTTAGTGCCATTTTCCCCATTATATTATAAGCTTTTCAGAGGCAAGAGTTGTGTTTTCCTACTCTATTGTACCCTCTCAAGCACTTAGCTCAGTGCTCAGCATAGTGGCCCAGTGGAAAGAGTATGATCCCAGGAGTCAGCGGATCTGGGTTCTAATCCCAGCTCTACCACTTACATTCATTCAATTCAATTCATTCAATCATATTTATTGAGCGCTTACCTATGTGCAGAGCACTGTACCAATAATAATGTTGGTATTTGTTAAGCGCTTACTATGTGCAGAGCACTGTTCTAAGCGCTGGAGCACTGTTCTAAGCGCTGGAGGTCACTGAGGCCCAGAGAAGTTAGGTGACTTGCCCACAGTCACACAGCTGATGAGTGGCGGAGCCGGGATTCGAACCCATGACCTCCTACTCCCAAGCTTGTGCTCTTTCCACTGAGCCATGCTGCTTAGCACTTGGAAAGTACAACTCAGCAAAAAAGAGAGACAATCCCTGCCCACAGCGGGCGCACGGTCTAGAAGGGGGGAGACTGACATCAAAACAAGTAAACGGGCATCAAAAGCATCAATATAAATAAATAGAACTATAGACATATACACATCATTAATAAAATAAACAGAATTATAATTATGTACATACATAAACCCAAGTGCTGTGGGGCGGGGACGGGGGTAGAGCAGAGGGAGTGAATGGGAGTGATGGGGAGGGGAGGGGGAACAGAGGAAAAGGGAGGCTTAGTCCAGAAAGGCCTCCTGGAGGAGGTGAGCTTTCAGTAGGACTTAAAAAGGGGGGAAGAGAGCTAGTTTGGCGGATGTGGGGAGGGAGGGCCAGGAGTCGATGGCGGGACAGGTGAGAACAAGGCCCAGTGAGAAGGATAGCGGCACCACAGGAGCAGAGTGTGTGGGCTTGGCTGGCGAAGGAGAGAAGGGAGGTGAGGTAGGAGGGGGCAAGGGGATGGACAGCTTTGAAGCCAAGAGTGAGGAGTTTTTGCTTGATACGGTGGTTGTTAGGCAACCGCTGGAAGCTCTGTGACCTTGAGCAAGTCACTTAACTTCTCTATGCCCCAGTTACCTCCTCTGTAAAATGGGTATCAAATCCTTCTCTCTCCAACTTAAGACTGTAAGCGTCATGTGGGACAGGGACTGTGTCCACCCTAATTATCTTGTGTCTACCCCAACGCTTAATACAGTACCTGGTGCATAGTAAGTGCTTAACAAATTTTTTTTAGAAAAAGAGTAAGCGCTCAAGACCCAGAGCCCTTAATGGTTGGGCTCCAGGATCTGGGGGCAGTCAGTCAGTCAATCGTATTTATTGAGCACTTACTGAGTGCTGAGTATGCTTACTAAGCAGTTGGGAGAGTACAACGTAGCAGAGTTGGTAGACGTGTTCCCTGCCCACAATAAACTTACAGTTTGGAGGAGAATCCTATCCCACTGAAACTGGGCAAGCAGAAGATCTCTGTGCCTCAGTTTCCTCATCTGTAAAATGGCTATTCATTCCATCATATTCATTCAATACCTGTTATTATTATTATTATTATGGTATTTGTTAAGTGCTTACCATGTGCCAAGCACTGTTCTAAGCCCTGGGGTAGATACAAGGTAATCAGGTTGGACACAGTCCCTGTCCCATAGGAGGCTCACACTCTTAATCCCTATTTTACAGATGAAGTAACTGAGGCACAGAGAAGTTTAGTGACTTGCCCAAGGTCATACAGCAGACAAGCGGCGGAGCCGGGATTAGAAACAACCTCTGACTCCCGAGCTGCTGCTCTTGCCAGCAGGCCATGCGGTGCTCCCTCCTACTTAGATTGGGAGCCCCATGTGGGTTAGGAACTGTGTTTGGCCTGATTATTCATTCAATATATTTATTGAGCACTTACTATGTGCACAGCACTGTACTAAGCGCTTGGATTACCTGGCATCTGCCCCATTGCTTAGTTCTACAGTGTCTGGCCTATAGGTAGCATTTAACAAATACCAAAATTATGCACCGTAGGACACTGATGCCAATAGACAAGCCAAAATTGCAGTGGACACCACCAAGCAAAGACCAGGAGATGGACTCCCAGAGAAATACACATCAGAATAAAGACCAGTCCCATACATCTCAACATCTGTGACGGTAAAAGAGAGACATGATGCTCAGATTGAGAAGGAGCATTTAGCACTTATCTTCGCACGTAAAAACTTCATGTCTTTTGGGGCGGAACGTTATTTTCCTTGCAGAAGCGGATCATTAAACCACTAGTAACAATTTTTAAGAAAATTGTGTGACATACCTCCAAGATCACCAAGGCTAGTCTTTTTTTTCAACAGCAGTTATGTGATATGAAGTTGTGTATTGCTCTAGGGAGCTCATTAGCTATTGCAGACACATTATCTAGAGCATTTGATGAAATATATGCAAACGTAGTCTGAATTGGATATCCTACATGTAAGTGTATTACAAACACAAATCGCTAAGACTGATAAAATGAACAAGATTTTTACAGAGGGAGCCCATCAAAAAATTTATGAATGGAATTCAGTTGGGATGTGCCACAAAGGGAATATCATGACCCTATCAAGGATTGCGATATGCATTAGGTGTACCGTAGGGGGAATTTTGCAAGGCAATGGGCTAGTGGTGCTTTCTACCATGAGATTTGACATGTTAGCATGAAAATATGGGTATCATTTAGGTCTGTAAGCATGTAAGAGGGAGTGGGAGGCAGTATGTACTGCACAAATTAATCATGCTATAAAGAGAAATATGAAATTTGTGGACAGATCAAATACATATAAAATGTCAATATCAAGATCAATGTTTAATTTTGATAGGAATGACTTTAGATGAGGTTCTAATGATAATAATAATTTAGTGGAAAGAGCACAGGCCTGGGATTCAGAGGACACAGATTCTAATCCCGGATCTGCCACTTGTCTGCTGTGTGACCTTGGACAAGTCGCTTAACTTCTCTGTGCCTCAATTACCGCATCTGTAAAATGGGGATTAAAACTGTGGAGCCCCACGTGGGACAACCTGATTACCTTGTATCCACCCCACCTCTCAGAACGATGCTCGGCACATAGTAAATGCTTAACAAATAACATAATAATAATATAATATAATAATAATATAATGTTATTACATATAACCTTATAATGTAATGTTATTATTATTATTATGGTATTTGTTAGGCACTTACTATGTGCCAGGTACTGTACTAAGCGCTGGGGTGGATACAAGGAAATTGGGTTGGACACAGTCCCTGTCCCACGTGGGGCTCGCAGTCTCAATCCCCATTTTACAGATGAGTAGAGGCACAGAGAAGTAAAGTGACTTACTCCAGGTCACACAGCAGACACGTGGCAGAGCCAGGATTAGAATCCATGGCTTTCTGACTCCCAGGCCTGTGCTCTATCCACTAAGCCATGCTGCTTTTGAGACCTTGGACAAATGGTCAAAACCTCTAGATTATAAGAGTTTTGAGAGCAGGGATCATGTCTGTTTATGCTATTTAACTCTCTCAGGTGCTTGGTAGAGTGCCCTGCACAGAGTAGATGCTCAATAAATGCTCTTAATTGGTTGAATTGACTTGCGTTTTAGTTACTGATTATTATTTAAACCTTCCAGAAACTGCAGTACTGCTTAGCATTACATCATCAAATGTAATCATTCAAATGAAGTCAATTTTTATGACAGAGAATTAGGAAAATTCCAGTAATAGATAGGAAATGCTGGAGCAAAGAGCAGCAAAATTGACTTACAAGTGGTTTAAAGCATATTATCGGAACATTAAAGTAAGAAAACGGGATTTCCAAGGTGAGGGAATCAGCAATCCTGATTCAGGAGAGATGGTCACAAAATCTGGGGGGGGTCTGCTCCATCTCCCGACTTAACGTTCCTTAGGACCCTTTTGGGTTCTTCTTGGCCTTGCCCACTTTTAGCCCCAACCCTCATCTTCAGCCCCACCCCCATCCACCCAAAGAAACCCGAATTTCGGTCACCTTTCTCCAGGGTTGGACCAAGGGTGTCTCAACCTGAAAGCCCTTCAGAGCCAGACTGAAATCAACCCAGTTCCAGACGGGAGCTTGAGGGCAGGAGATGGTGACCATTCATTGATTCATTGACTGATTCATTCGATCATATTTACTGAGAGCTTACTATGTGCAGAGCACTGTATTCATTCATTCATTCATTCAATCTTATTTATTGAGCTCTTACTGTGTGCAGAGCACTGTACTAAGCACTTGGAAAGTACAATTCAGCAGCAGATAGAGACCATTCCTATCCAACAAAGGGCTCAGAGTCTAGAAGACGGAGACAGACAATAAAATAAAACAAGTAGACAGGCACCAATAACATCGAAATGGATAAATGGAATTATAGATATATACATAGCACTAATAAAATGACTAGAATAATGAATATGTACAAATATACACAAACGCTGTGGGGCGGGGAAAGGGGTAGAGCAGAGGGAGGGAGTAGGGGTGATGGAGAGGGAAGGAGGAGCAAAGGAAAAGGGGGGCTCAGTCTGGGAAGCCCTCCTGGAGGAGGTGAGCTTTCAGGAGGGTTTTGAAGGGGGCAAGTGTGCTAGTTTGGCAGATGTGAGGATGGAGGGCATTCCAGTTCAGAGGTAGGATGTGGGCCGGGGTCGACGGCGGGACAGGAGAGAACGAGGCCCAGTGAGAGGTTAGCAGCAGAGGAATGGAGTGTGCACGCTGGGATGAAGCAGAGTGGCTCAGTGGAAAGAGCACAGGCTTGGGAGTCAGAGTTCATGGGTTCGAATCCTGGCTCTGCCACTTGTCAGCTGTGTGACTGTGGGCAAGTCACTTAACTTCTCTGTGCCTCAGTTACCTCGTCTGTAAAATGGGGATTAAGACTGTGAGCCTCACATGGGACAACCTGATTACCCTGCATCTACCCCAGCACTTAGAACAGTGCTCGGTACATAGTAAGCGCTCAACAAATACCAACATTATTATTATGAAGAAGGAGAGAAGGAAGGTGAGGAAGGAGGGGCAAGGTAATGGACAGCTTTAAAGCCAATAGTGAGGAGTTTTTGCTTCATGCGAAGATTGATAGCCAGTGGAGATTTTTGAGGAGGGGGTGACATAACCAGAGCGTTTCTGTAGAAAGATAATCTGGGCAGCAGAGTGAAGTATAGACTGAAGCAGGGAGAGACAGGAGGTTGGGAGATAAGAAAGGAGGAGAGTTGTATTAAGCGCTTGACCAAGAAGAAGGATTTGAGGACTGGGAACTTCCTTTTCTTCAACTGTCCAGGTTCCACCTGCTTCCTGCTTCACATCCATTCTCCTGCAATCAATCTATGGTACTGTACTAGAGCACTGTAGTAAGCGCTTGGGAAAGTACAACAGAATTAGCAGAGATATTCCCTGGCAATAAGAGCTCACACCGTGAAAGTCCAACAAAAAAGGAATCTAAAGGCCTGATTGATTTCCTTTAGATCTAGCTTGATTAATTTAAGAGATGAGATATGAAAGTGCTTGCTAATTACTGCAAATCCACCTCAGGGGTCTGGAGCGGGAGGGAGGACAGAGAGAGAGAGAGAGAGAGGGAGAGAGAAAGAAAGAGAGACAGAGAAGCGCCAACCAAAAGTTCAAAGCTCTTGCTGACCAAGAACTCCAGTCACAGAAAACATTCTGCCCCCAGAGTTACATTACCATATTGGTGGGAGAGGATTAATTAATCAACCATTAAATCAATAGCATTTCTTGAGCGCCTACCTGTGTGCAGAGCATTTTGCTGAACATTTGGGAAAGTACTCAATCCATCGATCAGTTCTATTTGTCGGGTAGTCCTCTAGACTGGAAGCTCATGGTGGGCAGGCAATGTGTTATATTGTACTCTCCCAAGTGCTCAGTACAGTGCTCTGCACACAGTAAACGCTCAGTAAATATGATTGGGTGAATTGAATGAAAGGCAACCTACAGTGGGCAGAGCACTGATCTAAATGGTCGGGACAATACTGCAATAGTTGGTAGACACAGTCCCTGTCCTCAAGGAGTTTACAAACTAGGTGGGGTCGATAGACACTGAAATAGTTCACTGATTGGAGGAAGCAGGAAATGAGAAGCAGCATGATCTAGTGGAAATAGCATGAGACTGGAAATCAAAAGACTTGGGTTTTAATCCCCACTCTACCCTTTGCCTGCTAGGTGACCTTGGAAAAGTCACTTAACTGCTCTGTGCCTCAGTTTTCTCATCTGCAAAATGGAGTTCAAATACCTGTTCTCCCTTCCTCTTAGACTATTAGCACTATGAGGGACAGGGAACGTGTCCAAATTGAATATCTTGTATCCACCCCAGTGCTTACTATAGTGCTTGGCACATAGTAATCACTTAGAGAATACCACAGTTATTAAGTGGCTATGTACATGAGTTAATGCTTAAATAAAAGGTTGGAAGGGCAAAATTTTATGGCCCTAAATTTTTAGTTAGGGTGGACATGAAATTGGTAAATATGTAAACTGCTGCGTCTTACATTCTCTGTGGACAGGAAGTGCAACCTATGGTTGTGGGTATACAAATGCACAGTGGGTGCAGAAGGGCTGAAGAGGCAGTTGGAGGGGATATAAACCGGGAAGAAAATAAATGAATAAATAAATAAATCTCCTCTAGGGAAGGCTTCCTGGAGGAGATGAGTTTTTCAAACGGGATCTGAAGACAGGGAGAGCTGCAGTTGGGTGGATTTGAATGGGGAGGGAGAAGGGCGTGAGCGAGTGGTCGGCAGCAGGGCGAGGAGATGAGAACCAGGCCCGGTGAGTGAGTTAGCTTGAAAGGAATGAAGAGGGCGAGCTGCAGTGAAGCGAGAGAAGCGAGCAAAGAGGCAGAAGGGAGAGAACCGATCGAGTGCCTTAAAGCCTGCTTGTGAGGAGAGGAACGGGCAGCCATTAGAGGTTTGAGAGGCCGTTGTAACAGCAGAGTGAAGTAGGGACTGGAGAGGAGAAGGCGGGGGGCCCAGCGAGAAGGACTAGGGCATCAACAAGACCGGTTGGAGGGTTTTGTGTTTGCCTGCCGTAGAACCGTGGCTTCACACAGATGGCAGCTTCATCTGTTCCCATCTTGGAGTAGGCAAAACTCAGCCTTGGTTTCCAAAGTGTGAGATTTCAGAGCATCTGAATTTTTCGTCTCTAGTAAAATGATCTCTACCGAAATATCCTGAAAGATGCCCTGCCCGACTCTTCTCCCATTTCCACATTCTAAATGTCTAATTGGGATGGCTAATAAAACGTTTGAAAATTTGCTGGGTCAGCATAGGCTAATTAATAACTCTTTTTGGAAAAACCACTTAATGCACAATAGAGAGCAACAATTATTGTAACTCCATCCACTTTTTGCAATCGGGAGCTTTTAAATACGGATGAGGTAATTATTTTCCCTCGATATGTAATTTTATGGCCCTAAATTCTTAGTTAGGGTGGATGTGAAATTGGTAAATATATAAATTGCTGGCTCTTACACTGTCTGGGAGATGTCTCTTGGAGAGAAATTGAAAGGGCCCAGTCCAGCCCTCCTGGCTTCTTGGGGGCAAGTTTGCATATTTGCCTGGGGAACTGAGACTCCTTTGCTGCGGTCTGATTCCAGTAGTCTGGCCAGAAAGACTGGCCAGAAAGACAGAAACCCTCCCCAGAAAGGCCCCTCACGCCCCCCGCCCCGTGATGCCCTGCCATTATCTGAGGTGGAGAGAGGAGCCCCGAATCAGTCGACGAATGTCATCCTGTCAGTGGGATCCTTGACTCCTCCTTGACTTTTCGCTCTCACATTTACATTTCCTGGATCTGCCTTCTTCCTCTCCACCCAAATAGGGACCACCCTGATTCAAACATTCATGTAACAATAATAATAATAATAATAACAATAATAATAACAATGGTACTTAAATTCTTACTGTGTGCCAAGCACTGTTCTAAGAACTGGGGTAGATACAAGTTAATCAGGTTGTACCCAATCCCTGTCCTCTATGGGGCTCACAGTCCTCAAGGCGGCAGGTGAGCAGAAAGTTCAATCATCAGTCGATAGTATTTATTGAGCACTTAATATGAACAGAGAACTGTACTAAGCGCTTGGGAGAGTGCAATACAATAGAATTAGCAGACATTTTCCCTGCTCATAAGGAACTTACAGCCTAGAGGGGGAGACCGACCTGAAAAAGAGTAAACAAGCAATTTATAATATATAATTTGAAGTTAATAATAATAATAATTACGGTATTTGTTTACTGCTTACTATGTGCCAAGCACTGTTCTAAGAAGTGGGACAGATACAAGGTAATCAGGTTGGACATAGTCCCTGTCCCACATGGGGCTCACAGTCTTAATCCCCAATTTACAGATGAGGTAACTGAGGCACAGAGAATAATAATGATAATAATGTTGGTATTTGTTACTATGTGCAGAGCACTGTTCTAAGTGCTGGGGTAGATACAGGGTAATCAGGTTGTCCCACGTGAGGCGCACAGTTAATCCCCATTTTACAGATGAGGTAACTGAGGCACAGAGAAGTTGTGACTTGCCCGCAGTCACACAGCTGACAAGTGGTAGCGACGGGAATCGAACCCATGACCTCTGACTCCGAAGCCCAGGCTCTTTCCACTGAGCCACGCTAGAGAAGTGAAGTGACTTGCCCAAGGTCACGCAGCAGACGAGTGGCGGAGCCGGGATTAGAACCCACATGGGGCGCCTCCCAAGCCTGTGCTCTTGCCACTAGGCCATCCCGCTTCATAATTTAAAGATATGTCTGTAAGAGCTGTGGGGTTGTGGGTGGGCTGAGTATCATATGTCCCAAGGTCACAGATCCAAGGGCACAGATGGCTCAGAAGGGAGAGAGAGCCGGAGAAAAGAGGGCTGAATCGGGGAAGGTGGACTCTGTATGTACACGTAGCTCTCTTCTCGAAAACAAAGCACGCTGCTTTTGAAGGGGTTTGGAGTCAGCCCATTGGGCTGAATGGGAACGAGGCATGTGCCTCAGTACCCCCTCGTCCTCCCAATAGCATGGACACTGTTGAGCAGCCTGGACAAGCCCACCTTACAAGATGGCTCCCAGCCCCCGCTCATCTCCTCAGGGTTGTCCCGGGGGATGCTGGTGGAGCTGAGGCCATTTTTCCGAAGCCTGATTATCTGGCCGCTTCCCTTGTCCGTTCCACCTCCTCCTCTTTGCTTCGGCTCTCCCCAACTGCCGTTCGGCATATGTCTGGATGTGAACATCTGTGCTTTTGCCAGTAACGTTTTAGCAACCGGCTCACTTTAGTTGCCCCCCGCCAGGACACACGGGGCTCATTTTAAAGGGTGGGTCAACGACAAAGGTCCATTATAAATAACGGCTTAAAAAAGCAAATGATCTCATTGACCTGTCATTTATCCGTAATGCCGAAACATATTTGAGGGGAAGCTTATTTAAATGATCGTACGTCGTACAACTCGGGGACTTCTCATCCGAGCCAATTTCCTTATTACCAATACACCGCACTTGAACATTATTTTATTAATAGCTTGGGATTGAAATGCTTGCTTGAGTCTATTTATATTTACATTCATTAGTTAATTGCAGGAAGGAGATGAAGCTAAAAGTCGATCCGTGCGTGGCAGACCTTCTCTTCTGGAGTCAGAGGGGAAATTTTGAGTGCAGGATGGCTCCGGGGTGTCTCGTGCCACCCTGGGATTAGGTTCTGGGCAAAGGCAGTGCCGAAGAAAACAGCTTAAGTGAACCCAGTTCTACATAGGGAAAAGAAGGTTCGCTTCCAGTCCAAAAGGTAGGAGCTTATTCCAACTGCTAATAATAATAACTGTGGTATTTGTAAATGTGCCAGGCACTGTACTAAGCGCTGAGGCGGGTACAAGCAAATCGGGTTGGACACAGTCCCTGTTCCACCTGAGGCTCACAGTCTTCATCCCCCTTTTACAAGATAAGGCATCTGAGGCACAGAGAAGTGAAGTGACTTGCCCAAGACAACACAAGAGAAACATGACGGAGCCAGAATTAGAACCCAGGGCCTTCTGACTCCCAGGCTGGTGCTCTGTCCAATAGGCCAGGCTGAAGAGGGCAGGGGGTGTGGTCGTTGCCTGGGCCACGGGGAGAAAGAGCCATGCAGAAATGGTTCCAGGGCCCGCGATTGTCCTGCCCTGAACTCTCGTGAACCCTTCCCCATTACCTCTGTGTTTCCCTTTCCCAGGGCCATCTTGGATGTGCAGTGCTCTGCATACTATAAGCGCTCAATATTCATACATTCATTCATTCAATAGTATTTATTGAGCACTTACTATGGGCAGAGCACTGTACTAAGCGCTTGGAATGTACAAATCGGCAACAGATAATAAATACGATAAATACGATTGAATGAATGTGGGCAGAGCAGAAGAGAGGAGGACAAAGAGGGCATATGGTAGGCAGAGTGGCTATGTAGGCTCCTAATAGATGGGGAACCTATCTGCTAATTCTCTTGGACAGTACTCTCCCAAGCTCTTAGAACAGTGCTCTTCACGTAGTAAGCGCTCTATAAATACCACTGACTGATTCATTAATGGAAAGCTAGTAGGCTGGAAAGATGAGTGGAACAGCTATATCATTAATAATCAATCGACAAATAGCATTTATTGAGTGTTTACTTTGTGCAGAGCACTGTACAAAGAACTTGGGAGAAGACAGCTGAGCAGGAAGACATGATTCCTGATCCTAAGAAGCTTACAATTTAGTGGGGAGAGAAAACTCCCCCACCAAAAACATTTACAGAAACTGGACACACATGCACATAAGCACACAAACATGCACACACACATTAACAGACAATAAATACCAACTATAATTAAAATAATAATAATCATGGTATTTGTTAAGCACTTACTATGTGCCAGTCTTGTATTAAGCCTGGGGTGAATACACGAAAATCGGTTTAGATACAGTCCCTGCCCCTCATGAGGCTCACAGTCTTAATCCCCATTTAAAGATGAAGCTCAGAGAAGTGAAGTGACTTTCCCAAGGTCACACAACAGACAAGTGGCAGAGCCAGGATCAGAATCCAGTTCCTTCTGATTCCCAGGCCTGTGCTCTATCTGCTTGGCCTCGCTGCTTCTTGAAAGGAATATGTGTATGTGAGAGTGGATCTTCACAACTCTGAGAATTAGGAAAGTTCCAGCAACAAACAGGAAGTGCTGAACTGAGGGCAGGGACCATCCTCCAAACTCCTTCATGTTTCCGAGCAATGAGCAGAGACAGGGAGGACTGATGGCCTGCAGTGCTCAAACATAGGGCTGGACTAGATTTCCTAGAATAATAATCATAATTATGGCTCTGGTTAAGCGCTCACTATGTGCCAAGCATGTTCTACACACGGGGGTAGATACAACTTAAACAGGTTGGATACAGTCCCTGTCCAAATGGGGCTCAAACTCTTAATCCCCATTTTTCACAGATGAGGTAACTGAGGCACAGAAAGGTTGAGTAACCTGCCCAAGGTCTCAGAGCAGACAAGTGGTAGAGGCAGGATTAGAACCCAGGACCTCCAGACTCCCCGGCCTGTGCCCTATCCACTACACCATGCTGCTTCTCTAAGCAGAAATAAGAATATCGCCAGGATACAGAGAACCGTGGCTTGGGCTGTGTTATGGACCTCAGAGAGCATCTCCAAGTGGTTTGGAGGGAGGGGCTGACAGCTAGATACAGGTTTGAGGGGCACAAATGCCTTGAGAAGCAGTGTGGCCTACTTGATAGTGTACTGGCCTGGGAGTCAGAGGGCCCTGGGTTCTAATCCTGGCTCTGCCATTTGTCTGCTGTGTGACCTTGGGCAAGTGATTCACCTCTCTGTGCCTCAGTTATCTCATCTTTAAAAAGGAAATTGAGGCTGTGTGCCCCTTATAGGACAGGGAATGTGTCCAATCTGATTTGCTTGTATCCATCCCAGCGTTTAGAACAGTATCTGACACATAATAAGCGCTTAACAAATACCATTATTGAGTGCTTAGAACAGTGCTTGGCACATAGTAAGTGCTAAATAAAAACCATAATTATTTTTCAACAACAAAGCCCAACAACAGAAAGAATGGGGAATTATATTCAGGCCACACAGTACATTCAGGCCACACAGTAATAATGACTGTGGCATTTGTTAAGTGTTAACTCTGTGCCAAACACCGTACTAAGCATCGGGGTAGTTAAAAACTCAAATTGGACACAGTCCCTGTCCCACGTGAGGTTTACAGGAGGGAGAACAGATATTGAATCCCATTTTACAGATGAGGAAATTGAGGCACAGAGAAGGTAAAGGACTTACCCAAGGTCCTGCAGCAGGCAAGTGGCAGAGTGGGGATTAGAACACAGGTCCTCCGACGCTAGACCCGTGTGCTTTCCACAAAGCCACGCTGTTTCTCACCTTCCCCCTTTCAAGCTCTAATTCCGATTTGTTGCTGAGCATCAGAGTTTCTGCCCCAGACAAAGAGGGAGGAAAAAAAAAATTAAATTCTGCTTATTCAGAAGTATAATGTCCCTTAGCAAATCATTCTTAAAATGCAACACCCCCAGTTTGGAGCTGGGAGGCTCACTTGGTCGGGGGGGTGGTGATCAGTAAAAAATTCCTCTTTTATACACATGCCAACTTTGACTTCAAAAGACTTTATTCCCAAGGATAAACAACCCAATATTTGTGTAATATAATTAAGTGAAGGCATCTTTAAATGTCATACCAGCTTGTGCCATGCTTTAAATTGTTATGCATCAACAGAATTTAACGAGATAGCCAAGGATTCTACTCGCTGGGAGAATGTGATAAGGCACAAATACTGTATAGCTCTTTAATAGATTGCCAAAATAAAGCATTTTGTATGCAAATTATTCATGGAGTGGCAACAGAGTGCCAAAAATCACGCCCACTGGCCCTCTGCAATTAGTCGTTAAGTTGAAGTATCTCCAGACTGCAGAATCTCTTTCAATGGCTCCCAATTCTTGACGGCTCTTTTCATGCCACCAAAATGGGAAATGGGAACTTTGCTTTCCTCAGGAGGTTGGAATGGAAGGCCTTCAGAACCTCCTCCCCGCCCTTGCCGTCGAGACGGGACCGTTTGGATCGAGTCAGAACCATCCGCTCCCTGGCTCCTCTGGAATGAAGTCTGTCGGAGTGGGGGGCTTATTGGGAAAGAGGGCAGGCAGGAAGCAGCTCCCCAAATCCCCAACTGGCTCAGGCAGACGGCAAAATAAAACAAAACAAATTGAACGCCTCAGCTTTGTGTGGTAAAGAAAAAGAGAAAAGAAACATAAGCAGCTGGATTTCAGATTCCGGGACTGCTGGAGGAGGCCTGGTACAATTGGGTTTTAGTTTCTACCCTAATCTCCGCTCGACCAGGTTGGGAACAGGCACTACAAGAGAAAACTTCCTCCGCATCAAGCATTGTCTTTATTCTTAGACATTCCAGACTTTGCGGCTGCCAAAACAGCAGCCTGCTGAATAATTTAACCCTTTAGCGAGCCCCTCGAAAGCTTCTTCCCGGAGACCCTCTCCTCCAAAGCGGCCAACAGGGCGTGTTGATTCGGAGAAGCATAGAGCTCCAGTTCCAAGTTTTCGAACTGAAATCCAGCAAGTTAAAGGCTCCGGTGGGGGAAGAATAAAAATTT
Source organism: Ornithorhynchus anatinus (assembly GCF_004115215.2). Taxonomy (NCBI): domain Eukaryota; kingdom Metazoa; phylum Chordata; class Mammalia; order Monotremata; family Ornithorhynchidae; genus Ornithorhynchus; species Ornithorhynchus anatinus. The sequence goes on from NC_041730.1 coordinate 11,824,421, forward strand.
TAAAATCCGCCTCCTCAAATTCTCCCCATTTTCCTGTAAAATATTCATGCTCTCCCTCGAGCGGTCGTGGCCAAGAACATTTGCGGTGATGAAACCCGTTTTACGGAATCAGAAGTTTATCTAAATGTTCCCTTGGCAGGGCCCAGAATGCCGTTAGCCGAAAATGGCAGGGGAGCAGTGTGGCCTGGTGGAAAGAGTGTGGGACTGGGAGTCAGGAAACCTGGGTTTGAATCCCGGATCTTCCACTTGCCCGTCTTGTGACGTCGAGCAAATCTCTTCACTTCTTTGTGCCTCAGTTTCCTCACCTGTAAAATGGAGATTCAATATCTATTTTCCCTCCTACTTAGACTGTGGGACGGGACTGTTTCTGATATAATTATCTTCTATCTGCTCGAGTGCTTGTCACATCATAAGAGTTTAAAAAGAAACCTTCCCTAAGCCCTCATTTCCTCTTTTCCCATTCCCCTTCTGTGTCATCCTGACTTGCTCCCTTCATTCAGTGGGCCCCACCTCACAGCACTATATGTATAGCCTTAATTTATTTATTTCTATTAATGTCCGTCTCACCCCCTAGACTGTAAGCTCGTTGTGGGCGGGGAATAGGTCTGCTATACTGTCGTGCTGCATTCTCCCAAGCACTTAGCACGGTGCCCTGCACACAGTAAATGCTCAGTACATATGGAGGATTGATTAACTATTTATATTATATTATTATTAATTAACAGTCATTATTAATAATAGCAAGGCATTGTTTGGAGAGGGAGCCTGGCAATTTGAAGAACCCCTGACCCTGAAAATGGATCCCACGTTAAAAAGGAAAATGCTGAGGTGATGACTGGGGGAAACAAAAAGCGGGGGACAAGGTTCGAGGTGACTTCAGACTTTTCGCTTGGTGCCGTTTATGATCTTGAGGGAAAACAAGAGCTTGCAAAGAGACTGGCAGGTTCATTTTCCGTCGTGTTAATGCCGACCGTATTTTTCATTTACAATCTAATCATCGGAGGAGTAGACTGCAGGTCGGAGTTCCGTGGCGGTGATTTAAGGAGGCTGCGGCCAACGGTGCAGGCCCGGCGGCCTTTCCCAAGTAACCTGGAGGATTTACTACCGACTAAACAAAAAATCTAATTCTGATCACAACGATTTTATAAAATTTTGTGGGACCCCATAAACAACTGCTCTCACTCACGGGGTCTGGAAGTGGGGCGGCATAATGGTGGCCGGCAGCTACGGGTTAAATGGAATTTCCCACTTTGAGATGGGGGACCAGGGCCTCATTCTGGGCTGGAGAGAGGGGAGTAGGGAGGGACTTTCCTTCATTCATTCAGTGGTATTTAGTGAGCACTTACTTTGGGCAGAGCACTGTACTAAGCGCTTGGGAGAGTACAGTAGAACAATAAACAGACACATTCCCTGTCCTTGACGAGCTTACAGTCTAGAGGGGGAGACAGACATTAATAGAAATAAAGAAATGATAGATATGTAAGTAAGAGCTGGTGGGCTGGAAGTGGGGATGAATAAAGGGAGCAAGTCAGGGCGAAGAGAGTGGGAGAAGAGGAAAGGAGGGCTTAGTCAGGGAAGGCCTCTTGGAGGAGATGGGCCTTCAATACGGCTTAAAAAGTGGGGGAGAGTCATTGTCTGTCAGAATTGAGGGCGGAGGGAGTCCCTGAGCAGGGAGGGTGAGGAGGGGAGGGGGCAGCTTCACAGCAGCAAAGGTAAGGGAGTTCTCCTTGTCTTTTATAAAAAAACAACCAGAGTGGGAATCAAAGAAAAAAAACCCCAAACATCCCATCTTAAATTGGTAGTTAGTCCACAGGATTGATACCCCGGCATAGCGGCCTAGCCACGTCGCACAAATTTATTAAAGACCGATGCCTCCTGGATTCAATGGGTGTCCGACTCACGACGCCAAATTCCGTGCTGAATGCCAAATAAACACACAGCTGTCATGAGCATTTAATGGATTCTATTGGTCAGGGCCGCGCAATTGACAACTTGTCATTGACTCGGTTGGGAAAAATGGGAGCCAATGAAAATCAATCTTCTGATGCTCCACTGCCTTAAATACCAGTAGAGCAAACAAGCGGCCCTAAACAATACACCAGAAACCATATATCAATTACGCTAAATGCTTAAGCATTTTTACTTCACAGCCTGCAACATACAAAGTGTAGTATTCTCCCAGACTGGAATGGTTTGATAATAGCCTTGCATTGTTCTAAGACATCTGGCCTCCAGATAAGAGCTGCCTGCACTTAGATGATAATGAAAGTGGGCAGACTTAACATTGTGAGTTTAAAATTTCTTGGGTCTCAGAAAAAGGTTCTATTAAGCCCACTGACCCCAATTGAATATTAATTAGCTAATTAACGGATTTATTGTTCCACGCAATTTCTGGAGAGGCAATTTTTTTTTCAAGTGCCATTATTTTTTTAAATTATTTTTTGCATTGTGTATAATTGAATCTTTGCAGCTGCCAGCATCTTCTGCATGATTTGGCAAAAAAAAGAAAGGAAAAGCACTTAATTTTTTTTTTTTTGGAACAAATGTTTTCAATCCTTCCTGTTAATGTTTGGGGATTGGAGGGAGGAAGGGGAAAAGGGGAAAGGAACTGGTTATATTTCACAGTTTTTTTTTAAGCTTAACCTGAAAACGTCTATAGTCTTTCTTTTGCCTATTATGATTCCCTGAAGTTGGTTTGTTTTTTTTTGTTGTTTTTTTTTTTTTAGCCAGCCATTACTCCAGGCATATGTATTATTTCTAGTAAAGGGACAGCAATCTTTTTCTCTTCTGTCTTTTTGTGTCCGTTCCTTTGTTTTCCCTATCTCCCCTCCATCCCTTCTCAGTGGACAGTCTTGGGGTGCCTGTTGTCACCCCTGCTGACTTCACAGTTCAGGTGTCCAGCAGAGGTGGTCTTTCATGGAATAATTTTGCAGAAGCCCTCCTCCCCCAGCCTCGGCTCTGGAACTGGAATCCCAGGATCCCTGAGAATCCCGACCACCAGGCCCCAGAGGGCCATTTCTGATGCTTTCTAATAAACCTCTGTTCTGTATCGGGTTTGGGGGGCTTCCCATCAAGCTGAACCCCAGCCTGCCCCAGGGATCCCCACCGTGGGCCAAGAAGACCGGTTTTGACTAAACTCTTTCCCTAAACAACCGGTTTGTGATAGGAAAGATGGGGGAGTTCATCCATCCCTTCAGTAATTGCAACGGACTCCAGCAATATTGTCGGAGGAGAGCATTTTGGCGCCGTCAGATTTCTTTACACTTTCGGAATCCCTAATCGAGCCTCGGTGGGGAGGGAGGCCAGAAGACCGAGGGGTCGGGGCTGGTGTTATTATCCAGCGGAGGCGGGTATGAGAGAGGACTTCCCACCGGAGAGAGGAGCTGCGGCCCTCCAAGGGGCACTGGCTTTATTGGGATTTTTTTATTAAAACTTTCTGCTCCCCGCACCGGTAGTTTCATTGAAGGGAATGGCCTTTTGGTCCTCGGAGATTCCTCGGGAAAAGACCTCTGTCTCCTCCCCCCTCGGGCACCCCACAGGTTGAGAGGGGTCTCAGGGAAGAGGAGTTCGGTTTTTAGGTATTCAAAGGAAGCTTCCACTGCCCACAGGAAGGCTCTTTCAATTGATCAGTGATATTTATCAAGTACTTACTATGTGTAGAGTACTGTACTAAGCTCTTGGGAAGGTACGATTCAACACAATTACAACAGGGAGAGCAGATATTTTTCTCAGATGAGGAAATTGAAGTCCAGAGAAGTCAATTCCCATGTAGGACAGGGATGGTGTCTGAGTATCTTTTAACCTACCCCACTGCTTAGTGCAGTTCTCGGTGCAACTCTCATTTATGTTTACTGTTTAATGGATCTTCCCTTATTAATCTATGGTATCGATTGAGCATTTAGAGAGCAAGTACCTTATTGGTTAAGAAAATGAGCAACAGCAGGATACCCATACAGCTGCTGGATGGAGAGCTGAAATTGGAAACCAAAAAGCAAGAAGGGCAGAGGAAATGTTTTACGATAGGATAGAAGCAGTGTGGCTTAGTGGATAGAGCAAGGGCCTGGGAGTCACAGGTCATGGGTCCTAATCGCGGCTCTGCCACGTATCTGCTGTGTGACCTTGGGCAAGTCACTCCACTTCCTTGAGGCTCAGTTACCTCATCTGTAAAATTGGGATTAGGAGTGTGAGCCTTATGTGGGACAGGGATTGTATTCAACCTGACTGAATTTAATCTACCCCAGAATTGAGAACAGTGCCTAGCACATAGTAAGCACTTAACAAATACCATAATTATTATTATGATATTGCATCCCAGCTGAAAACGGTGTCAGCCCGAGGACACATCAGTATGACACAAGGACACAGAGAAGGAAATGGCTCTCTTGGAGCAAAAACTTCAGAAGGAATGAGAGACAAAGAGGAGAAAGAGAAAAGAGTGCCAGGTACCGCAAACATCAAGTAGGACAACATAACTCAACAGTTTGGTCTTTTGGAGTGCATTGTGTTGCCAGGGGACTGGAATTGGCCTTATCAGTTCATTCATAGGTGAATTTAAGATTGTCGTGAGCAGGGAATGTGTCTACCGACTCTGTTGTAGTGTATTCTCCCAAGCCCTTAGTACAGTGCTCTGCACATAGTCAGTGCTCAATAAATACCTCTGATGATGATTATGGTGATGATCAATGGTGTCTTTTTGGAATACAAAAGGACATCTATGTATAAATACTTTATCAGACAGTAAGTGCCTGCTGTGTGACCTTGGGCAAGTCACTTCACTTCTCTGAGCCTCAGTTACCTCATCTGTAAAATGAGGATTGAGACTGTGAGCCTCACATGGGACAGGGATTGTGTCCAAACTGATTTGCTCGTATCCACCCAGTGCTCAGTATAGTGCCTGGAGCTTACTATATTATTAGGTGCTGTCAAATCATTTCTGATTCCCAGAAACTCTGTGGATATATTTTCTCCAGATCATCCTGTCTTCTGCCATATCTGTAACCTTGCTAACAGTTCTTCCATTATCGGGAATATAGTAAGCACTTAAAAAATTCAATAATAATAATGATGATGATGATGATGATGGGATCTCAGTGAACCAATTAATGGTATTTATTGATTGCTTACTGTGTGCAGAGCACTTTTTTATGATAGGTGTTAATCGCTTACTATGTGCCAACTACTGTTCTAAACACTGGGGTAGATACAAGGTAATCAGGTCGGACACAGTCCCTGTTCCAGTGGAGCTCACAGTCTTAAATCCCCCTTTTTTCAGATGAGATAACTGAGGCACAAAGAAGTCAAGTGGCTTACCCAAGATCACACAACAGATAAGTAGTGGGCCCAGAATTAGAACCCAGGTCCTTCTGACTCCTAGGCCTGTGCTCTCTCCACTAGGCCATGACTGTACTAAGCTCTTGGGAGAGTACAGTACAGAAGACTTGGTATCAATCAATCAGTGAGTCAGTCGTATTTACTGAGCACTTACCGTGTGCGGAGCACTGTACTAAGCACTTGGGAGAGTACAATATAATAGAGTTGGTAGACACGTTCCCTGCCTACAGTGAGCTTACAGTCTAGAGGGGAAGGCAGACATTAATATAAATAAATGAACCATAGATATATGCCTAAGTGCTAGGTGGCTGAGTTGGGGGTCAATGATGGGAGCAGATCAAGGCGATGCAGAAAGTAGTGGGAAAAGAGGAAATGAGAGCTTAGTCAGGGAAGGCCTCTTGGAGGAGTTGTGCATTCAACATGGCTTTGAAGGTAGACATGATCCCTGCCCTTAAAAAGCTTACATTTTAGTGAACTGCTGGATCTGTGGCCCTGTGTGGAAAGAGACTCCGGGGAGTCAGTAAAATGTTGCTGACTAAACAAATGACGTAATGAGACTCATTTTTTGGAGGAGCCAGAGCTTAGTAAGCTGGCATCTAAGCCAATAGGGAAGGGTAGGGGCATGGCCTACTAGAAAGAATATGGATCTGGGTTCTAATAACCACTCTGCCACTTTCATCATCATCATCATCATAATAATTATAATGATGATGGTATTTGTTAAGGATTTACTATGTGCCAAACACTGTTCCAAGCACTGGGGTAGATACAAAGTAACCAAGTTGTCCCACATGGGGCTCACAGTCTTCATCCTCATTTTATAGATGAGGTAACTGAGGCACAGAGAAGTTAAGTGACTCACCCAAAGTCACACAGCTGACAAGGAGCAGAGCAGGGATTAGAATCCACAACTTCTGACTCTCAAGCCCGGTCTCTTTCCATTAAGCTACACTGCGGACAAGACATTTAACTTCTCCGCTCCTCACCTCTAAAACGAGGATTAACTACAGATTCTCCCTTCCCCTTAGATCGTGAGTCCCTCTGGGACAGGGATTACATTCGATCTGATTGTCTCGTACCTACCGTAGTGCTTAGCACAACTTCAAGGAAGGAGAGCTGGGTCGTAAATGCTACTGAATGGTGCTTCTAAGCTGGCTTAGATTTGGTATGGGAACCTCTGACATACCCAGAACCTTAAGGCGATGGGAGCCCTCCTGGGCAAAGATGTCTCCAATAAATTGCCATGACTGGTGACAGAACATTTCCTCTCAGAACAGAAAGTAAACAGCAACGGAAGTCTACACAGCTGTGGACACAGCTTGTTCACAGCAAGGCTTCGTTGTGGTTTTCAGTGGGTCAGGCTGGGTCGAGCTGGGCCAGGCTGACTTTCATGTTGAGCACACCAAAGACCCTGGCCGAAGAATGCAACCCCTGAGACAAAACTCTGCTCTCCGATTTAGTCAGTCAGTCAGTCGATCGTACGTATTGAGCACTTTCAGTATGCAGAGTACTGTACTTGGAGGAGTACACTTGGAAGAGTTCACTATAACCATATAATAATAATAATTATGGTATTTGTTAAGCGTTTACTATGTGCCAGGCACCGTTCTAAGCGCTGGGGTGGTTATAAACAAATCAAGTTGGACCCAGTCCCTGTCCCACGGGGCTCACAGTCTCTATTAACATTTTACAGATGAGGTCACTGAGGCAAGAAGAAGTAGAGTGACATGCCCAAGGTCACAGCAGACAAAGGGGGGATGCAGATTAGAACCCATGACCTTCTTGACTCCCAAGCCCGAGTTCTATCCACTATGCCATGCTGCTTCAATATAACGGATGTGTTCCCTACTAGCCCCATGTATGCTCTGTCTAGCCAAACTCAACGAGCTTGTTGCACCTGGACTTCTCCCCACCAGGGAAGTAGCAGACTGGATAATTCTAATAACTATGTGCAGAGCACTGTACTAAGCGCTTGGAATGTACAATTTGGCAACAGATAGAGACCATCCCTGACCAATGACGGGTTTACAGTCTAATCGGGGGAGACAGACGGACAAAAACGAGACAACATAATCACAATAAATAGAATCAAGGGGATGTAAATCTCATTAACAAAATAAATAGGGGAATAAAAATCTATACAAATGAGCACAGTGCTGAGGAGAGGGGAAGAGAGAGGGGGAGGAGCAGAGGGAAAGGGGGTGTAGCTGAAGGGAGGTGAAGGGGGGAAGGGGGAGGGAGCAGAGGGCGGAGGGGGAGCAGAGAGGGAGCAGAGGGAGCAGAGGGAAAAGGGGAAGCTCAGTCTGGGAAGGCCTCTTGGAGGAGGTGACCTCTTATGTTCCAAGCACTGTAGAGTATAAGCAGATGGACACAGTCTCTGCTCCACACTGGGCTCATTGGCTAAGGGGCAGGGGGAAACGGGTATTTTATTCCCATTTTACAGATGCCATAACTGAGGCACAGAGAAGATAAGTGACTTGCCCAAGGTCACACTTTCTTCTAACACAGGGCTGTTTCCTCGGACACACGGAAATGATCTGAGAAATGCTGGGAACCCCACGATCACTTGTCACTCAGGGCTGACTGGCAGATTATCTGGATAATGGCTGCCAAAATGTGCACTGAGGCCTCAACTCTCCACAACCTTTAGGCAAACAAAAGCCCCCCCAAACCTCACAAAAACAGGGGAGCCAAAGGAAATTAGGTCTCGGCTTCAGATTGGTTGGAAAGGTCCAGACGCTAATGGATTCTTCACTCCGGTGTTGGTTGCCCTCATCTCTCCGGGGTCTCCGATGCCCAAGGAGCTGGTTCGAGGGCACAGAAAATTCTGGAAAGGCTCCTGCCTTTTTGGGCCTCCCGATGCTCCTCTGTTTCTCTCAGCTGAGTGATGGGAGACATCGCTAGACGGAGGAGGACAAAGAGCCAAAGGGCCCTGGATTCCCAGCCATAAAAAAATTCCATTTAGGAATGATGATTTCTGCTTTCAGAAAAATAAAACTCTGTAATCTGGGGGAAGAAATGAACCACAGGCTACGGGGATTATTGCAATGTGCAAGCTCGTCCCGGCAAAGACCCTGTGCTAGATTCATCAAAGGTTGGTGGATAGTATTTCATATTGACTTTGACCTTCTACTCTAATGTAATTACTGGGATCATTTTATAAGGAAACAATTTAAATAACTTAAAAAAAGGAGGGGGAGAAAAGCCTTTTCCATTGCTGGAAACTGGAAAACAAAATGTTTGATTGAGGTCATCTTGACATCCATTAGTGTGATAAATGAAGTGGAATTCAAGGCTGTTCCATTATCAAGGTTCATTTTCATTGTTCAGATCTGTTTTTTTTTCCTCCTCTTCTTTTTTTTTAAAACAACGTGGCCTCAGACTCAAGGCTGATTACAATAATTACATTTTCTACCCATATAGTACAATGATTCAAAGAGTATTCAGAATGTTTCATTGTCAGCATTTAGATAAATGCTTATTCTTTCCTGGGGATTGCATTTTTTTCTCTGGAAGGTACAATAACGGTACAGGGTAGCTGTCAGAAAGCAGGGAACGGACACGCCCCGTACGTCCTCTCGCAATTGTTTGCAACTCCACTTGGCAACAGGGCCAGCGCGGTCCCAGATCGTTTAGAACGACCCCCCTATCCACCAGGGGCGATTAGTATGTTGTGCGCGGGGGAAATGGCTGTGATTCAGCTCCATCTTTAAAAGATTTTCAAACAGAATGCCGATCTGGGCCGAGGCGATTCTCTTTCCCGTACTAATTAGATGGCCCAGGAATAGGCCAGGGGTAAATCTGTCCTTGGGGAGCGATTTATGGAGTTTGGGTTCCCTCCTCCATAGGCGCTGGAAACCGGGGCCTTGAGCTCCTGGGTGGGGGTCAGAGTCACGGTGAGGGGCGGGGAAGGGGGTGCCTAACGGCCTGCCGTTCTGGGAATGTCGACTGTTTCGGTGGACCCCGAACGGTCGGACGGTCGGTCAGTGTGTCCGTTTGACTTGCCCACCGGGAATAGGGGCATTTTTCCAGCTGCTCATTCCCTAATGCAATTGCCCTGCTCTCCCTTGTTTCCCGAGTCTGGTCTGCAAGGTCCAGAGGTGGGGGCTGGGTCTCACTTGGGGCAGCTCAACATTCAGGCCAGATCAGGAGCAGCAGTTAAAGCTGCTCGATGGGTGGGAACAGTCAATCGGTGGTATTTATTGAGCATTGACTATGTGCAGAGCACTGTTGAAAGCGCTTGGGAGAGTAATAATAATAAATAGCATTCGTTAAGGACTTGCTATTTGCCAAGCACTGTTCTAAGCACTAACCTAGATACAAGGTAATCAGGTTAGACACAGTTCATGTCCCCCAGGAGCTCACAGCCTTAATCCCCATTTTACAGATGAGGGAACTAAAGCACTGAGAGGTTAAGTGAGGTGTCCAATGTCACACAGCCGACATGTGGCAGAGCCAGGATTCAAACCCAGGTCTTCTGACTCCCAGGCCCATGCTCTTTCCAGTAGGTTACGCTGCTTCTGTTGGGGGCAGGGAATGGGTCTATGAACTCTGTGGGACTGTCCCAAGTGCTTAGTACAGTGCTCTGCAGTGGTAAGCACTCAATAAATACCACTGATTGATACAATACAATAACACTGATTGACACGTTCCCTTCCCGCAGATGTGTTGGATGGACTGGATGGGCTGTAGACAGTATGGGGAGGGGGGAGGGAGTATAGGGGTAGGGAAGGCAGAGGAGGAAGTCAAGAGCTGCAGGAAGCAAAAGTTAAATGCCACTCCATTCCTCTGTGAGAGTAAAAGCTCTTTGTGGACAGGGAATGTGTCATTTGCTCCGAAGTGCTTAGTACAGTGCATTGTGTTCAGTGGGTGCTCAGTAAATACTACCTACTACTACAACACAGGGAAGACTGGGATGGAGGGAGAGAAAATGTGAGGGTCTTCCCCACTCAGTATATGATCACTGGACCATGAAGCAGTGTGGTCTAGTGGAAAGAGGAAGGACCTGGGAGCCAGAGGACTTGGATTCTAATCTTGCCCCCACCATCTGCCTGCTGTGCTAACTTGTGCGAGCCACTTGACTGCTCTGGGCCTCAGTTTTCTCTGTTAAATGGGGAATCAATTTAATTCAACTCAGTCATATTTATTGAGCGCTTACTGTGTGCAGAGCACTGTAATAAGTTCTTGGGAGAGTACAATAAAACAATAAACGCTTTTCTTGCCCACAGTGAGTTTACAGTCTGTGGGGAAGTGGGGGTGGATGAGCCCTTTGTTGGGCAATGACTGTGTTTGACTTGATGACTTTGTATCAACCCCACTGCCTAGTATAATGCTTGCACAAAGGAAGGACTTAGCAAATATCACTGGTATTATTATTATTATCATTATTAGACAATCATATTTATTGAGTGCTTACTGTGTGTAGGGCACTGTACTAAGCATTTGGGAGAGTATAATATAACCATGACGTAGGAGGTAGAGCACAGGCCTGGGAGTTAGAGATCATGCACTTAAATCCTGGCTCTGCCTTTGTCTGCTCTGTGGCCTTGGGCAAGTCACTTAAATTGCACTTAAGTGCAATTAAAGTCACTTAAAGAGAAGCCTTGTGGCTAGAGAAGCAGCATGGCTCAGAGGAAAGAGCAGGGGCTTTGGAGTCAGAGGTCATGGTTTCGAATCCTGGCTCCGCCACTTGTCAGCTGTGTGACTGTGGGCAAGTCACTTCACTTCTCTGGGCCTCAGTTCCCTCATCTGTAAAATGGGGATTAAGACTGTGAGCCCCACCTGATTCCCTTGTGTCTACCCCAGCGCTTAGGACAGTGTTCTGCACATAGTAAGCGCTTAACAAATACCAACTTTTTTTTTTAATTCCCCATGCCTCAGTTATCTTATCTGTCAAATGGGGATTAAGACTGTGACCCCCATGAGGGACAGGGACTGTGTCCAGTCCAATTTGCTTGTACCCACCCCAACGCTTAGTACAGTGCCTGGCAGATAGTAAGCGCTTCACGAATACCACAATTAATATAACCGGCACATTCCCTGCCCACAGTAAAGTTACAGTCTAAAAGGAAAGACAAACATTAATATAAATAAATAAATGGAGCTAGGAGGTAAACTCCCCACTTGATTGTAAACTCCTTAAGGGCAGGAATTGTGTCAACCAGCTATTATATTGTACTCTCCCAAGTTCTTTGTACAGTGCTCTGTACACTGTAAGTGCTCAATAAATAGCATGGGTTGATATGATTGATTGATATGACTTGGTTCTGAACCGTCATGAACTAAAACTAAATGAGAATCCTTGGAAGGTTGCAATAGTTCTAAAATAGAGCAGGAGAAGACGTCTCAATATTCAATAATTTCAGTAATAATAATGGTACTTAAGTGCTTACTATGTGCCAAACACTGTTCTAATCACTGGGGTAGATACAAATAAATCAGTTTAGACACAGTCCCTGTCCCACATGGGGCATTCTTAAACCCCACTTTACAGAAGAGGTGACTTAGGCCCAGAAAAGTGAAGTGATTTGCCCAAGGTCACCCAGCAGACATGTGGTGGGGCTGGGATTAGATTCCACGTCCTTCTGACTCCCAGGCTCATGCTCTACCCACTAAGCCACACTGCTTCTGGTATTTGTCAAGCACTCACTTTGTGCCAAGTAGTTAACTAAACTTCTGGGTAAATACGAAATAATCAGGTTGGCCATAGTCCCTGTCCCACAGGAGGCTCACTGTCTTAAGTAGGAGAGAGAATCGGTATTTATTTTATTTAGTTAAAAGGGTAACTATAACCTTGTTGTTTAAGTTTCCAGGCCTGTTGACCAGAGAATAATAAATAACTGTAAGGTTAAATTGTCATATAATACGTGAGGCAGAAGATGAAACTTTGGCCTCCTACGACCGCTGTAAAAGAATTTGAGCCAATGCTACAATTGAAAAACTCAAGCAGGGTCTTTCTTTGCTGATCTAATGGTGATTGGAATAAGAAATGTGGACAGACGGAAAACCTCCTGGAAGCGGATGAACTGGATTTAGACAAATCCATTAAAATATGTCATACCGCTGAAGCTAATTCATTTCTTGTGCAGGTGATAGGAAACCATGCGGCAAGAGGCTGTGGCCGGGAGCCAGAATTTGGAGGAGGTGGGCCTAATGAGAAAACACGACAATACACTGAGAAAGGAAATGACTTTAAATCATTTCAATGATTTAAAGTCACGAAGCCACTCTCTTCAAGATGGGACGATGGGACGGTCACCGGCCACAGTCATTTTGGGGAGAGGAAAGTCAGGAAAGGGACTGGTGACAATCTGGAAATGAATCCGGGAGAAGAAGAGAACGTTCCGTAGCGACCAGGTGATGGGCAAGCGAAAAGAAATGGTGGGGTGTGATGGGAGTTCTCCTTGTTGGCTTACAGAAAGAAGGATGATAATAATAATAATAATGTTGGTATTTGTTAAGCGCTTACTACGTGCCGAGCACTGTTCTAAGCGCTGGGGAAGACATAGGGGAATCAGGTTGTCCCATGTGGGGCTCACAGCCTTAATCCCCATTTTACAGATGAGGGAACTGAGGCACAGAGAAGTTAAGTGACTTGCCCACAGTCACACGGCCGACAAGTGGCAGAGCTGGGATTCGAACTCATGAGCCCTGACTCCAAAGCCCGTGCTCTTTCCACTGAGCCACGCTGCTTCTCCAATAATGTTGGTATTTGTTAAGCGCTTACTATGTGCCGAGCACTGTTCTAAGCGCTGGGATAGATATAGGGGAATCGGGTTGTCCCACGTGGGGCTCACAGTCTTAATCCCCATTTTACAGATGGGGGAACTGAGGCCCAGAGAAGTTAAGTGACTTGCCCAGAGTCACACAGCCAACAAGTGGCAGAGCTGGGATTCGAACTCATGAGCCCTGACTCCAAAGCCCGTGCTCTTTCCACTGAGCCACGCTGATGATGGAGTTAGTTAGATTGTCCATTGGGGAACAGTGGGAGAATAAGGGTGTTGTTATCTGGAGGAGCTCCAGGGTTGGGTGAGGTTGAGATGGAAAAGCAGATTTACAGAAGGAATGGGAAACATTTTCAACTACTGCCAACTAGAGAGAATATGGCCACAGGCATAACTTCTGCTGTTTAGGGAAAAAAAGGATACATTGAAGATGAGGAAGATATATTATTATTATTAGCAGTAATAATAATAATAATAGTATTTTAAGATGCTCAGTCTGTGCCTGTTACTTCATCTGTAAAACGGTAATTAAGACTGCGAGTCCTATGTGGAACAGAGACTGTGTCCAACCTGATTAACTTGAATCTACCCCAGCGAATAGAGCAGTGCTTGACACATAGTAAGTGCTTAACAAATACAATTATTATTATTATATATAGTGGGGGCAGAGAGTTTTATTTTAATAGTATTTGCTAAGCACTTAATATGTGCCAGGCACTGCTCTAACTGCTGGGGTAGGTACAAGCTATTCAGGACAATTAAAAGAAAACTCTCTGCCCCCACTATATATAATAATAATAATAATTGTATTTGTTAAGCACTTACTATGTGCCAAGCACTGCTCTGGGTTAGGTACAAGCTAATCAGGTTGGACACAGTTCCTGTCCCACAAGGGACTCACAGTCTCAATCCCCATTTTACAGATGAGTTAAGTGAGGTGCAGAGAAGTTAAGTGACTTACCCAAGGTCACTCAGCAGACAAGTGGTGGAGCTGGGACTAGAACCCATGACTCCCAACCCCATGCTCTATCCACTCCACCATGCGGCTTCCCTCTCACTACCCCACAGCTCTCCCTCTTCACTTCTCACTAGCCAGCTTGGTCACTGTGGCTTGTTCTTGCCTCTCTCGCCACAACCCTTTGCTCGGATTTTTCCTTCTGGTCAGAACTCCCTCTCCCTTCACATCCAGCAAACCACTGCCCTCTCCTCTTCAAGGCACTCTGAAATCCCATCTCCTTCAGAAATCTTTCCCTGATTAATCCCTCATCTCTTGAAGCTAGAGCCCCCAGCTGCTACTTCAGCCTAAACATTTGGATGATCAACACCTCCCTAATAATAATAATGTTGGTATTTGTTAAATGATAATAATAATAATGTTGGTATTTGTTAAGCGCTTACTATGTGCAGAGCACTGTTCTAAGCGCTGGGGTAGATACAGGGTAATCAGGTTGCCCCACGTGAGGCTCACAGTCTTCATCCCCATTTTACAGATGAGGTAACTGAGGCACAGAGAAGTGAAGTGACTTGCCCACAGTCACACAGCTGACAAGTGGCAGAGCTGGGATTCAAACCCATGACCTCTGACTCCCAAGCCCGGGCTCTTTCCATTGAGTCACGCTGCTTTATACTCTAATGCTTCCTTTCATTTTTAATTTATTCTACTGCCTGCCTCCTCTGCTAAACTTAAGCTCTTTGAAGGCAGAAATGTTGTCTTTTAAATCTACTGTACCCTCCCAACTGCTTAATAGCGTGTTCTAGCCCATAGTAAGTGCTGAATAAATACTATTGATTAATAATGACATTTTTAAAGGATTTATTTTGTGCTAAGTTCTGAGGCAGATACAAAATAGATATATGATCCTAATCCTAAATGGGGTTCACAGTGTGGGAGTATGTCCCCCAGTCTTGGCCTATGGGTGAAAGCAGGAGAAATAATGTCAGTACAAAGTTGAAGAAAACAGAGAAGTGCCAGATACATTCAGTAGGTAAATTGGAGAAGACATCCTGAAAGACTAAGTCAACTAGGAGTCCCATGTGGGACAGGGACTGGATCTAATCTGTTGGTACAGTTCTATCCAGGATTTAGCCCAGTGCTTGGCACGTAGTAAAGGCTCAACAAATGCCACAGTTATCCTCTAAACTCTAAGCTCCTTGTTATATTATACTCTCCCAAGCTCTTAGTACAGTGCTCTGCATACAGTAAGCGCTCAATAACTATGATTGATTGGAAACCATTGAAAGAATTGGAGTTTTACTAATATCAAACATGTAAATGTGAAGTTGTATTGCTTAGGTTTTTAAATTGGGCTATGTGATGTTTCACGAAGGGTCGGCTGATAGGGGTGACTTGGTGCAGATTTAGAAGTTAGGGTCTTTCAGCTGCAGGTAAGAGATGTTGATCCAGGGATTAATGATCAAAGCCAACTCATAAAGACACCCAATTCCTCCTGAATCGAGGAAAACTCATGCCGGAGACAGACACACACAAACACTTCTTCCAACCGCACGTCACGCTGTATTTCAGACAGACCTAAACTATGGGAAGAACATTCCCTGATCCTGTTGTCACGTTCTCTCCGAAATCTATAGCGAAAACACTCCCTCTGGCAGAATGGGAAGTTGTGTGGCCTAGTGGAGAGAAGTCGCTCAACTTCTCTGCGTCTCTGTATCCTCAGCCATATAACGGGGCTTAAATAGCCGTTCACCCTCCTGCTTAGACTGTGAGCACCATCTGGGACAGGGACCGTGTCTGATCTGATTGCATTGTAACTATTCCTGTGCTTAGCCCAGGGCTTGGTACCCAATAATATCATTCTTCTTATAATGTTGGTATTTGTTAAGCTCCTACTATGTGCAGAGCACTGTTCTAAGCGCTGGGGTAGATACAGGGTCATCAGGTTGTCCCACGTGGGGCTCACATTTAATCCCCATTTTATAGATGAGGGAACTGAGGCCCAGAGAAGTTAAGTGACTTGCCCACAGTCACAGCTGCCAAGTGGCAGAGCCGGGATTCAAACTCATGACCTCTGATTCTCAAGCCCGGGCTCTTTCCACTGAGCCACGCTGCTTCTTCTTCTTATTATTATTACCTGAGTGTGATTATCTGTAGCAACAAACCTGTTATTTTCATTCTGAATAATCTGGGGTGTTTGGTTCCATTATCAGAGCAGTAACACATTCCTGAAGACGTGTCAGCCAGGGAATGCTGGAATCTGGATCCCGCCTTGGTTCTGACAGTGAAACATGGCCACTGGGCCAAGGCTTGCCCAGTCCCACTTGCCCATATCACCAGCCTTCCCCCGGTCTCAGGTCCTTTCTTGACCTCTCTTCAGAGCTTTGTATCTTCCACATCAAACACACCTGAGGAGAGCCAGTGGCTGAAGCCATTTCCTCTGCTTGAAACCCCTTTTCTGCCTCTTACCTGGACCTCTGTGGGGAGGAAAACCACTGGTGCAGGGCCTTCTTTCTCCTGAAATCCTCATGTGGATTTCGGAGACCTCTAAATCCCAGCTCCACCACTCGTCTGCTGTGTGACCTGGGGCCAGTCACTTAACTTCTCTGTGCATCGGTTTCCTCCTCTGTAAAATGGGAATTAAGACTGTGAGCTCCGTGATTACCTTCTATCTTCCCCAGCTCTTAGAACAGTGCTTGGTAAATAGTAAGCACTGAACAAATATTTTTTTTTTTTAAAGCAGTTCTCAGCCTTCTGTTCTCTGGGCTAAATGCCCTATTTCTTTTCCTTCTCTCTGTAATGTCAAAGGAACTGCCTCATATGAGGTGTTCTGGCCAATTTGCATCTATGGGAAATGAGGGAGTGAGTCCAAGAGCTTAGGACAGTGTTTAGCACATTGTAAGGGCTCAATAAATACAATTGATTGATTATTTAACTGATCTCAGGAGAACATTTAAAAGAAAGTAACAATTGATATTAATAATATGATAATGATGGTATTTGTTAAGCACTTTCTATCTGTCGAGCACTGTTCTAAGCACTGGGGGGAGATGCATGATAATCGGGTCATTCATTCATTCACCTGTATTTATTGAGTGCTTACTGTGTGCAGAGTACCGTACTAAGCACTTGGAAAGTACAATTCGGTAACAAATAGAGACAATCCCTACCCAGTGGGCTCACCGTCTAGAAGGGGGGAGACAGACATCAAACCAAGTAAACAGGCATCAATAGCATCAATAAAAATAAATAGAATTATAGACATATACACATCATTAATAAAATTAATAGAATTATAAATATGTGCATATATAGACACAAGTGCTGTGGGGCGGGGAAGGGGTAGAGAAGAGGGAGCGAGAGGGAGCGATGGGGAGGGGAGGGGGAGCAGAGGAAAAGCACTCAATAAATACTATTGAATGAATGAATTAAAAGGGGGGCTTAGTCCGGGAAGGCCTCCTGGAGGAGGTGAGCTTTCAGTAGGGCTTTGAACGGGGGAAATGTGCTAGTGTGGTCAGAGGTCAGACACACTCTGACCACAGCAGAATTTCAGTCTCTCTTCTCCCCGTCCTCCTCCGACGTTTGAATGTCATGCTCCTCCAATTTCAATAACCAGAGGCGTGGAGCTGCAGAATGCACTGCCCCATTTCACATTTTGTCTTTATAAAGTGCCAGGTGTCACTTTATTTTAACTGCGGCTCTTTCAGGGCGGATGTAGGTTAGTTTATTTGTGCTATGATACTCTCGGAGATCAAATAGAACTCAATATGTGTCTGCCCCAATTTGCTGATAACTTATACTGTAATCTTTAAAGGAAACGTTAAATGCCTTTCCCAGATAATCCATCACTGACTGTGATTTAAGACTACTGTTGTTCTGCTAGGAGATTCGGAATATTCTGACAAGGTGATGGAGTGGTACAGAATATATAATTCTCTCCAGATGGAGTCTTAATTAAACTTTATGTTCTTTTTAAGGGCAATATGTATGTTTCCTTAGCTACTTCACTGAAGATAAGTTGAAACCAGAACCAGCCTGTTTTTCTATACAGCGAGCTGTTCTACAGTGAGCGGTCTAAACCTAATAAATCATTGAAAATTGAGAGTGGTCTTTGCAATTCTATTACCAAAAGTACCTCCACTGTTTGCAGACAATTTAACTAATGATAAAAAATATACAATAATCAATTCTCTTTTATTTTAGGTGCTTATTTTCCAACCCATTATTCTTGCCTGCACTCGATATTTTTAAACATAGAAAAAAGCCCCAAATCTCAACTCATGGATCTGTGATTACATTTACATTACAAGTGATGTATCTATGTTGCTTTCTGTAGGAGACCAGGCTAATTCTCATTTTGAGGAAAAGCAGGTCAGCTTCTAATCAAGATGCATGGTTGAGCTTTTTTTTCATAATATGTCTCTCTTCTGTGCATATTTTAATAGAGTTCTCTCTTTGGGTTTTTATCAGGGATGACATCCATTTGGGCCTTTTAGTAATAATCATACTCCAGTTTGTGATGTGCTCCTTTACAGATGGACAGACAGAGACAACAAACTCCCACAAAGCAATAAGAGTTAACTAGTCAGATCCCATCTTCATCCTCTTCCACAGTGTTCATCGAGCACCTACCGTGTGCAGAGCATTTTGCTAGGCACTTGGAACTGTAACGACAACTCGAATTGAGAACGACAGATAAGCCTTGGCCTGGAGATTTCATGATTGAGACTCTCCTCCTGTTGTACTTTTCTAAGTGCTTAGAACAGTGCATTTTCCTCAGTAGGCACACAATAAATATCATTGCATTATTGCCTGTGTGAAGAAATTGATTATAGTGATAGTGGTTTGTGCTTATTGGGACCGCACAAGAGAAGTCAAAAACACAGCCCCTACCTTCGAGGAGCTTCAGTCTAATGCTACCATCTTAAGCCAAGCACTTTTCCTATCCCTCCTTGATTGCTGCATCAGCTTCCTCCCGGCCTCCTGTCTCTCCCCACTCCATTCCATACTTGACTCTGCTGCTTGGATATTTTTCTACAAAAACGTTCATTCTGTATTTCACTACTTCTCAAGAGCCTCCAGTGGTTGCCCATCTACCTCTATATCAAACAGAAACTCCTTACCATCAACTTTAAAGCACTCAATCACTGCAACCACTTGGCCCCCTCCTACCTTACCTCCCTGATTTCCTACTACAACCCAGCCCACACACTTCTTTCCTCTAGTGCCAACCTACTCACTGTACCTCGATCTCGTCTGTCTTGCCCCCGACCTCTTGCCCATTTCCTGCCCATGGGTCTTGCATACCTTCCTTCTTCGTAATGATAATACTAATAATAATAATGTTGGTATTTGTTAAGTGCTTACTATGTGCAGAGCACTGTTCTAAGCGCTGGGGTAGATACAGCATAATCAGATTGTCCCACGTGAGGCTTGCAGTCTTAATCCCCATTTTACAGATGAGGTAACTGAGGCACACAGAAGTTAAGTGACTTGCCCACAGTCACACAGCTGACAAGTGGCAGATCCGGGATTGGAACCCATGACCTCTGATTCCCCAGCCCGGGCTCTTTCCAGTGGGCTACGCTGCTTCTCTAATCCAACAGACGATTACTCTCCCCACGTTCAAAGCCTTAGTAAAAGCTTGTCTCCTCTAAGAGACCTTCCCCAACTTAGCCTTTATTCCCTCTTCCACTACCTTCCACGTTGCTCTTGCAATGGGATTTGGACCCTTTTTTTAACCCCTCCCTCAGCCCTACAGCTCTTATGTCCACAATCATAATTGTTTTATTTATATTCATGTCTGACCTCCCCTCTAGACTGAAAGCTCAATGTGAACAGGAAACGTGTCTACCAACTCTCTTATTTTGTATTCTCCCAAGTGCTTAGTACAGTGCTCTGCATATAGTAAGCACTATGTGCTACAGTGTCTGACACAGAGTAACCTCTTAACAAATACCATTATGAGTCTTTGTCCCATTGGGAGCTCACAGTCTAATGCTCTGCACCAAGTAAGTGTTTAATAAATACTACTACAACTAATAATAATTGTGGTATTTATTAAGCACTTACTCCGTGCCAGGCACTGTACTAAGCCCTGGGGTGGATACAAGCCATTCGAGTTGGACACAGTCCCTGTCCCACTTGGGGCAGACAGTCTCATTCCCCATTTTACAGAATGCAGGAACTGAGGCCTAGAGAAGTGAAGTGACTTGCCCAAGGTCACACAGCTGACACGTGGCAGTGCCGCAATTAGAACCCATGACCTTCTGACTTCCAGGTCCGTGCTCTACCCACTATGCCACACTGTTTCTCTACTAACTACTCCTCTACTACTATTACTAAAGGGAAGGGAACAGCTGATGCTTCTCTTATAATGCTAACTCCTTCCAGAGAATTCAGAGTGAGACAGTGTAGCCCTGTGGAGATGGGAGATTGCAGGCCTGGATTGCAACCCCAGCACTTCCCCTGATCCCCTGGGTGGCCATGGGCAAGTCACTTGACCTCTGTGGGCCTCAGTTTCCCCTGGAGATAATGCCACCTGCCTCTCATTTCAATCGATTGTATTTATTGAGCACTTACTGTATGCAGAGCACTGTGCTAAGTGCTTAGGAGAGCACGGAAGCACAGAGTTGGTAGACATGTTCCTTGCTCACAGTGAGGTTACAGTCTAGAGGGGGAGGCAGACATTAATAAATATAAATGACAGATATGTACATAAGGGCTATAGGGCTGAGGGAGGGGGTGATAAAAGGGTGCAAATCCGAGTGCAAGGGTGAGGCGGTACTAGCTGTGATACTAAGAAGGAGCGTGGTACAGTGGAAAGAGCGCGGGCTTGGGAGTCAGAGTTCATGGGTTTGAATCCTGGCTCTGCCACTTGCCAGCTGTGTGACTTTGGGCAAGTCACTTAACTTCTCTGTGCCTCAATTACCTCATCTGTAAAATGGGGATTAAAACTATGAGCCCCACGTGGGACAACCTGATTACCTTATATCCCCCAGTGCTTAGAACAGTGCTTTGCATATAGTAAGCGCTTAACAAATACCACCATTTTACGAAATGCTTGAGCGAGTACAAGAGAGCAGAATTTATAGACATGTTCCCTGCCCACTACGAGCCCACTGCCTTGAAGAAAGCCCAAACCACAGCCCCTACATTCAAGGAGCTTCAAACTATTGCTACCAAGATAATCCACGCACTTATCCTATTCCACTTTGATTACTGCAACAGCCTCCTGGCTGACTTCCCTGCCTCAGAGATATTTTGAGGATAAATAGCACAACGAATTTATCAATAGAAATAGCATGCCATCAAGGCAATGTTATTATGAAGCCTGCTTCCTGATCCAGTAGCTTTGAAGTTCACTTGATTTGCACACACACCGCACCTACCAGCCTTTCCCTGCTCTAAGTTTTCCAAAATCCAGTTAAAGACCCCAGTCCAGCTGAGTCCATCGTTCATTCATTCATTCAATTGTATTTATTGAGTGCTTACTCTGTGCAGAGCACTGTACTAACCACTTGGAAAGTACAGTTCAGCAACAAATAGAGACAATCCCTGTCCACAACGGGCTTACAGTCCAGAACGGGGGAGACAGACATCAAAACAGGTAAACAGGCATCAATAGCATCAGTGCCCCCCCATTGTCCCTTTGACTTATTGCATTATATCTGGGATAATAATGAATAATAATAACAATAACGGCATTTGTTAAGCGCTTACTATGTGCAAAGCACTGTTCTAAGTGCTGGGAGGGTACAAAGTGATCAGATTGTCCCACGAGGGGCTCACAGTCTTAATGCCCATTTTACAGTTGAGGTAACTGAGGCACAGAGAAGTTAAGTGACTTGCCCAAAGTCACACAGCTGACAAGCGGCGGAGCCGGGATTTGAACCCATGACCTCTGACTCCCCAGCCCGTGCTATTTCCACTGAGCCATGCTGCTTCTCTAATGGGGCCGGTGGAGGTGAATGCTAGTTCTCAAGTCCCAAATGAAAAGATACAGGGAAAAATCATTTCTATGTGAATGCCTTCCCTCTGCATCCCCATTCCTGTCTCCCGTTTTGTTGAAACAAAGAACTCCCAGGAACTAACGAGGGCTTGGGGATCCCTCAATCTGGGAGCTGTAGAGTGGAGTCTCTGCTTGATGTAGATTTCGCATTCCTTTTGGGAAAGGACGTTGGGAGAGCGGCAGAGGTTTCCTGTCAATCAATAGTATTTACTGAGGACTTGCTCCTCTAATAATAATAATAATGTTGGTATTTGTTAAGCGCTTACTATGTGCCGAGCACTGTTCTAAGCACTGGGGTAGACATAGGGGAATCAGGTTGCCCCATGTGAGGCTCACAGTCTTAATCCCCATTTTACAGATGAGGGAACTGAGGCCCAGAGAAGTTAAGTGACTTGCCCACAGTCACACAGCCGACAAGTGGCAGAGCTGGGATTCGAACTCATGAGCCCTGACTCCAAAACCCATGCTCTTTCCACTGAGCCACGCTGCTTCTCTAGATTGAAAGGTCGTCGTGAGCAAGTTATGTATCTTTATATTGCTATATTGCATGCTCCCAAGGGTTTAGTACACTGATCTGTACACAGTAAGCGCTCAGTAAATACTACTGACTGATTCTGTGTAGAGCATTGTACTCTCCCAAGCACTTGGTAGAGTGATCTTTATGCAGTAAGTGCTCAATAATACAACTCGCTGATGGACTCTGTGTAGAACACTGTCCTAAGCCCTTGGGAGAGTATGGTAATCAGTCAATAGTATCACTGAGCACATTGTGCACAGCAGAGTACTAAGGCCTCGGGAAATTACAGTAATCAATCAATCGATCAATTGATTGGAAAGGAGCATGGCCTAATGGAAGAATCTCGGGCCTGGGGGTCAAAAGACCTGGGTTCTAATCCCAGCTCTGCTGGTTGTCTGCCTGAGCAAGATCCTTAAATTCTCTGTGCCTCAGTTTCTTCAACTGTAAAACAGGGATTCAATACCTACGCTCCTTCCTTCTTAGAGTGTGAGGCCCCATTAACTTGTATCTACCTCAGGGCTTAGAACAGTGCTTGACACACAGTAAGTGCGTAACCAATACTACAATAAGTAAATAATAAAATTAGTATTTCTAGAGCACTTGCTCTCTGCAGAGACCTGTAGGCCCCATCCCTGCCCTCAGGGTGATTACAGTGCAGGGGAAGCAGGGGCCCAGTTAGATGGCTGCCCTGGGCAAACTGGGAGCAACAGGACCAGGATCTGGAAGCGGGAGGCTCCTGTCACCTGAGCAGACAAGGTGAAAAATTTTTTCTGCCAGGTCAGCCAGTCAGTCGTATTCATTGAGCACTGTACTAAGCGCTTGAGAGAGTACAATGTAACAGACACATACCGACAAGGGGTTTACAGTCTAGAGTGGGAGAGCCATTAATAGAAATAAATACATTACAGATACATACATTAGTGCCGTAGGACTGGGTGGGGGGAGATGAATAAAGGGAGCAAGTCAGGGCAATTAGGAAAGGAGTGGGAGAAGAGGAAAGGAGGGCTTAGTCTGGAAAGACCTCTTGGAGGAGACTATGAGAGGAACAACTGCAGCCGGAGGGCCACTGTCTCTTGAAAAGCAGCGAGATCTTTCAGTGGGTTGATTTCAAACTCTGTCATAGCGTACTCTCCCAAGCGCTTAGTACTCTGCACACAGTAAGCACTCAATGAATACAATTGAATGACTCATTTTCTAGGGGTGGCTGTCCTGGGGGGTGGTTGCTGTCAGCCAAGTGCCCGGTCTTCTGTCCCCCAGAAGGAGGTAACTTACAGGATGAGCCCTGTGGAAAGCACCCAAACAAATGTCTCCTGGCCAGTCCTGGCCTGGCTGCTAGGCCCTGGCCTATGGGGCCCAGAGAGATTGAAGTATTCAGTTATGCCACCCAGGCTGGGACTTAATAATCATGATTCTGATATTTATAAAGCTCTTACTGTCAAGCTCTGTATGCCAGAGTCTTGTCTTATGCTGCTGAGTCAGCCGCTACTCACACCAACACCATGGACACATCTCTCCCAGAACACTCCACCTCCATCTGTAATCCTTCAGGTAGTGGATCCATAGAGTTTTCTTGGTAAAAATATGGAAGTGGTCCTTCCACGCAGTTAACTTGAGTCTCCGCTCTCAACTCTCTCCCGTGCCACTACTGACCAGCACAGGTGAGTTTTGACTTGTAGCAGATCACCTTCAACTCGCTAGCCACCGCCCAAGCTAGGAATGGAATGGGTAGGCCTCTGCTTGACTCTCCCTACCGTAATCAAGACTGGTAAAGTACTGGAAACTCTTCAGGTGCGACCTGAGAGGGGAAGCACTGGGGTAGATACAGCTTAAACAGGTCAGACACGGTCTCAGTACCACATGGGGCTCAGTGTCCAAGTAGGAGGGAGAATGGATGTATAAACTCTATCATCATCATCATCATCATCATTATATTTGTTAAGCACTTACTATGAGTCCAGCACTGTTCTAACTGCTGGGATAGATACAAGTTATTCAGGTTGGACCCAGTCCCTGTCCCACATGGGGCATTCAGTCTAAGTAGGAGAAAGAACAGGTACTGAATCCCCAGATTACAGATATGGAAACTGAGTCTCTGAGAAATCAAATTACTTGCCCAAGGCCAACCAGCAGGCAAGCATTGGAGTTCAGAGTTGCCTTGAAGAAGGATTGATTGATTGATTGATTGATTGGAATAGATGTTTCACCCACCCCGCAAAAGCATTCTTGCATCTGACACTTCCAATATCTTGTCTTATGCCGTCGAGCTGTTTCCAACCCATAGGAAACAAAATTTCTTGGTCAAAATACGAAAGTGGTTTACCATTGCCGCCTTCCGCTCAGTAAACTCGAGTCTCCGCCCTCGATTCTCTCCCATGCTGCTGCTGCCCAGCATGGGTGAGTTTTGACTTGTAGCAGATTGCCTTCCCCTCATTAGCCACTGCCCAAACTAGGAATGGAATTGGTAGGCCTTTGCTTAACTCTTCCTCCATAGCTGAGACTGGTAGAGGACTGGAAACTCTCCAGGTGTGACCCTGAAAGCTGCTTCCAATACCACCTGCCTATTTATTCCTTATTCTGGAAATAGCAGGATCATTATTCGAACAAGACCTTTTCCTCCACTGTCTACCCACTCCCCTCACACTTTCCAGCAGTCAGTTATTGTTCTCTGCTTGCAATGTTACATTCATTTTCGTAGCATCAGACTGCAGTGATACAAACACAGAGTGAAGAGGTGGAAAGGACGTAAGAACAAAGCCCCTGTTTAGACATGAATAGTTCGATAATTTGCATGAATGAGGGAAATGCAGCACATTTCATTGAGGGGAAATGGATTTTTAAAAATCACTTTTAAGGGTTGCTGCAGATTTGAAATTGCTCTGGAGAAGTGGTTTTGAGAGGTTATCTCTTCTCTAATGAAAGCAGAGAGATGGGAGTAGGGACGGCCTAAAAAACTCTTGAAATGATGGCCAACTTCATTTATTCATTCATTCGATCGTATTTATTGAGCACTTACTCTATCCAGTGCACTGTACTAAGCATTTGGGAAAGTACAATACAATAATAAACAGACACATCCCCTGCCCACAATCCCAAGCAGAAGGGCAGGAGGCCTGAGGCTGGGCAGGCCCAGTCTACTGCTTTAATTCATTCAACCATACTTACTGAGGGTTTACTGTTTGCAGAGCACTGTATTAAGCGCTTGGGAGAGTACATTGTAACAATAAACAGACACATTCCTGCCCACAACGAGCTTACCGTCTAGAGGGGAAGACAAACATTAATAGAAATTAATAAATTACAGGTACATACAGAAGTGCTGTGAGGCTGGGAAGGGGGTTGAATAAAGGGAACAGGGAGGGAGACCAAAAAGGAGTGGGAGAAGAGGGAAGGAAGGTTCAGTCAGGGAAGGCCTCTTGAAGGAGATGTGCCTTCAATAAGGGTTTAACGGGGGGGTGGGGGGAGAGTCATTGTCTGTCAGATTTGAGGAGGGAAGGTGTTCCTGGACAGAGGTGGGATGTGGGTGAGGGGTCAGCAACGAGAGGCTACCATTTTCCCTGCTCCTCTTTGATAAATCTCATGGGGAGAAGGCACCCAGGAGACTTCCAAGTTTAAGAGGATGAGGCATTCCTCATGAGGGTGAGAGCCTCCTGGCGCTTTGCTCCATTACAAGAGGAGTGGCCTAGTGGAAAAAACATGGTCCTTGTAGTCAGGAGACCTGGTTCTAGCCATGACTCCACCACGTGTCTGCTATGTGACCTTGGGCAAGTCACTTAACTTTTCTGGCCATCATCAGGAAAATGGCAATTAGAGACGCTATCTCTGGGACCCTGGCACATGCAGTTCCCAAGATGAGACACAGCATGGCCTAGCGGAATGAGACCGGGCCTGGGAGTCAGAGAATGTGGATTCTAATCCCGGTTCTGCCACTGGCCTGTTGTGTGATCTTGTGCAAGTCACTTCATTTCCCTGTGCCTCAGTTTCCTCATAAGTAAAATACAAATTCGATACCTGTACTTTCTAATAATAACTGTGGCATTTGTTAAGCTCTTACTACGTGCCCAGCGTGGGGCTAGACATAAGATTCTCAACTCAGACAAAGTTACTGTCCCCCGTGAGGCTCCCAATCTAAGCAGGAGGGAGAAAGGTAACTAATTGCCATTTTACAGGTGATGAATTAACATAGGGCCAGAGAAGTTAAGTGACCTTCCCAAGGTCACAGACCAGACAAGCAGTGGATCTGGGATCAGAACTCAGGTCCTCTGACTCCCTGTGCCCTTTCCACTAGGCCCCTGCTTCTGTACGGAGTAAAGAGCCTCTAGACTGTAAGCTCGTTGTGGGCAGGGAATGCGTCCACTTATTGTTGCATTGAACTCTCCCTAGAACTTAGTACGGTGCTCTGCACACCGTAAGCACTCAGTAAATATGATCGAATGAATGAATGAGAGCCAGGAAGCTCACCCGCCGAATCCCTCATCCTCCTCAACTTGGAAGTCTCCCAGTGGCCCTCTCCCCGTGAGATTTATTGGAGAAGAGCGGGGAAAATGCTAGCCCGCAGATTAAAAGCAACTGGATACTGTGCGATTTATATCCTATCCAAGATGATAATGAGGTGGTTAATACAGAGATACAAGGCAGTAATAAACCACTGACTTGGACGGAACTTGCCACGAGGCTGGATTATCGTTCAGATCCTAGGAGATCGATGACCCACCCAGCTGGGCCAGCCTCCTCCCCTCCCGCCTCCCACCAGACGGGCAGAAATCTCCACTTTTCTCTCTATCGCAAGGGCTCGTGAGGGGCCCCAAGACTGTAAATTCACCGAGGAGTCGGAGGGAATGTATTTATTCAGCAGTTTTATTAATGGGGAGTGGGCCCACACAGCTCAGTCCCCAAATACGCCTCTTACCCGCTCAGGCTTTCTTCTCTGCAGCCGCCAGGCCAATGATGAATCCACTTAGTCACGCCCGGCCACTCGCTCGCGGCTCAAGACACCTCATTTTCAGCTCTGCCAAACCAAGAGGAGAGAATTCTGATCGCTGCGTCCCTAGCAAGAGCCCCCTCACCAAGAAGGAAGCTACGTTCCATCAGGGGAGATTGCTGGTGAATAATGATAATGACTGTGGGATTTGTTCAGTGATTACTATGTGCCAAGTACTGTACTAAGCACTGGAGTAGATAGAGTACAATCAGGTCAGACACAGTCTGTGTCCCATGTGGAACTCCCAGACTAAAGGAGAGGGAGAATGGGTATCTAATTGCCTTTTCATAGATGATGAGGAAACTGAGGCACAGAGAAGTGAAGTGACTTGCCTGAGGTCACACAGCGGGCAAGTGACGGAGCTGGGGATTAGGAGCCAGTGGCTGCTCTTTCCTCTAGGCCTCACTGCTTCTGGGGTCCACTTTGGCCCCCCTTCTTCCATCCTTTGGGTCTCTTCCCTTTCCTTCCACCTCTTGGACCCCTTGGGGAAGGCCAGTTCAAGCCAGAATGGGCGAGGAGACAAAACCTAGAAGCTCAGGAGCCTACACCTGTTCCCCGTTAAGATCAGCAGCTGTGTGGGGGATGGAACAGGCCTTGTGATTATTTAATAATAATTCAAAAAAATAAAAACTATGGTATTATTTGAGTGCTTACTATATGTTAAACACTGTTTGAAGCAGTGGGGTAGAAACAAGTTAATCAGGTTGGACACAGTCCCTGTCCCACATAGGCTCACAATCTAAGTAAGAAGTAGTAAAATTTAATCCCAGTTTTACAGAGAAAGTAACTGAGACACAGAGAAGTTAAGTGACTTGCCCAAGATCATGTAGCAGGCAAATTGGGGATTTGGGGATTAGAACCCATGTTGTTACTCTTTCCACTAGGCCCCACTGCTTCTGGGGTTAACCTTGGCCTCCCTTCTTCCACCCTACAGGTCTCTCCCCTTTGCTTCGACCTCTTGGACCTCAGGGAAGGCTGGTTTCTAGCCAACAGGGGCAAGGAGACGAAACCCAGAGGCTCAGGAACATAATCTGAAATTTAGAAGATCTTTGTGGGGCAGGAACAGGTCTTGTTTTTAATTATAATAATAATAATAAAATGTGGTTCTTGTTAAGCGCTTACTATATGCCCAGCACTGTTCTAAGCACTGGGGCATATATAAATTAATAGGATGGACACCTGTCCCACCTGAGGTTCACAGTCTATGTAGGAGGGAGTAGGATTTAATCCCAATTTTCTGGATGACGGAACGGAGGCAAAAAGAAGTGAAGCGACGCAGATACTCAGCAGAATCAAAATTAGGACCCCAATCTTCTGACTCCCAGGCCCCTGTTCTTTCCACTAGGCAACACTGCTATTCAAGTGTTTTTTAAGTGCTTAATATAGTGCAGTGCACTCAATAGGTTCTCAATAAATACATGACTTCTTTTACAACTATCCCACTCTTCAGGGACCCCAGGCAAGGCTGGGCCCTTCATCAGAAGCCTCTGTATCTGCCAGGAGGAAGCCAGGGCCCTTTGCTGGAGAGCCCAAAGCCTGAGGCCCTCACGCAGATTTCTGCTTCTTCCAGAGGGAAAACTTCCTCAAATCCACAGGGACCAAAATATATGAGGATCTATCTGACATGGCAAAAGATAAAATGTTAGAGGAAATGGTCCAGAAATGGTAAAATAGAAACGAAGGGATGAAATAATCTACCCATGCTTTTATGCGGCAGTACAGAGATCCAAAAAAAGAAAAAAAATAACCCAAAACCCTGTCGTTTATTGAGAATCATTTTTTTCCTGGGGAAACCGTTTATGCAAAAATCTCTCTAGAAGTTCCATTTTATATTTGTCTATTGTCTATCTCTCTGTGGGAGTGGTCTCAATTAAAGACTTTCCAACCATTTCCCCTAAATGATCATCTTTTCAGATGGAATTCGTAGTTACAGATCGATCAGTCGATTTATGGTGTTTATTGAGTGCTTACTGTAAGCAGATCACTGTACTAAGTGCTTAGGAGAGAATAGTACAATAGAGGTAGTAGATATTACCCCTGCCCACAAGGAGTTTACAGATTGTGTGGGTAGGGTGAAGGACACAGACATTAAAATAAATTACAGATGGGTGAAACAGAAGAGTGTAATGATGATGATGGTATTTGTTAAGCGCTTACTATGTGCCAAGCACTGTTTTAAGCGCTGGGGTAGATACAAGGTAATCAGATCGTCCCATGTGGGGCTCCCAGTTTTAATCCCCATTTTGCTGATGAGGTCACTGAGGCACTGAGAAGTTAAGTGACTTGCCCGAGTCAAACAGCTGACAAGTGGCAGAGCCGGGATTAGAACCCACAAACTCTGACTCCCAAATCCGTGCTCTTTCCACAAAGCCATGCTGCTTCTCTGTTAAGGAGAAGTAGCATGGCATAGTGAATAGAGCATGGGCCTGGGAGTCAAGAGAACCTGGGTTCTAATCCTGACTCCCCTAACTGCCTGCTGGGTGACCTTGGGCAAGTCACTTCACTTCTCTGGGACTCTTACTTCATCTGCAAAATGGGGATTAAGAGTGTGAGCCCCATGTGGGGCAGGGATTGTGTCCAACCCAATTAACTTGTAGCTATCCCAGCACTTAGCACAGTGCCTGGCACTTAGTAAGCAGTCAATAATGCCAGCATTATTATCATTATAAATGCAGAAGTGTTGTGGAGATAAGGTTGGTGTAAATATCCAGTGCTTCAGGATTACAGGTCCGGGTGCATAGGAGAGCAGAAGGAGGGCAAATGGTGAAATTATAAGGATCAGAAGACTATTCCCAGCACTTCAGAGGGGGAAGAAATCTTCTTGGTTTTGTAAGGAATTAAAATTTCCATTAGCATGTAAAGTTAATTTGATAATAAAAATGAAAAGTCCTGACCACGTGTGGAAAGACTTAGGTTTGTGGGGTTGAACAACTGAGTGGATGATTCCCTGGGCCAGGATTATTTAGTTGTGTCAAATGGTTCGGATCATCCGGCTATGCAGAGGCCTGTTCCTTAATAATATTTATTATCATTATTAATAATAATCATCACAGTACTATTTTTCAGCATCTACTTTGTGCCTAGGATAGATGCGATACAAAAAGATAGCAGTCCCTGTCCCACATGGGCTCACAGTCTAAGCGAGAGAGAACACATATTTAATCCCTATTTTACTGACAAACTGAGGCACCGAGAAGTTAAGTGATTTACCCAAAGTCATACAGCAGGCAAATGGCAGAGGCAGGATTAGAATCCAGGTCCCCTGACTCCCAGGCCCATGTTCTTTCCACTAGGCCACACTGCCATCCTTCACGCCTCACAATCATCTACAATAGCATCCCGGGCCTGGGAGAGAAGGGGAAATGACTGGAGGGAGTGCTGCCCAGCCCCTTTGCAATGAGCTCTTAGCTATTGGCGTTTACAACACTACTATAAAAATGTCCTTCCAGAAGGAAAGCTCCCCTTGCCAAGAGGCAAGGAGAGAGTTCATTCTCTTTTTATCAATCTGTTGGGTGGTTTTATGTTCCGGGAGGTTGCTCCCTTCTCTAGCACCTAGTCAATCTGACTGGACAGCTCATCCTTTTTTAACTCCTTTTTGCTTTCTTATAACTCAGTGTCAGCCTCCAGAGCCCTGCGCATCAAGGCTCTTCAACACGGCTGGACCCCTCGGGGAAGCAGGATGGCCCGGTGGAGAGAGAACTGAGCTGGGACCCAAAAGATCTGAATTCTAATCCAGGCTCCATCACTTGCCTGCTGTGTGACCTTGTGCAAGTCACTTCACTTCTCTATGCCTTAGTTTCCTCACTTGTAAAACTGGGATTATGTATTTGTTCTCCCTCTTATTTCAATTGTGTGCTCCATATGGGACAGGGACTGTGTCCAACCTGATTAACCTGTATCTACCCCAGTGCTTGGAGCAGCAGCGTAGCCTAGGGGAAATAATTATAATTATTATTATGGTATTTAAGTGTTTACTCTGTGCTATGCACTCTAAGCACTGGGGTGGATACAAACAAATTGGGTTGGACACAGTCCCTGTCCCACGTGGGGTTTACAGTCTCAATCCCCATTGTACAGATGAGTAACTGAGGCACAGAGAAATGAAGCGACTTGCCCAAGATCACATAACAGACAAGTGGCAGAGTTAGGATCAAAACCCATTACCTTAATAATAATAATAATAATGTTATTTGTTAAGCACTTACTATGTGCCAGGCACTGTTCTAAGTGCTGAGATAGATACCAGATATCTCAGCACTTAGATAGATACCAGATAATCGGGTTGGACACAATTCCCATCCCACAAAAAGCTCACAGTCTTAATCCCCATTTTATAGGAGAAGGAACTGAGGCCCAAAGAAGTGAAGTGACTTGCCCAAGTTCACACAACAGACAAGTGGCAGAGTCAGGATTAAAACCCATGACCTTCTGACTCCTAGGCCCGTGCTCTATCCACTATGCCACCTGGGAGTCGGAGGACCTGGGCTCTACTCCTGCCTCGGCCCCATACCTGCTGTGTGACTTTGGGCAAGTCATTTCACTTTTCTGTGCCTCAGTTCCCTCATCTGCAAAATGGGGATTCAGTTCCTGTTCTCCCTCTTACCTAGACCGTGAGCCCCATTCGGAGTGGTAGCATAGGGCGTCTGGCACATAGACAATGCTTAAATACCATGTGCAGTGGTGCGCATAGGGGCTGAGGGCGGTGGCAGGGCCACTGCTAGGCTGTGACTGTCGTGGACAGACTTATCTGACTCCCCTTGCCTGCTGCCTCCTTTGCTCTCCTCCGCTAGACTGTAAGCTCCTTGAAGGCAGGATTCATGTTTACTGTTGTTCTTTCCCAAGGGCTTTGCCTAATGTTCTGCTCACGTTCAGTAAATTCTACTGATTGATTAATATGATCTGAGTCCCAGAATCAGGGTGTGGGATGAATCAGGATGCAGGCGGAAGGGGAGTATTCCAGAAAACGGGAAATCCAACTCTCAGTTCTGGTTAGGCGCCTATCCCTCGTTTGGTCCGCGCTGTTTTGGATGATTCCATCACCATCGGGTCACCATCACGAGATGCCACATCTGGCTCCTCAAGCCCTTCCATCAGGATCACTGGTGGGTCATCGACAATATCAACTGGCGTGACAAGATCAAGAACAGTGAGATTCTGGAATGAAGTCGGTCTCCAAACACTGGAGATCGGCTCACCTTAACAGCGCTGTGCTGGGTAGGCCACTTGAGGAGAATGAATGACAACGGGGTACCCAAGCAACTGCTTGTATGGAGAGGTGGAATTGGGAAACAAAGACCAGGAGGGTGGAAGAAACGTCCTAAGGACATGGCAAAACAAAGCCTTGGATAATGTTGGGTCTCAGCTGGAAATTGGCAGTCAACAGCTGAAGATAAACCAGCATGGCGGCCTGGACGCTGCTCTCTTGGAGCAAAAGCTTCATGACGAATGAGAGACAAGGAGGCAGAAGAAAATATGGTGACAGCAGCTGCAAGCATCAAACACGACAACCAAGGCGGAGCCTTTTAGTGTGGACAATCAGCCCTACAGCACTTATGTACATATTTGTAATGTATTTATTTATATTAATATCTGTCTACCCCTCTAAACTGTAAGCTCACTGTGGGCAAGGAATGTTTCCATTTATTGTTATATTGTACTCTTTCAAGTGCTTAGTATAGTGCTTTGCACACGGTAAGCGCTTAATTAATACAATTGAATGAATGAACAATGTGCAGTCAGTCCCACCTTGACCTTTCAAGCCACATACCCAATTTTAGTTGAGTATTGGCGAAAATCAGTTACAGTAAAGTAAGCACTTAACAAATACTAAGCACTGGGGAGGATGGGTGACTTGCCCAAAGTCACACAGCTGACAAGATATCCCTGACATGAACTCATTGTCAAAAATAAAGGTACTCTAGAAAGTGTAGCTAACAATCTCATAACGGGCATCATTACCGTGACTGGTTGAGAACATTGGTCTGACTTAATAATGATAAAAATAATAATAATGATAATAGTATTTGTTAAGCTCTTACTATGTGTCAAGCACTATTTAAAATGCTCAGGTAGATACAAGCTAATCAGGTTGGGCACAGTCCCTGTCCCAAATAGAGCTCGCAGTCTTAATCTCCATTTTACAGATGAGGGAACTGAGGACCAGAAAAGTGAAGTGATTTGCCCAAGGTTATACAGCAAACAAGTGGCAGAGTCAGAACTTGAACCCAAATCCTTCTGACTCCCAGGCCCAAGCTCTATCCACTAGGCCATGCTGCTAGTGAACAGATATCCCTTTTCCTGTGAAGAGGACAAAACCTTTTACCGCACTTTCTGACCAGTGGCAGTAGGTGAACTTTACTTTGGCTCCCACTAGACTGTAAATTCTTTGGGTGGAGGGATCATGTCTATCAACTTTATTGTATTGTATTCCCCAAAGTGCTTAGCACAGTGCTCTACACACAGTAAGCACTAAATAAATAGCATTGATTTAATTACTGGCTTTATCGCCTTAAGTAGGACCCCAGTGGCCTTCTCTTTGGTGGTGAAGCAGCATAGTGTAATGGATAGAGCACAGGTCTGAAAGTCAGTGGCCCTGAGTTCTAATCCTGGTTCCACCACTGGTCTGCTGTGTGGCCTTGGGCAAGTCACGTCACTTCTCTGTGCCTCAATTGCCTCATCTGTAAAATGGGATTAAGATTGTGAGCCCCAGGTGGAACAGGGCCTACGTCCAACCTGATTTGCTCGTCTCCACCCCAGCGCTTAGTACAGTGTCTGGTACAAAGTAAGCTCTTAGCAAATTATTATTATTATTTAAAGGACCTTGCCTGATTGCTGAAGTCTTCCTTTCCCACTAGCCTGTTTACTCTTTCAAAGGCCATGCACTTCAATCCATCAATAGTATTTTCTGAGCCCCTACAGTGGGCAGAACTTTTTACTAAGTATTTGGGACAGTACTATAGTTAATAAATACCTACCTTCAAAGAGTCAGAAGGACCTGGGTTCTAATCCTGGTTTGGTCACATCTGCTGTGTGAGCTGGGGCAACTCCGTGCCTCAGTTACCTCGTCAGTAAAATGGGGATTAAGACCGTGAGCCCCATGTGGGATGTGGACTGCGTCCAAACTGATTTCTTTGTATTTACCCCAGGGTTTAGAACAGTGGTTTGCATATAGCACTTTTTTTTTAAAAAAAGAGCTTACAATCTAAACCTACAGAGCTGGGAGGTCCAGGAGCTCAAACTCTGCTCCCTTTCCCTCACTGATTTTCTCCTTGTCGAAAACACTCTTGGTTCCTCTTTCTCATCCTGAAGCCCAAGAGAGAAAGCTCAGCCACGCTGATACAACCCGATAACCCTCACAGGCCATTGACATCAGATGCCAACATGTGTTATGCGATGAGCGAGACCATGCCCCTCGTGTGCCAGGAGAAAAACCCACCCAGCCGGGCTCGCTGCTCACATTGAATTAGAACCACATTGACAGTCCCCATGTTGATTCTTCCCTTTCTGCTCAGCTGTGGGAAAGGAGACAACCGCCCTCTCTGTCTTGGGCAGCTCCTTCATCATCTTGTCAGCCTCAAGTGGGTAGAAGGGTAAAAGGGAGTTCTTTTGGGGTGATCAGAATTGGGGGGCAGGGAGCACCCAAGAGGAAAAAGGGAAAGAGGAGGAGAGGAAGAAATGGAAAAGGGGGAGAAGTTAAGGGGGAGTTGCAGGAAAGAGGAAGAAGGAGAGAAGGGAGAGCAATGTAGCCTAGTGGACAGAGCATGGGTCTGGGAGTCAGAAGGCCTGGGTTCTAATTCTGACTCCACCACTTGCCTGCGGTGTGACCTTTGGCAAGTCACTTCATTTCTCCTGTGCCTAGTTTCCTCATCAATGAAATAAATAAAATGGAAATGAAATTCTACTCCTCCTACTTACTCTGTGAGTCCAAAGTGGGACAGGGACACTGTCCAACCTGATTACTTTGTATCTGATTATCCACCCACTTTACTCCTCTAGTGTAAGCTTCCTCGCTGTGCCCCAATAATAATAATAATAATAATGTTGGTATTTGTTAGGCGCTTACCAGGTGTAGAGCACTGTTCTAAGTGCTGGGGTAGAAAATCAGGTTGTCCCACGTGAGGCTCAAGGTCTTAATCCCCATTTTACAGATGAGGTAACTGAGGCACAGAGAAGTTAAGTGACTTGCCCACAGTCACACAGCTGCCAAGTGGCAGAGCCGGGATTCGAACCCATGACCTCTGACCCCCAAGCCTGTGCTCTTTCCACTGAGCTACGTTGCTTCTCTAATCTCATCTGTCTCGCTGCCAACCCCTTTACCACTTCCGATGTTGCTGGACTGTACATTCCAAGCACTTAGTACAGTGCTCTGCACACAGTAAGCACTCAGTAAGTATGATTGAATGAATGAATGGCCTGTAACTCCCTCTTGTTTCACATGTGCCAGACCACCGTTCTTCCCACCTTTAAAGCCTTACTGCTATCACATCTCCTCCAAGAGGCCTTCCCTTACTAAGCCCTCTTTGTTTTCTTTTTTAATGGTACTTGTTAAGTGCTTCCTATGTGTCAAGCACTGCTCTAAACGCTGGTACAAGTTAATCAGGTTGGACACGGTCCCTGTCCCCATGTGGGCTCACAGATTAAGTAGGAGGAGGTAGTTTTGAATCCCCATTTTACAGTTGGAGAGATTGAGGCCCAGAGAAGTTAAGTGACTTGCCCAAAGTCACACACAGCAGACAAGTGGCGGAGCTGGGATTAGAACTCAGGTCATCTGACTTCTAGGCCTGTGCTCTTTCCACTGGACCACACTGCTTCCCGGGCTCTCTCCCTCTGCTGCGTTATCTATGCGCTTACATTAGATGACTGTGTTAAATTGTACTCTCCCAAGTCTTTTGTACAGTGTCCTGCACACAGTAAGCACTCCATAAATATATTTAATTGATTGATATGCGCTTGCATCTGTGACCTTTGTACATTTGTTATTTGGCCCATATTACTTATGTCCAAATCTATACATTTTTTATTTATATCAATGTCTGCGTCCTCCCTAAACTGTAAGGTCACTGCAGGAAGGGAACATGTCTACCAACTCTGTTGTATTGTACTCTCCTAGGCACTTAGTATAATGTTCTGCACACAGTAGTAAGTGCTCAGAAAATACCATTGTTGATGATGATGATGATGATGATATTTACCCCAGGGCTTAGTTCCACGCTGGGCACATAGTAAGAACCATTATCAATAAGAGGGGAGCAGAATAAAGTGGAGGGGGAGTATAGATGCTTTCCTGGAGACAGGCAAACGCGGTAGGGAAGGAGGATGCTGAGCTCCCGGGGCTACGAGCAGACATGGTGGGAAGTAAC
Source organism: Ornithorhynchus anatinus (assembly GCF_004115215.2). Taxonomy (NCBI): domain Eukaryota; kingdom Metazoa; phylum Chordata; class Mammalia; order Monotremata; family Ornithorhynchidae; genus Ornithorhynchus; species Ornithorhynchus anatinus. Next base: position 11,861,293 of record NC_041730.1, read on the forward strand.
CCTGGGTGGGATAAGCCCCCCAGGGCCTGCTGGGCACCGAGGTACTGGTCATGGCTACTGCTGCTGCTGGAGAAGTCACAGGCCTGGAGCAGTAAACGTTAAGGCAGAGGTGGGTTGTTGTGTTTTTTTTTAATGGTCTTTTTTATATGATTACTATATGCCAGGCACTGTACTATGCCCTGGGGTAGATAGAAGCTAATCAAGTTAAACACAGTCCCCGTCCCACATGGGGCTCATGGTCTTAACCCCCATTTTCCAGATGAGGTACAGAGAAATGAAGTGACTTGCCCAAGGTCACACAGCAGACAAGTGGCAGAGCCCCAGAGCCACTGGAGTAGATACAAGTTAATCAAGCCGGACCCAGTTGTTGCCCCACACAGGGCTCAGAGTCTTAATCCTCATTTTACAGACGAGGTAAGCGAGATTAAAGAGAAGTGAAATGACTTTTCCAAGGTCACACAGCAGACAAGCAGTGGAGCCAGGATGAGAACTCAGGTCCTTCTGACTCTCAGTCCTATGCTCTATCCACTAGGCCAGGGTTTCCCAGCTCCACAGTCACTGGGTGCCCTTGTTACTGAACACCTGAGGGGGCTCTGGGGTGAAGGTGGATCACCAAACATGTAATAACAATAAGAATTATTGTCTGTAACATCTTTTAAGTGCTTACTATGTGCCAGGCACTGTACTAAGCGTAGGTGAAAGCAAATCAAGTTGGAAGAGTTATATAGGTATGGTACTAGGGTAATAGTAATAATAATGATGATATTTGTTAAGGGCTTACTATGTGCAAAGCACTGTTCTAAGCGTTGGGGGGGGCAACAAGGTGATCAGGTTGTCCCACGTGGGGCTCAAAGTCTTAATCCCCATTTTCCAGATGAGGGAACTGAGGCCCAGAGAAGTTAAGTGACTTGGCCAAAGTCACCCAGCTGACAAGTGACAGATCTGGGAGTCGAACCCATGACCTCTGACTCCCAAGCCCGTGCTCTTTCCACTGAGCCACGCTGCTTCTCTAAGGGTAGTATTGCCACCGTGGCAATTCTCCTTCAGCACCCCATGCCATCTCTTCTTTCCCCATGGGAAACCTATTCCTGAGCCTCATAGCCCTTATCTTATCCTATTTATTAAAAATAATAATAATAAGATTCATAATAATGATTTGTTAAGCACTTACTATATGCCAGGCCCTGTTTAAACGCTGGAGTAGATAGAAGCTAATAAGGTTGGATCCAGTCTCAGTTCCACATTTGAGCTCATGGTCTTAAATCCTCATTTTACAGATGAGGTAACTGAGACATTAAGAAGTTAAGAAACTTGCCCAAGAAACAGCAGATAAGCAGCAAAGACAGGATTAGAACCTATATCCTTCTGATGCCCGGGCCTAGGTACTATCTACTAGTCCACCCTGCTTCTCACCCTGTTCCTCCAAGAGCCCGGTGTAGCTCTCCCCAGCTCCCATCATGGCCCTTTTCTCTTGTTATATGGAAGGCAGCTCGTCACTCCTCTCTCCCCCCTTTCCTGCTCCAGGGTCAGCTCAGGCAGTGCCCATTTGATGGTGACATAGATGGCTAAAACGGGCACTGCCAATCACTAAGATTTGCAAGGCGGCGGAGAAGAGGGCTAGTAATGAAGCCTGCCCATCCTGGGGACCAGAAGACAGGCTGTCTCTTAGTGGGCAGGGAATGTGTCTGTTTATTGTTGTACTCTCCTAAACGCTTAGTACAGTCCTTCCACTTTCAAAGCCCTTCTGAAAGCCCGCCTTTTCCTCAGCTCCCCCTCCCCTCCGTGTCACCCCGACTCGCTCCCTTTGCTCTACCCCTCTCTCCGCCTCACAGCACTTATATATGTACATATCTATAATTCTATTTATTTATATTGATGCCTGTTTACTTGTTTTGATGTCTGTCTCCCCCCTTCTAGACTGTAAGCTCGGTGTGGTCAGGGATGGATTGTCTCTTTTTATAGCTGAATTGTATTTTCCAAGAGTTTAGTACAGTGTTCTGCACACAGTAAGGGCTCAGTCAATACTATTGAATGGTTAAATGAAGTGCTCTGCACACAGTAAGTGTTCAATACTTACGAATGACTGACTCAGCTCCCAGACACCATCTGTGTGGAGGCATCGACAGAGGACGGGGTGGGGACTGGGGGAGACCAATCCTCACCTTGGGAAGCCTCTGCTCAGATCCAGAACCAGGATCTTGAAGCAGGCAAATAATAATAATGATGATTATGGCACTTGTCAAGTGCTTACTATGTGCCAAGCACTGTTCTAATCACCGGAGTAGATATAAGTTAAATCAAGTTGGTACGGTCCCTGTCCTACCTGAGGCTCATACTCTTTATCCCCATTTTACAGATGAGGTAACTGAGGCCCAAAGGAAATTGTCATTTGCCCAAGGTCACAAAGCAGACAAGTGGCAGGGCCGGGATTAGCACCCAGGTCCTTCTGACTCCCAAGCCTGTGCTCTGTCCATTAAGCCACACTGCTTCTAATCCTTAAGCCATGCTGCTTCTAAAGAACCACAGCCCTAACTTTTTCAAGACGCCTTGCTGTTTTTAGGAGTTTCCAAGTCTGGAAACCTGACTTGGAGTCTTGCTCATTGTGAATGGATTAATTGTTGTGCAACCTAGAGTGGTGAGACAAGTTAATTACATAATTACTGCAAAATGACATGTTATTTCATGGAATACAATATGGTAACTCTGTTGGAAACAATTGTAATTGCCCAGAAACTCACATTACTGTGACTTTGTTATCTCTTGATAACCACATAATTAACTTGTGCTACAACTTTATCTGCCCTGGAAACTAAAAAAAGTTAGGCCTGAGGGGTAGGAGGAAGGACTGGGGTGGAAGGCCACAGGGGAGGGAAAAGAGGGGTGGATGGTGCCCGGGTCCAGCTGGTTTAGAGTAAGATACAAGAGCCTTTTAATGAGATCCTTGATAGGAAAAGGATGAGTTGTTTTTAGTGTCAAGGGGGAGTAAATTTCCTAATGTGTCCTCCAGCATCGTTTAAAGCACACATCCCATGGGGACATTGTAGTGGTATTTGTTAAGCACTTTCTATGTGCCAAGCACTGTACTAAACGCTGGGGTGGATATAAGCAAATAGGGTTGGAAGCAGTCCCTGCCCCAAAGGGGGTCACAGTCTCAATCCCCACTTTACAGATGAGGTAACTGAGGCCCAGTGAAGTGACTTGCCCAAGGTCCCACAGCAGACATGTGGCAGAACCTGGATTAGAAACCATGACCTTCTGACTCCCAGGCCCGGGCTCTATCCACTGGGCCATACTGCTTCTGTGGGCAGTGGCAAGGCAGGCTGCATAAACCCTGGCACAGGCCTGGTGCCCGAGTCATGCCTACCTCACCCACCATGCAGCATCAACTGCCTGTGGTCAGATGGTTAAAAGGCAGGTCCAGTCCCACAATTTAAATAATAATTATGGTATTTGTTAAGCACTTACTATGTGCCAACCACTGTTCTAAGTGCTGGTTTAGATACAAGGTAGTCAGGTTGTCCCACTTGGGGTTCACAGTCTTAATCCCCATTTTGCAGATGAGATGACTGAGGCACAGAGAAGTTAAGTGGCTTGCCCAAGGTCACACAGCTGATTAGTGGCGCAGCCGGAATGAGAACCCGTGACCTCTGACTCCCAAGCCTGTGCTCTTTCCACTAAGCAACACTTCTTCTCTGCCTACCCTTAACAGGGACTAGAGAGGAGGCCTAGAGAGAAGAAATCCTTCCCCTCTGAGCAGGGGATAAGGGTCCCAATTGACCTCACTAGATAATAGCAATAATAATTATTGCCGTAGAAGGGGCAGATCTACTACAACCTAACACACACACTTCGGTCCTCTAACACCTACTAACTCGGTGAATGTCGATCTCGTCTTCCGGCCTGCCAACCCCTTGCCTGTTTCCTCCCTCCCCCGACAGACCACCACTCTCCCCACCTTCAAAGTTCTACTAATATCAAGTCTCGTCCAAGAGGTTTTCTTTGATTAAGCCCTCGCTTCCCTATCTAAGGCCTCCCTTTGGCTTTGCCTATTCACTTGGGTCCATTCCCTTGAAAATCTTTGATATTTATCTGGCACTCGTATATATTTAGCACTTACTATGTGCAGAACACTGTTCTAAACGCTTGGGAGAGCATAATGCAACAGAAATAGCAAACATAACAAGCATCCCTCCTTCAGTTCCAGAGTGTTTATGTGCATATTCATCTGTAATTCATTTTGATGACTGTCTCAGCTTCTAGTCTGTAAGCTCCTTGTGGGTAGGAACTGTGTCTACCTTTTGTATTGTACTCTCCCAACCACCCGGTACTCAGAGTTCTTGCCTTGTCTTATGCTGTCGAGCCGTCTCCGACCCGTAGCTAAGCCATGGACACATCTCTCCCAGAACACACACAAGTGAGCACTCAGAAAATACCATGGATTGATTAAGGATCTCCACTCTAAGTGGGAGGAAGAACAGGAGGAAGAAAAAGCAGCCCCTCTGGACTGTTAGCTCCTTGTGGGCAAGGAATGTGTCTACCAACTCTTTTTATTCTGCTCTTTCAAGCATTTAATACAGTGCTCTGTACCCAGTAAGCACTCAAATACCATTGATGATGATAACAGGTGATGATACACATTTCACAGATGAAGTAACTGAGTCCCAGAAAAGTTAAGTGACTTGCCCAAGGTCACACAGTAGGCAAGTGGCAGAGTCAGGATTAGAGCCCAGGTCTTCTGACTTCTGGATCTATGCTCCTTCCTCTAGACCATGGTGGTGAGAGGAGAGTGGCTAGTCAGGGAGTTGGAAAATTCTTGGCGAGAGTAACGTTGAAAACCCCCCAAAACTTTCTGCCTGACATCTGGTTAGCCCTCCCAGGCCCTTCTTCAAAACAAAATTTGGAGGTTACAGAGGTTTGGTCTTAATCATATCCCAAGGCCTGAGATGACAAAGAGTGGATAAAAGCCGAGCACAGATTGGGTTAGACATATTTCTCCTCCACCTGTCAGGGTTGCTGTCTTTTAAGGAAAACGTGTCCATGCTCCTCCCCGAGAAAGCCGCTGGGAAAGGAATCCCGCCTTTCCCGACCCTTGGCTGCTTCTCCGGGTGAGGGAGAGTGGTTACTTCAACCACAAGGAGATTCCAAGTTGCTTCTAGAGACCCTTAGAGACTCTCTCCAGGAAAGAGTGCTTTACCTTGAGTGGAGAGACTAAGGCCGCTCGCTTGAGTCTGCAGTCAGCTGAGTCCATCTGTGCCCCCTTGCCGTCGGCAAGACCTTTCCAAAGGGCTCACCCCTTCTCCCTGCTAAAAGCTGCGAGTTAATGGGCAAACTTTGGTAAATAGTTGAAGTGCTGCCGATTACCTTGATCAAGGAGAAGGCCAGAAAGCAGCTGGCTGCCCTCTATGCTCTGATTGCAGAGCTATTAGCTGCTGCCCTGGCCTCTCCAGAAAGAAAAGATTCCTGTAATCACACTTTGTTCTCCAAACTCAGCCTGAACCCAGGGACCACAGTCCCAGCCCTGCATTTCCACCTTTAACAATCCACTCTTTCCCAAAAGCCAGAAAGGCCTGGAGGGCCGTAAAAAGCTCCAAAGGAGGGAAAGTGCTGGGGTGAAGGGACTTTATATATCCATAAGTCTTAAATAATCTAATTGGCTAATTAATTCACTAATGACTAATAAAGCGCTGTGCAAATATGAAATGTCAGAGGGAGGCTAAACAATCCTGAGGAGTTGTGGGATGACTTCTCTTCTGAAGAAGCCTACAGTTGGGGTGGGTCCACGTAAGTGGGGGAGGGAGAGAGAGGTGAAGGGGTGTGAGCGTGGGTGGGGGGAGGTGGAGGTGAGTGAAGGTGTGTGTGTTTGTGTCTGTTAGCTAAAAACACAGAACTGGGCTCAAATCAAAACCCATCTCATCAAGCAAGGGATATTCAACTTTTCTCCCTTCTACTCAGGTGATCTGGACCAGGCATGCCATCCCTTTCAAAAGAGCCCTGCGGGAGTCAGTGACGGGGAGCAGTTCTTTAGGAAGGGGAGGGAGATGACCATGACTTAACACCGCTGACCCTTGCGGAGAGAAAGTTGAAGGGACACCCCCCTACTCCCAACTGACATGTGAAACATTCCGAATCAGGATAAAGAAAACGGGGGATGAAACTGAGAAGAGTTGGCAGCTCTAACGCATTGGATTTACCCGGCACTCTCTCTGCCTATCTGACTGGTTACATTAGTGTAGTGGGGTTGGCGGTGGGGTGAATGTCCAATGTCCAAAGGTCACAGACCCAAGTCGACGCAGAAGGGAGAGTGAGAAGAAAGGGCTTAATTGGGGAAGGCCTCTTGGAGGAGGGGTGCCCTAAACAATGCTTGGAAAGTGGGGAGAATGGTGGTTTGGGGTATATGGAGGGGATCAAGGGGTGTTCCAGGCCAGGGGAGGATGGGGGAAAGGGGTGGGCAGCGAGTTAGTTGAGATTGGGGGCCCAATAAGACGGCTCTAGAGGAGCAGACTGTGTGGGCAGGGCATTAGGAGATCAGTGAGGTGAGGTGAGATGGAAGGCTTTATAGCTAATGGTAAGTACCCAGGTTAATAGGTGGGTGGCTGGGGGCGGTGCAAGGAGAGGTCTGAGGGGGTTCTGTGTGATAGAAGCCTGAGTCCCCTCCATCCTGCAGGGAGAGCAACCATTCAGTCAATAATTTTGACCACTTACTGTGCACGAGGCACAGTACAATTTAGTAGATAGACATGATCCCTGCCCACAGAGAGTAACCAGTGGACAGCAGAGAATGGGAGGGGGAAGGATGTAGACATTTTTTGTGTGGTTTTGTTTTCTCTTCGCTTGGCCGGGGCTACCAGATGACCAACTTTATTGTCCTTGAAATGTTATGATTGCGTGTCTGCACAGATTTCTCTCCTGCAAAGGGCTGCCTAACATTCTTTTTGATTATCCAGCTTCTGAGTGACATCGGGCTCAAAGACTTACTAGTTAAGAAGATTATGTGTTTCCCTTTCTCTGCTCTCGTGCAAGTGCTGACCTTGGGGTGCTCGACCCCCTCCGGGAGAAGACACTGCCTCGGCCGGCCACGGCCACTAGCACTCGGAACACCCCATCCTCAGAGCCCGGGGGAGACGGTGGGGGTTGGGGGAGGAGAGAGGAAGGCTGCAGAGAGAGAGAGAGAGAGAGGCTTGTTTTTTTCCAATGTTTTTAGACCCCGGGTTTGAAGGGACTTCACTCCAAGAAGAGCGGTTTCTTTGATGGGATGAACTGTGGGGAGGAGGAGGGAGCCTTCTGCTGCTGTCACGGTGTCCTCCCGGACTGGAGTTGTTTTTCTGCCAGTGAGATGGGGGAGAAAGGGAGGAGGGGGAGTGTAGTACCCCCATCCTATCTTGAGATTCCAAGCCCTTGGAGGTAAGGATGAGTCCTGATTCTTGCCAAGCCATCTGGCTGGGCTGAGCTGGGCCACCGAGGACTCGGAAACATGGCTGGCTTCTACTTAAAGGAAAGATTGAGACCTGAGCTCGTGACTAGCTCTGGGTTTGTTAATCAACATCATCATCATCATCATAATCCTCATAATAATCACAACAGTAATGATAATAAGGTACTCTCCCAAGCGCTTAGTACAGTGCTCTGAACACAGGAAGTGCTCAATTAATATGATTAATTATAATGATAGTTAATAATAATAATGAGATGCAGCATGGTCTATTGGAAAGAGCATTGGCCTGCAAGTCGGAGGACTTGGGTTCTAATCCCAGTTGTGCCGATTGCTTGTTTTGTGATCTTGGGAAAGTCACTTAATTTCTCTGAACCTCAGTTTCCTCAACTGCAAAAAATGGGGATTAAATACCCGCTCTCCCTCCTACTTAGACTGTGAGCCCCATGTGGGACAGGGACTGTGTCTTACCTGATTAATTTCTAAGCATCCCAGTGCTTAGAATGGTGCTGACATATAGCAAATGCTTAACTAATAATAATTATAGTATTTGTTAAGCACTTACTATGTCCCAAGCACTGTGATAAGTACAAGGTAATCAGTTTGGACACAGTTCCTGTCCCTTGTTGGAGTTCAAGGTCTAAATAGAAGGGAGGTTTGAATGATACCTGTCTACTTGTTTGGTTTTGTTGTCTGTCTCCTCCTTCTAGACTGTGAGCCCCCTGTTGGGTAGGGATTGTCTCTATCAGTTGCAAATTGTACTTTCTGAGCACTTAGTACAGTGCTCTACACACAGTAAGTGCTCAATAAATACGAATGAATGAATGAATGAATAGCCAGATGACAATCAGATAAGACGCAGTCCACGCAGGGTCCAAGTGGGAGGGAGAACAGGTATTTTACCCCCATTTTACAGATGAGGAATCTGAGGCCCAGAAAGGTTCAGCGAGAACCCAACTCTCATCTTAGAAAAAGCAGCATGGCATAGTGAACAGAGCACAGGGACTCAGAGGGTTGTGAGGGTTGTAATCCCAGCTCCACTACTTGTCTGCTGTGTGACTTTGGGTATGTCACTTCACTTCTCTGGGCCTCAGTTACCTCATCTGTAAAATAGGGATTGAAACTGTGAGTCTCATGTGTCCAACCTGATTTGTTGTATCCACCCCCGTGTTTAGTACAGTGACTGGTCTATAATAAGCGCTTAATACCATATTATTATTATTACCTCAGGGTCCCTGCCTGGCTGAGGCTGACCCCCAGTCCCAAAAATCTTTATAAAAAGAGTAGCTGCCCTCTGCCTATATGTACTTGTGTACATATCTGTACATTATTTATTTGGAGTCGTGTCTGTCTCCCCCTTTAATAATAATGTTGGTATTTGTTAAGCGCTTACTATGTGCAGAGCACTGTTCTAAGCACTGGGGTAGATACAGGGTCATCAGGTTGTCCCACGTGAGGCTCACAGTTAATCCCCATTTTACAGATGAGGTAACTGAGGCACAGAGAAGTTAAGTGACTTGCCCACAGTCACACAACTGACAAATGGCAGAGCCAGAATTCGAACCCATGACCTCTGACTCCCAAGCCCAGGCTCTTTCCACTGAGCCATGCTGCTTCTCATTGAGCCACGCTGCTTCTCAATGAGCCATGCTGCTTCTCATTGAGCCACGCTGCTTCTCAATGAGCCATGCTGCTTCTCATTGAGCCATGCTGCTTCTTTAGACTGTAAGTTTGTCGTGGGCAGGGAACATGTCTACCAATTCCAATGTATTGTACTCTTACAGACACTTAGTACAGTGTTCTCTCTGCACACAGTAAGCGCTCAATAAATAATAATAATAATTATATTGGTATTTGTTAACCTCTTACTATGTGCAGAGCACTGTTCTAAGCACTGGGGTAGACACAGGGGAATCAGGTTGTCCCACGTGGGGCTCACAGTCTTAGTCGCCATTTTACAGATGAGGTAACTGAGGCACAGAGAAGTTAAGTGACTTGCCCACAGTCACACAGCTGACAAGTGGCAGGGCTGGGATTCAAACCCATGCCCTCTGACTCCAAAGCCCGTGCTCTTTCCACTGAGCCACCGATTGATGGATTGCGTGGGTGGGCTTGCGCAGCCCCCCGCTTGGAGGCAGAGGGATGGACCAGTTAACCTCTCCAGGTCCCCCTCCAGTTCAAGGAGTCCATGAACCTCCGCCGGGGTAGACCGGAGACACCATGGTGGCATCTGAGCTTGCTCACTCCTGTTTGTTTGATGAGCCCGGAGAAGGGTGTCAGCTCAGTGCCTCTGGCGAGAGGGGGCCGGCGTTCCATTTTCCCATTTCCATTTGTGTCTGACATTTCTGAGACCAAGCTCCATTACAGACCAGCAGCCTATAGCAGTGGGCCGGAGAAATGAGACTTCCACTCAAGTGTGGAAGGAGGAGAGAATAAAAAGAAAATGAGTCAGGGAACCCAAATTACAAGATGCTGGCGGAGGTAGCCGCTCGCTCGCTCTGTTGTGACTGAGGCAAATTAAGTGTGTAGGCGACGGGCCCCGACAGAAGCCGTCCACAGAAACGCCACGGCTTCCTCCCGCCTCTCCCGCGTGCCCGTGCGGGTCCGTGACTCCGTGGAAATGATAGATGAAAACCAAATGGAATGACAAGTCCCTGATCGGAGCTGGGAAATCACTGGTAGACGGTGTTGTTTGACTGTACTGTACACTCCATTTCAGAAACAGGAAGAAAGACTCTTCAACCACTGACTGTCAGCAGCAACACCCAAGCCCCCACCCCTGCAACCCTTCTCTCTTTCCTCTACCGTTTCCACTTCTTCATCCTCCTGCCTTTCTTTCTTCTTTACTTGAGCACATTGTAAATCAAATCAGCGCCTCTAAGTCTACTGAGTCTGTGTTCCTTCTCCTAGCTTCAAGGAGAGCCCCTCCACCCCCACCTCCGACCTCCAGCAACCTTTTCCCAACATGAGGTGGTTTCTTTGCCTTCACGGCGCCCACCACTCTGCTTTCCACTCTGGCCCCCTCCCACCCAGCTGCCCCTCCAGGTTATGTGCAGAGCGGTGGCTCTTTCCCGGTCGTTGTGCAGAGGAACTCTGGCTGTGTGCTGAGAAGTAGTGTGGTCTAGTGGTCAGAACCTGGGTCTGGGAGTCAGAAGGACCTGGGTTCAATCCCGGCTCTGTCACATGCCTGTTTCGTGACCTTGGTCAAGTCACTTCACTTCCTCTATGCTTCTGTTGTTAAAATGGAGATTAATACTGTGAGCCCCATGTGGGACAGGGACCGTGTCCATCCCAATTTGCATGTATCCACCCCAGAACTTAGTACAGTGACTGGAACATAGTAAGTACTTAACAAAGACCACAGTTATTCTTATTATCATTATTATTATCCTGACCCAAACAAAATCCCCTGTAGCCTGTCCAATACAGTGAGACCGTGAGGTTCTAATCCCAGCCCTGTCACTTGCCTGGCATGTGACCTTGGACAAGTCACTTCTCTGTGCCTCAACTTCCACATTTGTAAAACAGAGACTAACTACCTCTTCTCTCCTCCTACTTAGGTGGTGAAGCAGGGACTCTGTCAGCTCTGATTGCTCCCTGTGGGCGGGGAATATGTCAGTTTACTGTTACATTGTGCTCTTCCAAGTGCTTAGTACAGTAAGAACTCAATCAATACTATTGAATGAATGAATGATTACATTAGTATAGTAAGAACTCAATCAATACTATTGAATGAATGAATGAATGAATTAATTAATGATTATCTTGCATTTACCCCCAACACTTCAAATATTGCTTGACACGAAGCAGCATGGCTCAGTGGAAAGACTTCAGGCTTGGGAGTCAGAGGTCATGGGTTCTAATCCCAGCTCTGTCACTTGTCAGCTGAGTGACTTTGGGCAAGTCACTTAACTTCTCTCTGCCTCAGTTTCCTCATCTGTAAAATGGGGATTAAGACTGTGAGCCCCACGTGGGACAACCTGATTACTTTGTATCCCCCCCAGTGCCTAGAACAGTGCTTGGTACATACTAAGCGCTTAACAAATACCATCACTATTATTATTAGATGCTTACTATGTGTCGGGCACTGTTTTAAACATTGGGGTAGGTATTTGTTTGGATATACAGTCCCAGTCTCAGTTAGGACTCACAGTCCTAGTCCCCATTTTACAGAGGAGGTATCTCAGGTCCAGAGAAGTGACTTGCCCAAGGTCACAGGACAGACAAGTGGCGGAACTGGAATTAGAACCCAGGTCCTTCCGATTCCGAGGCCTAGCTCTATCCACTAGGCCACGCTGCTTCTCTAAGTGCTCGCTCTGCCCCAAAGCACTGTGCTGAGCGCTGAGGGGAGGGGATTCAAGCTACCACAGAGGAGGAGTCCTTCCTCCCTCCCGGACATTCAGGGGGCCCAGGTGGGAACTGCTGCCGATCCCTGTCTCTCACCGGCCTCTCCTGCCCCAAAGCCAATCAGATCGGACCAGACTGGGTCGGCCTCCCCCACAGTTTCCTGCAAGTGACTGTCACGGGGGATTCTCCTTCCTCTCACACACACTAGCCCGGAGACCAGAGGAGATTTCTTTTAAAGATTCATTTCTGCCTCCCCACCTCTAGACTGTAAACTCACTGTGGGCAGGAGATGTGTCTTTTTATTGTTGTACTGTACTCTCCCAAGTCCTTAGTACAGTGATTTGCACACAGTAATCGTTCAATAAATACGACTGAATGAACACAAAAAAATTATTTATTTTCCTTTACTAGCCCCACCCCAGGCCTCACCTTCTGTCACACTGGCTCTGACCCTTCCAAGGGCTGGGGGCGGTTTGGGTAGGGAGAGCAGGGGAGAGACCTTGTCTGCAGGAGTAGAAGGGTTAGAGGTTTAAGGTTAAAGGAAAGAACAGAGAGGGTGGGTTGGGGAGGGCACAAGCGATGACAGACCATCATTAAGTAAAACGGCTTTGATTCGATTCAATTGTATTTACTGAGCGCTTAATGTGTGTAGAACACTGTACTAAGCGCTTGGGAAAGTATAATACAACATTAAACAGTGACATTCTCTGCCCACAATGAGTTTACAGACTAGAGCGGGGGAGAATGACATCAATTCAAATAAAGTTACAGCTGTGTACGTAAGTGCTGTGAGGCTTACCTGGACAACAGGTGGGGGCTTCACCCGATCTGTGCAGTTAAGTTCTCTAGACAGTAAGCTTATGGGTAGGAAACATGTCTACCAACTCTGTTATACAGTGCTCTCCCAAGTGCTTAATACAGTGCCTTGCACACAGTAAGCGCTCAATAAATGCCATTGATCAAGTGGGCAGGGACTGTTTCTACCAACTCTCTTATATTGTACTCTCCCAAGTTCTTAATACAGTGTTCCACACACAGTAAGCACTCGATATATAACATTAATTAATTGATTGATTGATTGAGTGTTCAGCTGCAATGAAAGCCACCCCTCCCCACCAATGGAGTCTTGGAGTTTAGGCAGGAAAAGAGCTGCCTGGAGGCAGGGGAATAGGTAGTCCCTGCAACCGGAGGAGCTCGGATTTGGTGGTCAAATTCCGGATCGGCCTGGTCGGCTTTCATCCTAACTTGCTGGCCACGGGCTTCCCGCCCTGACCAGTATTTCCTGGGGCCTGTCCTGGTCTGGCCCGGGAGAGTGCAAGCATACAGGATGCCAAATGTCAGCTGCTGCTGGGCGTCAGAGCCCGACGTTTTCCAGACCCCGACTTATTTTCCGGACCCCAATTTATTTCCATAATAAAGATATTTACTGTACAATGCCCTCCTTTGTCCTCCCCCACCTTCAACCTCCCTCTCCCGCTTCACATAAACACAGACACCCCCACTCCCAGCAGTTCAGCCATTCTAGTAGATCCTTGAAGAGCAGAAGAGAATGGGTGGAGGGAGGGTGGAAAATTCATTTAATCATATTTATTGAGCACTTACTGAGTGCAAAGCACTGTACTAAGTGCTTGGGAGAGCTCAATTGAACATCAGACACATTTCCTGCCCTCAGTGAGCTCATAGTCTAGAAAATAAAGGAATCCATCCTGGGGGCAGCGGGGAGAGTTGGGCCGGGGTGGAGAAGGGCCTGACCCACACTACCCTCGGTCTTTTCCAGCAGTATAAGAGGAGGGCAGGGGCTAATATTGGAGGAAGCATTTTGGCAGCTGGGAAATGCAGCGGGTTGGGGTGTTCGATCCAGCTAATGCATCAGGGCAGGCGAGGTCCGGGGCCGTCGGAGAAGCGGCTCTCACTGCGGAGCCAGAGCGGGTCAGCAGCCAGAGAGGGCCAGCCGGACCCATTACTGGGGCCATTAAAGATGCATGGGAAGGAAGCCCGTCTTGGTTTTCCACAATGACCCTATTGTATCTCCCCGATATGACGCGTACGGCTCCAGGCCGGAGAACAGAGGAGAGGGCGCTGGGTGGGTTTAAAGGGGCACTGTGCCCAGCCAGGCTCTCTTGGTCCAGCATCTCCCGGTGGGGGCTGAGGGGTCGGGGATCGGAGTGGGCCCTGAAGTCAAGCAGGCCACGGGCATGACTGATGCCCAACCAACAGGGACACTCGTCCATGTTACCTTGCCCAGATTCCTGCCTGCCATGAATGACTGTGCCTCGTGGCAACGGCTGGGGGCTTCCAGTGGGCAAGAGGTGCACGGCCCCCCAACAAAATTTGGGGGAGAAGCAATGTCTATTCCGATGCAAATCCTACGAATGCACATCCTGCGGGTGCAGGGGCTCAGCTCTGCCCTCTTTCCCATTTACCCGATAGCTGCTAGGTGGGGGAGGGAAGAATTTTGCCCACATGGGTGGGCAATGGGGCCCGCTCTGAGGAGGAAGTCCTAGTAGGACAGATGGGTGGTGTTAGGAAGGGAATGAAATAGGGATGAGGAAGGGGACACAAGATCAGCCTCTTCCTTGAAGGGGCAGCCAGAAAAGGGGACTGACCCCCCACCGGCTTGGAGGAAGAGTGTCTGGGGCCAACCCAGTGCCCCCTCTCTGGCTCCTCCCGTGCCCTCCCCAGATATAGCCTTGGGGAAGTATGCATCATGCCAGCTGGTTTCTTTTATCTAATACTGTTCCCGAGGGGTCTCCCCGCTGGACCTGGGATGGCTGTGGGGGTGACTCGGTGGGAACCCAGCCCAGAGACCCCTGCATCCTCATCCCTCCCCTTCCCCCTCCATCCAACTCGGAGCCGGCTCCAAAGTCAGCAGACATGCGGTGTGCCAGCCTGCAGCACTCCCCACGCATTAATTACCCTCCGGCTAAGAGATTCCTCCTAATTTCCTTAATGTTCAGTCATTTCTTAACTTCAATTCCTGTCCTCTAGGCTCACAGCTTATTACCTTCCGGCCGAGCGGCGGCATCTGTCTTCCCCGCACCTATCGCATTTTCTAAGCCTCAATCATGTCCCTCCCTAGATTTATCCTCATTAGGAAAACAGGACTCTAATTTTCCTAACCTTTCCACCGTCCCTTTAGGTCCCACGGCCAATTCTTCAGTCTCTCTTTTGGCCGACAGCCAGGGGCCGACGAAGGGGGATGGGAGGCACTCTGGTTCCTGACGGGCCCAAGGGAAAGACACCCTCTCCATCCCACTTCAATGTCCGCGACCTCCGGACCCTAGGCCACGGCCTCTCTGCTCTCACAGAGATACCCGGTAGACCGTAAGCTTGTTGTGGGAAGAGAATACGTCTGTTTATTGCCATATTGTACTCTCCCAAGCACTTAGTACAGTGCTCTGGACACAGTAAGCACTCAATAAATATGACTGAATGAATTAATGAAAAGGGGAACTTCCCTCTAAGTTTGTTGGGGAGGTGCAGGTTTCCACAGGGCATCAGCCGGCACTAAATAAGAGTCACAAGCCTCCATGGTGACTTTGGCTGGGTGATCGTGAGTACTTGTGTGCAGGTGTATGTTTTTTATTTGTTAAGCACTTACTATGTGCCAGGCACTCTTCTAAGCACTGGAGTACCTACAAGATAATCAGGGTTGACACAGTCCATGTCCCACGTGGGACTCCCATTCTTAAACCCCATTTTACAGATGAGGTAGCTGAGGCACAGAGATGTGAAATGACTTTCCCAAGGTCACACAAGTGGTGAAACTGGGATTAGAATCCAGGTCCTTCTGACAGACTCCCAGGCTGGTGCTCTAAAAAAAACTGTGAGCCCCGCGCGGGACAACCTGTTTACCT
Source organism: Ornithorhynchus anatinus (assembly GCF_004115215.2). NCBI lineage: Eukaryota > Metazoa > Chordata > Mammalia > Monotremata > Ornithorhynchidae > Ornithorhynchus > Ornithorhynchus anatinus. Next base: position 11,876,926 of record NC_041730.1, read on the forward strand.
TGTATCTACCCAGCACTTAGAACAGTGCTTGGCACATAGTAAGTGCTTAATACCAAAATTATTATTATTATTATTATCCACTAGGCCAGATTGTTTCTTATATGGGGCTGTGCTGCCTGTGTGTTTATGAGGAGGTCTAGGATGGCATTTCTCAAGTGCTTACTATGGTCAAGTGCCTTTCTAAGTGCTGGGGTAGATATGAGATAATCAGGTCAGACACAGACCCTGGCCTACATGGGGCTCACAGTCTAAGTAGGAGGGAGAATAGATATTGATTACCCACTTTGCAGTTGAAAAAACTGAGGCCCAGAGAAGTAAAGCAACCTGTCACACAACAACCAACTGGCACAGCCAGAAGTAGAACCCAGGTCCACTGACTCCCTGTCCCATGCACTTTCCATTAGGCTCTACTGCTTCTAGGCATATATGTGTCCTTTGGTGGATCTCTACGTGCCTATGCGAGCCTGATTTCTTTTAGTGCTTGCCTCATTTATCTGAGTAATAATAATAATTGTGGTGCTTGTTAAGCACTAACTCTGTGCTAAGCAATGTGGGTTGGAAACAAAATAATCTGATCAGACTAGTCCCAGTCTCACAAGGGGCTCTTAATCTAAGGGGGGGGGGGGGGCGGGGAGAATGGGCTCCTGAGTCCTTGGGGCCAGGTTGGTTTCTTCTGGTCAGGTGGATTTTACCTTTCAAATAATAATAATAATGATGGCATTTGTTAAGCACTTACTATGTGCCAAGTACTGTTCTAAGCACTGGGGTAGCTACAAGATAATAATCAGGTTGTCACACATGGGGCTCACAGTCTTAATCCCCGTTGTACAGATGAGGTAACTGAAGCACAGAGAAGTCAAGTGACTTACCCAAAGTCACCCATCTGGCGATGGCAGAGCTAGGATTAGAGCCCATGACTTCTGATCCCACCCAAGCTTGTACTCCTTCCACAAAACCATGCTGCTTCCCAAAGAAACATCTGACTTATATAACCTCCAGTGATTGCACTGGGTGGGTCCCTGCTAATCCTTCTCAATCGTTCTGAAGGTTTGTCTCAATCCCAAGAGTCCAGGAAATCATCCATACCAAGCATATCTGCTGTGTGATCTTGGGCAAGTCACTTAACTTGTGCTTAACCTGTGCTTCAATTACCTCATCTGTAAAAAAGGGATTAAGACCCTGAGCCCCATGAGTTACAGGGACCATGTCCGACCTGATTACCTTTTATCTACCTCAGCACTGAGAATAGTGCTTGGCACATAGTAAACTCTTAACAAATACCACAGTTATTATTATTATATCATTATTATGAGGTCTCTGGGCTCTATACTCAGTACTCCCCTAATTAATAATGATAATAATTGCTTTTGTAAAGTGCTTACTATATGCCAAGCATTGTACTAAGTGCGGGAGCAGTTGTAAAATAAGTCCCACCTGGGATTCTCTGTCTAAGCAGGAGGAAGAATTGGTATTAAATCCCCATTTTGCAGATGAAGGAAATGAGGCACAGACAAATTAAGTGACTTGGCCAAGGTCACACAGCACATAAATAGAGGAGCTGGGTTTAGAACGCAGGGCCTCTGACTCCTAGGCCTGTGTGCTTTCTGTTAGGCCATGCTGTTTCCTAGCAAAAATTAACAGCAATTTTTTTCTTTTTAACTTTGAAGACCCATAGCCTCCAAATTAGTATTTCCCTGGGGCCTCTCTCCCCTTCTGCTTGGTAGTAGATGTTAGCTGTGATGGTTTGCAAACCACGATCCTCCACTGCCAAGTGGAGGCAAAACGTAAGCAAAGCAAAACCAGAACCACACAATGTTGAAGCAGAATACATTTCTCCCCAGATCCTGTGGACAAAATCCACAACACCTGGATTTCAAAAATTTTCCCCAAGTCATCGGCCTGTTAGAGTGTCCTGTTGGCCTGTGGAACAGCAAGAACACGTGGCCTTTCTTGACACATGATCCACACTCTTGCCCCTTCTCTTCGACTGGTTCCCCCAGGTGTCCCCCAAGGGATAGCACTTGGTGGCCAGAGAGTCTGAGGGGATGGGGAATTAGCCATTTTGAGTGGGACTGACAGGACAGAAAAATTCCCTTGATCCATGCTCCGGGTTTTGGGGAATGGGGGTGCAGAGAGACCAAGCAAGAATGAAATCCACACTCCCAAGGCTTATCTTAATTGTCATTTTCATGCACTTCTCCCCACAATTGACTCTTCTCTGGGAACTCCTCAGAATGATACTCATTTGAGTCTGTCCTCTCCCACCGTCCCGCAACAGTGGAAGCCAGCAGTCTCGGGGTCACTAGGAAATCTGGAAAACAGGAGAAAGGAAGAGAAACTGGGAAGTCCAGTGGGAGGAAGTTGGTGGGGGCCAAGCTTGTCATCACACAATGGCTGGGTGTTACATTGCTTCCCACCAAATGTCTTCTCATGCCAAGATCCATCTGTGTTGATGCAGTTAAATGACAAGCAGCTGTGCTCTTCGGAGCCAGGAGGATGGACCGGGGCATATCCGGATTTCTCCATGTTCCTTAGGTTTGAACTGAGTTCCGTGTGCACTCCAGCACTCTCCAGCACCCGCTGGGGCCTATGCAATGGGCAAGGAGCCCGAGGTTCAGAGCCTGGGGAGACCGGCATTCCAGGGGAGCCCAAACCCCGAGGTTCAGAATCCGGAGAGATCACCATTCCAGGAGACCCCAAACTCTAAGGTTCAGAATCCAGGGAGACCATCATTCCAGGAGAGCCCAAACCTCAAGGTTCAGAGTCTGGAGAGACCACCGTTCCGGGAGAGCCCAAACCCCAAGATTCAGAGCCCAGGGCAGACCTCCATTCCAGGGTGCAGGAGCATGGCTCTCCCTGGCCAGAGAATGACCCATTCAGCTCTGCCAGTCTCCAGGAACGATGACCGTCTCAAGATTTAGCAGCCACCATTTTGGTAGTGTGGCTTCTGGCTGTCTTAGGGAAGCAACCAGAGACCCAGGTGTCAAATCTGGGTTAGGAGAATAAGGATCGCTTCCGGGCCAGACCCCTCATAGATGAGGGGTGGCAGGCACGGGACCAAACAACTATGGAGAGGTGAGTCAGGGTCCTCGAGGAGAGAGGTTGTTGTTCAGAACTAGAATCTGAACCGAATCAGAGTTCTGATGAGAGACTTGGGTGTTCCCTCTGGGCTCCAGGAGGACACAGAAACAAGAGAAGCATTGTGGCCTACTGAATATTCCACGGGTCTGGGAGTCAGACAGACCTGGGTTCTAATCTCAGCTCTGCCACTTGAGTGCTGTGTGCAACTCAATTCACTTCCTCTTTGCCTCAGTTCCCTCATCTGTAAAATGGGGATTAATAGTGATGGTATTTGTTAAGCGCTTACTATGTGTCAAGCACTGTTCTAAGACTGTGAGTCCCATGAGAGGCATGGACTGTGTCCAACCTGATTAGCTTGTATCTACCCCAGTGCTTAGTACAGAGCCTGGCACATAGTAAGCGCTTAATAAATACCATCAAAAAACAAGACCTGCATCTCCCCTCTCCCCCAGCCCCTCCACTATGGGCTTTGTGGATAGGGAAGCAGGAGAAGCAGAAGCAGCGTGGCTTGGTGAAAAGAGTACGGGTTTGGGAGTCTGAGGTCATGGGTTCTAATCCCGCTCTGCCACTTGTCAGCTGTGTGACTTTGGGCAAGCCACTTAACTTCTCTGTGCCTCAGTTACCTCCTCTCTAAAATGGGGATTGACTGTGAGCCCCATGTAGGACCACCTGATTACCTTGTATCAATCCCAGAGCTTAGAAAAATGCTTGGCACAATGGTTAGCGCTTAACAAATACCATCATTATTATTACTGTTTTTATTAGAGACTATTTCTCTCCATCTCCCTTTACACCCAGCCTTTTGAGATCCATCGGTCCAAAGCCGACTGAAACCCAGATCCACACTCCATTTAAATCAGAGGAAGGACGTGGCTTTTCCAAGACTATTAATATAAAACATTTTTTCCTTCTCTCCGAAGAGAGTCTGGGGAGAGAGCCCAACCCCTCGGTCCCTGGCCCATGTGACCCACAAACCACACGCAGGCTTTGCAGGAAACATTCATAGTTTTAATTCACACCAGTAATAAAATTGCATTACATTTCTCATAAAATAAATGTTCCAGTTTATATACAGAAAACAGACTGTACAGACCCCTCCCCAGCCCCCTGGAAACTCACGAACATACAGGCAATGCAGTGCTCAGTTAAGTCAGCACAACTGTACATCTAAAATTGTAACTGCTTTGTGTCGGGTGCGGGGAAACGGGACTACGATGAAGAGTCCTCTGTGGACTGAGAATTAAAAAAATATTGCAGGCAAGCTGGCCGGCCGTCCTGGCCGCGGAAGAGACTGGACGCCGGGCCCACTGTGCTTCGAAGCCACGGGGAGCTGGGGGGGGCTACTGAACCTGGGACTCGAAGCTTCCGTTCAGCTGCCCCTCCTCATAGTCCATCTGACACAAGATCATGTTGTTCTTCAGGAAAAATTTGTCTCCTACGCAAAATCTGCAAAGCCAAAGAGAAGACCACGTTATCCTTAGGGTCGGCTCTCGCGGGTGGTCCGGGACAGGGGGCTGACCAACCGGTCCTACCTGCATCCGGCCCTGGCCCAGGGACCGTGCCTCAGTGTCCTCACATGCAAAATGGGGATTCAATACCTCTTCTCCCTCCTACGCAGGCTGGGAGCCACATGCGGGACGGGTAGTGCGTCCAACCTGATTTGCTTGTATCCACCCAGTGCTTAGGACAACGCCTGACTCATAGTAAGCGCTTAACAAATACCATAGGAAAAAAGAATGTCCCCAAGGTACAGTGTATTGGAGTGTCTGACTCAAGCCCTTTATTTCATATACATCTGAGTGTGGGCCTGGGATGGGAACGTGCAAATGAGCCACTTCCTTGGGTGGGGTAGACCACAGGTGGGAATCCAGGATGCAGATGGGCCCTACCCCCTGAGACTGATGGGTCCTGGCCCAGCCCCGCCTGGGGTCAGCCCCGCCACAGGGGTGCAAGGTCTATCTGGAAGGCTAATCTTAGTCTGGGGGCCGCAGCACTGAAAAGGCCCTCAGGAGTTTTCTGCTGAGCTGTGTTTATGGACATGGAGCTCCAGGCTCAGTTGCCCACTGAGCCTTCTGAAGCACCATGACCTAATGGATAAAGCACGGGCCTGGCAGTCAAAAAGTCATGGGTTCTAATCCTGGATCTGCCACGTGTTAGCTATATGACCTTGGGCAAGTCACTTTACTTCTCTAGGCCTCAGTTCCCTCGTCTGTAAAATGGGGATTAAGACTGAAGCTCCCATATCTTGTACCTACCCTAGTGACTAGAACAGTGCCTGGCACATAGTAAGTGCTTAACAAATACCATATTATTATTCTGGCCCCCAGGATCTCGTGGCTTCCCCGGCCTCCTGATCTCTCCTGCCGCTGAGGCTAATGAATTCCTTGATGGCCTCTGGCTGAAGACTGACCAGGGCTCAGCACACTTGGGTGGCATCCTCCACACCCCACCCCCTTCTCCTGCCCTGCCGGTGGGCCTCTCCCATCCACAATCCCCAGGTGACCATCTGAGCTGGGGAGAGAGTGGAGGGGAATTTGTGGCCCTAACTCAGACCCTCAGGAAAGGAGGAGGGTCTGCGTGGGTCCGGAAGGGGGAGAAGGGACATTCATATTAACGTCTGTCTCCCCAGTAAAACCTGGCTACATCTTCCTCCAAACAGCCACTTAATAATAATGTTGGTATTTGTTAAGCGCTTACTATGTGCAGAGCACTGTTCTAAGCGCTGGGGTAGGTACAGCGTCATCAGGTTGTCCCACGGGAGGCTCACAGTCTTAATCCCCATTTTAGGGATGAGGGAACTGAGGCAGAGAGAAGTGAAGTGACTTGCCCACAGTCACACAGCTGACAAGTGGCAGAGAGGGGATTCAAACCCATGACCTCTGACTCCCAAGCCCGGGCTCTTTCCAGTGAGCCACGCTGCTTCTCTCCTTTATCTGGCCAGCCAGTAAGACAGCCAAGGTTTGGGGTTAGGGCCTCTTTCCTGGTCCCCCACCTCCATCCAGGGAGCAGAAATTAAATGTAAAGGCTAAGACTTCTTGGGCAGGGGGCTGGGCAGGATGACCTCTGGTCCTGGTATATCACCCTGGAATCCCGGCAGCCCACAGCATGTCACCGTGCTGAGTCCACGGGCTGTCAGCCGGATGGGAATGGGACAGGGGCTGGATACAGAGACCACACACACACACACACCCATTCACTGAAACACTTTATAACTTTAATTTGTCGACTGCATAAAGTGCAGATAAAAGATTTAGTAGCTGAGGTCTGGAGCCCGCTTCCCAGGAATTAAAGCAACGTTAACAGGTGCTTAGGGAAAGTTGTTAATGGAAATGTTTCACAGGAGGGGAGAGGCAGGTGCTTTAACGGGAAGAAGGCTTCCAGCCTCGGGGTCTTGAGCCTTCCGGCTGCTGCCTGAACCCACTACGGGAGGGTTTTTGTGGATTGATAAGTGAGAAGTCCAGAGAAACTCGAGGTGTGGGGAAGAGGGAAAGGGTTGTGAGAAGTAACGTGACCTGTGGGAAACTGCATAGCCTACTGGAAAGAACATGGGCTGGAAGCCAGAGGACCTGGGTTCTAATCCCATCTCCACCACTTGCTTGCTGGTGATCCTGTGCAAGTCTCTCAACTTCCCTGTGCCTCAGTTTCAACTACAAAAAGTAGGGATTCGTTATCTTCTTCCTCCTACTTGTCTGTGAGTTCCATGTGGGACGGGGATCGTACCTGGCCTAACTTGTGTCTACCCCAGTGCTTAGGACAGTGTTTATCATATAGTAAGCATGTAACAAATACCGACTCCCCCACAAAAATAATGAGAAAGGACTCCTGAGGCCTCTGCCCGCCTTCCCCCACCCCAGGAAAGTTTGCTTCTGCTCCCCGCTCTGTGTCCGCCCCTTTCTTCCCAAGGCCCAGACTGGGCGGCAGAACAGCATGATGTGGAAGGCAGCATGAGCTAGCGGGAAGGAGCACAAGACTGGAAGTCAGGAGCCCCGGGTTCTAGACCCTGCTTCACCTGCTGAGTGACCTTGAGAAAATCAAGTAACACCTCTGGGCCTCAGTTTCCTCAGCTTCGAAATGGGCCCCAACTCTCCCTCTCAGACTGTGAAACCCGCTTGGGACAGGGACAATAATTGCCGTTAGGCCCCGTGCCCATCACGCCTGGCAAAGCAGCGTGACCTAGTGAATGTGGGTTCTAATCCTGGCTCGGCCACTTGTCTGCTGTGGGATCTTGGGCAAGTCAATTCACTTCTCTGTGCCTCAGTTACCTCATCTGTAAAATGGGGATTAAGGCTGTGAGCCCCATGGGGGCAACCTGATTACCTTGCATCTACCCCAGCAGATAGAACAGTGCTTGACATAGTAAATGCTTAACAAATACCATAATAATTATTACTATTACTTCACTTCTCGTTGCCTCAGTTCCCTCATCTGTAAAATGGGGATTAAGGCTGTGAGCCTCACGTTGGACAACCTGATCACCTTGTATCTCCCCCAGTGCTTAGAACAGTGCTTGGCACATGGTAAGTGCTTAAATACCATTATTATCATTATTAATAGGTGCCAGCCAGAAGCAGCGTGGCTCGGTGGAGAAAGCAAGGGCTTGGGAGTCAGAGGTCATGGGTTTTAATCCCAGCCCCACCACTTGTCAGCTGTGTGACTTTGGGCAGGTCACTTCCCTTCTCTGTGCCTCAGTGACCTCATCTGTAAATAATAATAATAATGTTGGTATTTGTTAAGCGCTTACTATGTGTCTAGCGCTGTTGTAAGCGCTGGGTGAGATACAAGGTCATCAGGTTGTCCCACATGGGGTTCACAGTCTTAATCCCCATTTGACAGATGAGGTAACTGAGGCACAGAAAAGTTAAGTGACTTGCCCAAAGTCACACAGCTGGGATTGGAACCCACAGCGTCTCACTCCCCAGCCTGGGCTCTTTCCACTAAGCCACACTGCTTCTTTTCTAAGCACGGGGGGAGATACAGGGTAATCAGATTGTCCCACTTGGGGCTCACAGTCTTCCCCCCGATTATACAGATGAGGTAACTGAGGCACCGAAAAGACAAAGTGACTTGCCCAAAGTCACACGACTGCCAGGTGGTGGATCCGGGATTAGAACCCACGACCTCTGCCTCCTAAACCCGTGCTCTTTCCACTGAGCCACGCTGGGGGTTCAGGTAAATTAAGGAGGAGGAGGGGAGATGAGAGAGATGTTGGTGTAAAAAGCCCGTGCTTTTTCCACCGAGCCACGCTGCTTCTGGCTGGCACCTATTAATACTAATACTAATAATAATGGTATTTAAGCGCTTACTATGTGCCAAGCACTGTTCTAAGCGCTGGGAGAGGTACAAGGTAATCAGGTTGTCCCACGTGGGGCTCACAGCCTTAATCCCCATTTTACAGATGAAGGAACTGAGGCCCAGAGGAGCGAAGTAATATCAATACTCATACGGGCTTAAGGCTGCGGGCCCCACATGGGGCAAGCTGAGGACCTCCCCGCCCAGCGCCTAGCACAGTGCTTGGCACATAGTAAGCGCTTAACAGATGCCAGGATGATCCTCCCCTCCGGGCTGCAGTCTCTTCTGTTGGCTTCCCGAGCGACCACTAGATGGCGATGCCGCCTCGGTGGAGGTGCCCCATCCGCGGGGACCCCGCGGGGCAGGAGGAGGGAACCGGGGCGACCCCCGAGGCCCGACCCGGGATTCCCCCCACTCCTCTATCCCGGGACTCCAGGGAGTCTGGGGACTTACACCGACATCTCCCTCATCTTCCCTCCTCCTCCTCCCACCTGTCCTTTATTCATTCCTTCAATCGTATTTATTAGTGAGCACCTACTGTGTGCAGAGCCCTGTACTAGACGCTTGGGAGTGTAATGATGTTGGTATTTGTTAAGCGCTTACTATGTGCAGAGCACGGTTCTAAGCGCTGGGATAGACACAGGGGGGTCAGGTTGGCCCACCTGGGGCTCCCAGTCTTAATCCCCATTTGACAGATGAGGTAACTGAGGCACAGAGAAGTGAAGTGACTTGCCCACGGTCACACAGCTGACAAGTGGCAGAGCCGGGATTCTCCCCATCCTCTACCCCGCGACTCCAGGGCGCCTGGGGATTTACACCAACATCTCTCTCATCTTCCCTCCTCCTCCCACCTGTCCTTTATTCATTCCTTCAATCGTATTTATTATTGAGCACCTAGTGTGTGCAGAGCCCTGTACTAGACGCTTGGGAGAGTAATAATGTTGGTATTTGTTAAGCGCTTACTATGTGCAGAGCACGGTTCTAAGCGCTGAGGTAGACACAGGGGGGATCAGGTTGGCCCACGTGGGGCTCACAGTCTTAATCCCCATTTGACAGATGAGGTAACTGAGGCACAGAGAAGTTGTGACCTGCTCACAGTCACACAGCTGACAAGTGGCCGAGCCGGGATTCGAACCCATGCCCTCTGACTCCAAAGCCCGGGCTCTTTCCACTGAGCCACGCTGCAAAGTAACAACAAGCAGATGCATTCCCTGCCCTCAACGAGCTTAGGGTCTAGAGGGGGAGACAGATGTTAATATATATAAATAATAATAATAATGTTGGTATCTGTTAAGCGCTTACTATGTGCAGAGCACCGTTCTAAGTGCTGGGGTAGATATAGGGTAATCAGGTTGTCCCACGTGAGGCTCACAGTTAATCCCCATTTTACAGATGAGGTAACTGAGGCACAGAGAAGTTAAGTGACTTGCCCACTGTCACACAGCTGACAAGTGGCGGAGTGGGGATTTGAACTCATGACCTCTGACTCCAAAGCCCGTGCTCTTTCCACTGAGGCACGCTGCAAGGTAACAACAAACAGATGCATTCCCTGCCCTCAAAGAGCTTAGGGTCTAGAGGGGGAGACACATGTTAATATATATAAATGATAGATACATAAGTGGCTCAGTGGAAAGAGCCCAGGCTTGGGAGTCAGAGGTCATGGTTTCGAATCCCCGCTCTGCCACTTAGCTGTGGGACTGTGGGCAAGTCATTTAACTTCTCTGTGCCTCAGTTACCTCATCTGTAAAATGGGATTAACTGGGAGCCTCACGTGGCACAACCTGATCCCCCGTATCTACCCCAACTCTTGGAACAGTGCTCCACACGTAGTAAGCGCTTAACAAGTACCAACATTATTATTATTATAAGTGCTGTGGGGCTGGGAGGGAGGATGATTAAAGGGAGCTAGTCAGGGCGACACAGAAGGGAGAGGGAGAAGAGAGACAGGGGGCTTAGTCAGGGAATAATAATAATGTTGGTATTTGTTAAGCGCTTACTATGTGCAGAGCACTGTTCTAAGCGCTGGGGTAGACATAGGGGAATCAGGTTGTCCCACGTGGGGCTCACAGTTAATCCCCATTTTACAGATGAGGGAACTGAGGCACAGAGAAGTGAAGCGACTCGCCCACAGTCCCACAGCTGACAAGGGGCAGAGCCGGGAGTCGGACTCATCTCCTCTGACTCCGAAGCCCAGGCTCTTTTCCACTGAGCCACGCTGCTCCCCACGAGGAAGGCCTCGTGGAGGAGGTGCACTTTCCAACCCAGAAAGCGACCTGTCCTGGACAGCTCTAGGTATTCCTCACACCCCAGGGAGGAGGCTTTTCTCCTCACACCCCAGGGAGAAGGCTTTTCTTCTATCTGGCCTTCTTACCTAGCGCCCTGTTCTCTGATGCCGCCCCTCGGGTTTCATGTGTACCTGGTCAAGCCTGTCTTCCGGCCAAATGGTTCCACCCCAGGTGAAAGGAAGTAGCTTCTTGGCATACAGGTCTGGGGGGATTCTGGGAAAACTACCCAAAGGGGCAGCAAAGACTCGTGAGTCAGGGGTCCGGGTTCTAGTCCGAGTTTAGCCGATGGGCAAGTCACCCTCTCTGAGCCTCAGTTCCTTCAGGATAAGACACCTGCTCTCTCGTGAGAGGCAGAGACTGTGTTTGAGCTGCATCCCTAGCTCAGCCTTTAGCACAGAGTAAGGGCTTAATCATCATTATGATTATTATCGTTCTGTGTGCTGGGATAGATAGACGTTAATCAGATTGGACACAGTTCCTGTCCCACGTGGGGTTTACAGTCTAACTAGGAGGAAGAGTCACAGAAAAGCAAAATGACTTAATAATAATGATGGTATTTGTTAAGCGCTTACTATGTGCAGAGCACTGTTCTAAGCGCTGGGGTAGACACGGGGGAATCAGGTTGTCCCACGTGGGGCTCACAGACTTCATCCCCATTTTACAGATGAGGTAACTGAGGCACAGAGAAGTGAAGCGACTTGCCCCCAGTCACACAGCTGGCAAGTGGCAGAGGCGGGATTTGAACTCATGACCTCTGACTCCAAAGCCCGGGCTCTTTCCACTGAGCCACGCTGCTTGCCCAAGGTCACAGAGCAGACAAGTAGAACTGGGATTAGAATCCAGGTCATCTGACTCCAAAGCCTGTACTCTTTCCACTTGACCACGCTGAATTATTATTATTTCTCTGTGCACCGTGAGCTCTCAGTAAATGCCATTGATTGACTACAGGTATAGGTGTCCCTTTCCCCAGCTTTTTCTAATTCCCGTTTCCCTCGGACAAGAGAGAAAGAGGTTTTAAAGTTGAGGTGTGGGCCAGGATTTCCCAGAATCACCTAGGACTCTCCAGCAGTATGAAAGAGGACAAGAGGGTAGCAGAGTCCCAGGTGGATTTGCATATGTTCCGTGCAGATTTTGCAAATGCCGCCTTGGACCACGCTCTCTGTTCTCAGGCTATTTTCAAGTTTCCAGGTTTTCCCGCTGACTGAAATATTTTCATATTTCTCATTAACTTCCAAAAACCTTCCCAGGTTGCGTCCAGCTCGGCAAATGATCTGCATGATTCGGCCTCCAAAAGCAAGTTGCCCTTGGGCCTCTAAAATCTGAAGAGTTCAGCCTCGTGGTCCTGTTTGGCCTGAAATATCAAGGTAATAGAGGTCAAAGTGCATTTGGAGGCCTTGATGATCAAGAGAAGTTGCTAGTTGCACACAGACAGGCTCTGAAGGCCTCTGGGCAAGAAGAAGTTAAATCCCTTCTCTTTTCTCTTCTCCCCCAGCCCCGATCACTGGCCCAGAGATCCCCTACACTCTCCCAAGCACTTAGTACTTTGCTCTGCATTATGCTATGCTCCCTGTAAGTGCTCAGTAATTACCATTGATTGATTGGTAGGTAAATAGTGGAGAAATGCCCCCTTCCCCTGTGCTTTTGGCAATCAATCAGTAAATAATAAGAAGAAGAACAGTGGTATTTGTTAAGCGCTTACTATGTTTCAGGCACTGTACAAAGTGTTTTGGGTGGATTCAAGCAAATCGGGTTGAACACAGCCCCTGTCCCACATGGTATTTATTGAGCACTTACTGGGTGCAGAGCACTGTACTAAGCGCTTGGGCGAGTACAACACAACAATATAACAGACACATCAACAGTCTCCACAGGGCTCTGGGATCCTCTCCAAGGATTTGAAGGAGGGTCTTCTATGGAGATTGATCAGTTGATGGGCTGATTGGCTGAAGACCTACTGACTCAGATTTCTTCCCATCCACCGTCGAGACGGGGGTCACTTTGTGCCTCTCTAAACCTCTGATTCTTTTCCCCAAGCCCTGCCCCTATCTCCAGCAAGATTTCCCACTTGGTCAGACTTTGGTCCAACTCTCTGGACATCAGTGTGTCTGGGGCCCAGGGAGGTGGTCCAGATGGGTCAGGAGGTGGGTGGGGAAGGGCCCAGTGGGCAGGGGACTGGTAGGCTGGGGATGGTGGGAAAGGGACCAGGGGTCAGGAGGCTGGTAGGGGACCAACAGGCAGGACGCTGATGGACAGGGGACCAGTGGGCCAGGAACTGGTGGGCAAGGGACTGGTGGGTAGGCGGCCAAGTGGGCAGGAGAACGGCAGGCAGGGGCCAGTGGGCAGGGGACTGGTGGACAGGGGGTCAGTGGGCAGGAGACTGGAAGGGACCCCCAGAAAAAGCCCAGACTAAGCCCTACTTTTCCTCATCTCCCACTCCCTTCTGCATCACCCTGACTCGCTCTCTTTGCTCTTTCCCCCTCTCCCTGCCCCACAGGACTTAAGTTTACATCTATAATTCTATTTATTTATATTGATTCCTGATTACTTGTATCAATGTCTGTGTCCCCCTCTTCTAGCCTTTGAGCGCATAGTGGGTAGGGATTGCTCTCTTTATTACTGTATTGTACTTTCTAAGAGCTTAGTAGCATGGGCATGGACTGGCAGAAAGGGGGTTAGTGGGCAAGGGACCAGTGGGCAGGAGAATGGAGAGCAGGGTATTGGTGGGCAGGGGACTGGTGGGCAAGGGGATGGTGGATAGGAGACCAGAGGGCAGGGAACCAGTGGCCAGGGGACTGGTGAGCAGGGGGCCAATGGCCAAGGAGTCGGCCACAGATCCTGGACCTTTCTGAGGCTCCCCTGAAGGAGCAGGGCCCCTCGGAGCGCCGGGTGGGCAGCGGGCCGGTCACCCTGACTCGGGGTCGGCCCCCGGGGTCTCACCTCTGGTTGCAGAGCTGGCAGGCGAAGCAGTCCAAGTGGTAAACGTTCTCCCTGGCCCTCATCACCATCTCAAAGGCGGGGATCAGCTTACTGCAGGCTGCACAATTCCCCGTGGTGCCAAAGAGCCTGCCAAGGAAGCATGGGCATTAGGGGCCATTTTAATTAAATGGTGGAAGGACTAATTAAATGTAATTAGTGGTATCAGATACAGTATTGAGCCAATCACAGGATTCGCAGCCTCCATTTTGCTGACCAGCGAGGTCGGGGGAGCCTACCCGGGGGAGACCAGAGCCTGGGGAAGCTGAGCTTTCTTTGGATTTCTCCTTCTGGGCGGGTCGGGCCGAAGCTGAGACAAACCCCTTCGGCCTCCTCGTGGTCCTGAGGCAGCAGGCTCAGGAACCGCAGCTGGCCCAAGGGACACCCAGCGGGTAGGATCAAAGACACCCTGGCTGTGCTCTGGGGCCAAAATGGGGTTGGAGTCTGAGGACCCCCAGGAAAGAGCATTAGGTCTGGGATTCCCCATGGGCTCTGGCCTCCGCATCTGGCCCACCCTGGCAGAGGGTGGGTAGGCTACCGGTCATATCCCCCAGTTCATACCCACCCCCAGCGCCTTCCCCAAGTCCTCCGGGCCCCTTCCAGGGCTGCAGCACTGCCTCCTCCAGGCTGTTTGAGGTTGAGGGGTCTGACTGCTCGCTTGCCCTCACCTCTACCCCAGCTGGTTGGCAGCTGGGTGGAAGAGTGTCTCCTCCTCTCGTTCCCCCTCCCCTCTCAGGCCATAGGCCCACCCTGGCGGGGAAGTCTGGAATCGAGGCCTCCAGACCCAGAGGCATCTGGAGAAAGCTCTTCCGGATGTCCGGAGGATAGGTCTGCCTACACGGTGGCCAACTTGCCAGCCGAGGACGGCCACCACGCCGTACGCTGGGAGGGTCCGCTGCTCCTCAATGAGCCAGTCCCTTCTCTCAGAGACTCTCTTGGATTTACTTAACCCCAGCCAAAACCCCCATCCCAGTCCCATCTAACTCAGCTCAGCCCAGTTCATCCCAGTCTATTCTGACCCAGCCCAGCCCAACCCAGTCTAATCCGATCTGGCCCAGTCCAGTCTAACCCAGCCCAGTCCAAACCCAGGCCCATGACCACTGACCTGCTTGTACCTGGCTCGTCATGGGGCCACACACTAAGCAACGAATAATACATTATATAACCGAGGCCTAAAAATATACTCTGGCCTCAATTAGAAAAACGCACCTTTTTACCTGACATTTGAGAAATAGAGACCCTAGGAATAAAAACAAGAATGACAGTATTGATTAAATGACTAAGAGTCTCCAGGCACTGTGCTAGGGCACTGGGGTAAATAGAAGATAATCAGGTGGGACACAGTCTCTGCCTCTCAAGGCGTTCACTCTTGCAGGGGTAGGAAGAAGTGGTCCCCATTTTAAAGATGGACAAGACCCAGAAAGGTTAAATGACTTGCCCATAATCTCCAGGGACAGAGCTAGGACTAGAACCCAGGTCTTCCAATTCCCAACCCAAGCTCTCTCATTAAGGCCACGCTGCCTGTTTTAAGGTTTGTTTTCCAGGGACAACTCGCTCACATTGATCCAGCCCAAGATTGCACATCGGGAGTGGCTCCGGAGCTCGGGGTTGGAGGCTACCTCAGTCTCAGAGGGTTCGGACACGGACCACTGTAATTTTATTTATTTCTATTGTCTGTCTCCTCCTCTGGACTGTAAGTTTGTTGAGGGCAGAGAATGTGTCTGTTATATTGTTATACTGTACTTTCCCCAGGGTATAGTACAGTGCTCTGCACTCAGTAAGCGCTCAGTAAATATGATTGACTGACTGACTAACCAGCCTTCCCAGGGCAGGAGTACAATGAGCAGCTCTGGTGTTAATTTTTAGTGATGATATTAAATTGTTATTATGTGTTTAGCACTGTTCTAAGCACTGAGGTAGGTGAGAAGCAGCATGGCCTAATAGATGGAGCACTGACCTGGGAGTCAGAAGGTCCCGGCTCGGCCACTTATCTGCTGTATGACCTTAGACAATTCACTACACCTCTCTGTGCCTCAGTTACCTCGTCTGTAAATTGGGGATTGACACTGGGAGCCCCACATGGACAGAGACTGTCCAATCTGATTTGCTTGTTTCTAAGCCAGAGCTTGGTACTATGGTGGGCACATAGTAAGTGCTTAGCACATAGTAAGTGCTCAACAAATACCACAATTACTAAACACCTTCCCTACCTCTTCAAATGTGAGGCCCGTATAGGGCAGGTTTGATTATTTGGGTCTACCCCAGTGCTTAGCAGACTTTGGCACTTAGTAAAATGCTTACCAGATATCACACGTACCATTAATATTGGTGCTCTTGAAGAAGTCTTAAAAAACCTGATTGTGGGGGGCAGTGAGCAAGAAAGCAAGGAAGAGGAGTGTCGGGGAGCTTCTTAGCCTATTCAGTCCCCTTTGGATTAAAGATCCTTAGAGACACAGCTCTGGAATACCCTCCCCACCGTCAAAGCCTAATTGAAGAGGCCTTCCCTAACTAAGCCCTCATTTCCTCTTCTCCCACTCCCTTCTGCATCACCCTCGCACTTAGATTTGCTCCCTTTTTCACCCACCCCTCAGCCCCATGAAACTTATGTACATATCTGTGATTTATTTGTTTATACTAATGTCTGTCTCCCCTCTAGACTGTAAACTCGTTTCGGGCAAGGCAACATCATGTCTTTCAACTCTGTAATATTGTACTCTCCCAAGCCCTTAGTACAGTGTTCTTCATTAAGTGCTCAATAAATATGATTCAGTGATTGATTGTTTGGACCCACCCAGAGAAGCGCCATGTAGCAGTGGGGATTTTACATCTGTAAAATGGGGATTTAACCCCTGTTCTCCCTTCTAATTAATCTGTGAGCCCCACATTGGACTTGATTGTCTTGTATCTATCCCTGCACTTAGTTCAGAGCTTGACACATAGTAAGTGGTTAACAAAAAACACAATTATTATTAATATTATTATTAATGACAATTATAAGTGAGGAGGAGGGCCATTCTGCTTGAGCAATCCCTATTCCTGCCATATCACAGAGGCCAGGCATCATCTGAGAGTTTGTCTTTCCTTCCTTTCACCCAAGGACCCTCTGGATGCACCACCAAACTTCAGCCTAATAATAAAAATAACGGTGTTTGTTCAACGTTTACTATGTGCTAAGCACTGCACTAAGTGCCAGGCAGAACCAAGATAATCAAGTCAGACACTGTCCCTGACCTACATGGAGCTCACAGCCGAAGTAGGAGGGAGAACAGGTAATCCATTCATTCATTCAATAGTATTTATTGAGCGCTTACTAGGTGCAGAGCACTGTACTAAGTGCTTGGAATGTACAAATGGGTAACAGATAGAGACAGTCCCTGCCCTTTGACGGGCTTACAGTCTAATCGGGGGAGACGGACGGACGAGAACAATAGCAATAAATAGAATCAAGAATGAATCCCGATTTTACCGATGAGGAAACTGCGGCCGGAGAGGTTAAGTGACTTGCCCAAGGCAAGTGGCAGAGCTGGGATTAGAACCCAGGTCCTCCGACTCCCTGGCCCAGGGTCTCTCCGCTAGGCCAGGCTGCTTCCCTAAATTCTTCCCTTTCTCATTTCCTTCTAATGGACCCTTTTTCTCTATGCCTCCTTCCGACCCATCCTACCTCACATCTCCCTGCCTGCCCTGCTGGAGACTGACTCTCTATCAGCCCCTCTCTCTGCATGAAATCAGCTGGTCTACACTGCCTTCCTGTTTTGCGGAAAGGAAAAAATAAAACCTGTTTTTATGGGTTACTTGTTTTAACCAAGAATTACCAGCCTGCTCCATCAAGCAGAGGAAATAAGGAATGCTAATCCCAGATTTGTCCAGAGCTCAATACCCTGCGTACATGTGTGTTAGAGAGGACAAGATCCATTATTCATTAGCAGCCCAGTTGCGGTGAGCTCAATCCAGATTAAACAAAACAAAGGGGCCTCAGTCTGCCCCATGTGCATTTTTAAAATCGCCTCTTTTCTTCTCCCTTTCAAATAAAGACACAAATAAATGATGTAGAAGTTGGGACAGATGTTCACTTAACTAAGTCAAGTTTAAGAAACAGGGGAAAAATTGGTAATAATAATAATTTTGATTTTTTTAATCAATCAATAAATAGCATTTATTGAATGCTGTTTAGAGCACTGTACTATGCGCTTGGGAGAGTATGCATTCCTGGCCCACATTTACTATGTGCTAAGCACTGAGCGCTGGGGTAGACACAAAATAATCAGATCCCATATGGGGCTCACAGCATAAGTAGGAGGGACAACAGGAATTGAATCCCCATTTTGCGGATGAGGGAACGGAGGCGCCGAGAAGTCAAGTGACTTGTCTAAGGTCACACAGCAGACAAGTGGCAGAGCTGGGATTAGAACCCAGGTCCTCTGACTCCCAGGCCCTTGATCTTTCCACTAGGCCAAGCTTTTGTCCAGTACTCCCCTGTGGCCTTTCAAGATCTGTGGAGGATGTGAGGAGTAGGCATCTTTGAATGTTTGCCGAAGCTTTAGGGCTTAGATGGTAATCAATCGATGAGTCCTTACTGTGTGCAGATCACTGCACTAAGCTCTTGGGAGACTGTGACAGACACCATACTGCCTTTCCCTTTCGTTCTAAGGGGCTTCCTAGCTTTCCCTGGGTCAAACTTCTTCCCTCCCACCTTGTTCCAGATGCTCCAACCCACCTGCAACAGTGTTCATTCATTCATTCATTCAATAGTATTTATTGAGCGCTTACTATGTGCAGAGCACTGTACTAAGCGTTTGGGATGAACAAGTTGGCAACAGATAGAGACGGTCCCTGCCGTTTGACGGGCTTACGGTCTAATCGGGGGAAACGGACAGACAAGAACAATGGCACTAAACAGCGTCAAGGGGAAGAACATCTCGTAAAAACCGATGGCAACTAAATAGAATCGAGGCGATGTACAATTCATTAACAAAATAAATAGGGTAACGAAAATATATACAGTTGAGCGGACGAGTACAGTGCTGTGGGGATGGGAAGGGAGAGGTGGAGGAGCAGAGGGAAAAGGGGAAAATGAGGCTTTAGCTGCGGAGAGGTAAAGGGGGGATGGCAGAGGGAGTAGAGGGGGACGAGGAGCTCAGTCTGGGAAGGCCTCTTGGAGGAGGTGATTTTTAAGTAGGGTTTTGAAGAGGGAAAGAGAATCAGTTTGGCGGAGGTGAGGAGGGAGGGCGTTCCGGGACCGCGGGAGGACGTGACCCGGGGGTCGACGGCGGGATAGGCGAGACCGAGGGACGGTGAGGAGGTGGGCGGCGGAGGAGCGGAGCGTGCGGGGTGGGCGGTAGAAAGAGAGAAGGGAGGAGAGGTAGGAAGGGGCAAGGTGACGGAGAGCCTCGAAGCCTAGAGTGAGGAGTTTTTGTTTGGAGCGGAGGTCGATGGGCAACCACTGGAGTTGTTTAAGAAGGGGAGTGACATGCCCAGATCGTTTCTGCAGGAAGATGAGCCGGGCAGCGGAGTGAAGAATAGACCGGAGCGGGGCGAGAGAGGAGGAAGGGAGGTCAGAGAGAAGGCTGACACAGTAGTCTAGCCGGGATATAACGAGAGCCCGTAATAGTAAGGTAGCCGTTTGGGTGGAGAGGAAAGGGCGGATCTCGGCGATATCGTAGAGGTGAAACCGGCAGGTCTTGGTAACGGATAGGATGTGAGGGGTGAACGAGAGGGACGAGTCAAGGATGACACCGAGATTGCGGGCCTGCGGGACGGGAAGGATGGTCGTGCCATCCACGGTGATAGAGAAGTCTGGGAGAGGACCGGGTTTGGGAGGGAAGATGAGGAGCTCAGTCTCGCTCATGTTGAGTTTTAGGTGGCGGGCCGACATCCAGGTGGAGACGTCCCGGAGGCGGGAGGAGATGCGAACCCGAAGGGAGGGGGAGAGGACAGGGGCGGAGATGTAGATCTGCGTGTCATCTGCGTAGAGATGGTAGTCAAAGCCGTGAGAGCGGATGAGTTCACCGAGGGAGTGAGTGTAAATGGAGAACAGAAGAGGGCCAAGAACTGACCCTTGAGGAACTCCGACAGTTAAAGGATGGGAGGGGGAGGAGGCTCCGGCGTAGGAGACCGAGAATGATCGGCCAGAGAGGTAAGAGGAGAACCAGGAGAGGACAGAGTCCGTGAAGCCAAGGTGAGATAAGGTATGGAGGAGGAGGGGATGGTCGACAGTGTCAAAGGCAGCAGAGAGGTCAAGGAGGATCAGAATGGAGTAGGAGCCATCGGATTTGGCAAGAAGGAGGTCACGGGTGACCTTAGAGAGAGCAGTCTCGGTAGAGCGGAGGGGACGGAAGCCAGATCGGAGGGGGTCTAGGAGAGAATGGGAGTTAAGGAATTTTAGGCATCGATTGTAGACGACTCGTTCTAGGATTTTGGAAAGGAAGGGTAGTAGGGAGATAGGACGATAACTGGAGGGGGAAGTGGGGTCAAGAGTGGGTTCTAAACCCAACTACCTGGAGCTCCCGTCCTTATCAGAGCTAATAATGATAATAACAATAATTGTACTTGCAAAGTGCCTACTCTATGCAAAGAACTATTCTAAGTGTTGTGGTAGATACAAATTAATCAGGTTGGACACAGTCCCTATCCCATATGGGGCTCATACTCTTAATCCCCATTTGACAACTGAGGCCCAGAGAAATGAAGTGACTTGCCCAAGGCCACACAGCAGACATGTGGCGGAGCCACGATTCGAGTCCTTCTGACTCCCAGGTCCGTGCTCTATCCACTAAGCCACCACGCTGCTTCTCTGTGAGCTGGGGTGTGGTAGGCGGGGAGAACGGGAGAAGGGTCCTGGCTGGTTGCTACCATAGAGTTTGGGTAGGCCCCCAAACTCTACCCTATCGGCACCAGGATTCACTCAAATAATAATAATTGTGGTATTTGTTTAAGTGTCTACTATGGGCCAATCACTGTACTAAGTGCTTGGGAAGGAACAATACAATCAGATCAGTCACCATTCCTGCCCCAGTCCCAATAATAATAATACTAATAATAATGGTGTTTCTTAAGCACTTACTATGGGCCAAGCACTGTTCTAAGCACTAGGGTAGCTAAAAGGTAATCAGGTTGTCCCATGTGGGGCTCACAGTCTTAATACTCATTTAACAGATGAGGTAACTGAGGCACAGAGAAGTTAAGTGACTTGCCCAAAGTCACACAGCTGACAAAATGGCAGCGCCAGGATTAGAACTCACGACCTCTGACTCCCAAGCCCGTGCTTTTTCCACTAAGCCATAATCTAAGTGGGAGGGAGGACAAGTATTTAATTTCCATTTTACAGATGAGGAAACCAAGGCACAGTTAAGTGATTTGCCCAAGGTCACCTAGCAGGTGGAGCCACGATTGGAACCCAGGTCCTCCGACTTCCAGGCCCATGCTCTTTGCCCGCTGCAGCAAACACGTCCCATCTACCCTAACTCGCCCGGTCCCACTGGGAATCATCCGGGAAAAGCAGCGTCACTTAGCGGAAAGAACACAGGCTTGGGAGTCAGAGGACATGGGTTCTAATCCCTGCTCCGCCACTTGTCTGCTGTGGGACCTTGGGCAAGCCGCTTAACTTCTCTGTGCCTCAATTACCTCATCTGTAAAATAGGAATTAAAACTGTGAGCCCCACGGGGGACAACTTGAATACCTTGTATCTACCCCAGAATTTAGAACAGAGCTCGGCACATAGTAAGCACTTAACAATACCATAATAATAATAATCCGGCTTCCTCTCTGTCCCCCAGTCTTCCCCCGTCCTAACCAGAATGGGTTCCCTTCTTTCCCTCGGATCATTTTTCCCCAGTCAATGCTATGGTGCCCCTCACCCAGTGGGAAGGCCGAGACATATTAGTGCCGTATTTCACCGGGTCCTCAGCACTTTGATGAGCCTCACTGGCACCATCTCCTCCAGAAGGAATGAGTCACAGGCAGGAGAGGGAGGTGTTTTTGTCACTTAAAAAATGGGCACTAACCTAGCAGAGAACAGGGGAAGTGTAAATTTTCTCCCTTTATGCCACAGCAGGAGATAACCGGCTGGTAAATAAAGCCACCACACACAGATTTAAAATTTAGCACAATTAAACTTTTACCCTGTGGTGACAATTAGAGTTAATGGCTCTTTCCCTGAACCTAGCCACTTCAATTGCTGGCAGCCATCTCCTAGCCATGGACCACTTCCCCTACTTTGGAAGCATCCTGGGAGGCCATCCTTGGATTCCAGTTGGTTTTTGAAATCCCTGGAAGGTCCAAAGCCAGGTTAATGAGGAGGGGGGAGGGTAGTACATTCGGGACGATCTGTTATATTGTACTCTCCCAAGCGCTTAGTATTTATTAATCGCTTACTATGTGTCAAACACTATTCTAAGTGCTGGGGTCAGTACAAGTTGGACACAGACTCTGTCCCATGTGGGGCTCGGAGTCTTGATTCCCATTTTACAGATGAGGTTCACTGTGGGCAGGAAATGTGTCTGATTTTTGTTGTATTGTACTCTCCCAAGCGCTTAGTATAGTGCTTTGCACACAGTAAGTGCTCCATAAATACGATAGAATGAATGAATAAGTGAATCAGCTAACTGAAGCACAGAGAAGTGAGACGACTTGCCCAGTTTCACAAGGCAGACAAGTGGCAGAGCTGGGATTAGAACCCATGACCTTCTGACTCCCAGGCCCACGCTCTATCCACTGCACGAGTCCTATGTGGGACAGGGACTGTGGCCAGCCCGATTTGCTTGTAGCCACCCAGTGCTTAATACAGTGCCTGTCACGTAGTAAGTGAATGAATGAACGATAGTATTTGTTAAGTGCTTACTATGTGCCAAGCACTGTTCTAAGCGCTGGAGTAGATACAAGGTAATCATGTTGTCCTACATGGGGGTCACAGTGTTAGTGCTTAACAAATACCACAAATATTAAGGGCCACGAGTCCACAGGGTTCATCCTCACTGCTGCTATTCTCCTAAGTAACACACATCACCACAGCCCCACAAAACACACACACACACAAGAGCTCCCCCCCAACCCCCCTGCAAACCCTTCCTTTTAGAGTGAGGAGGAGAGAAGAAATCTTCTTTTCCACTTCTCTCCCCAGCCAGACACAAACTTCCACACACAACCTTCAGCTGCTTAAGGGAAGCAAGACCAGATTTACTTTTTCTCCTCTCTACTGGTCAGTGACTGTATTCAGGCCCCTGTGGTTGAGCGACCTCAAACCTGGCTTCCCTGACAACCCTGGGCAGGGCACCAGGATGCAGCCTCCAGCAGAATCACCCTCCCACCCTGGGGACGTTGATTTCCCAGAGGGGAGGTCAAGGCAGAGGGGTTGGGGAGGATCTTGGTCAGCAGACGGTGCTTTGGGTCCTGCCAGCGCCAGACGCCAGAATCCCCTGGGAACCCAAAAGAATTTTAGCCTTGAGTCTCTCCCTCTTCCACCAGCATGAAGTTCAGGCCCCAAAGCCTCCCCTCGGGGCAGAAGGAAACACTTTCCTTCCACTCTCTCTCCTCTTCCTGCTGCTGCTCCAGCGATCCCTCACTCCAGGGTAGGAACCAGTGAGCCGGGAGCAGGAGGAAGTTGGGATCTGTACTTCCTTTGGAGCCTTCCAAGCACACTCCAATCAATCAATTGCATTCATTGAGCGCTTACTGTGTGAAGACCGCTTTACTCAGTTCTTGGGAGACAGCTGGTAGACACATTCCCTGCCCACAATGAGCTTCTTATCTAGAGACTATAAGTCTACAGTCTAGCCCAGATTTCTGCCCTCAGCACGTGCTTAGTGTACAGTGGGGAGGAAGTGGGAGGAGGAGGAAGAGGGAAAACAGAGAGGAGGAGGTAGAAGACAGAAAGGAGGAGAGGGAAGAGAGGGAAGAGGAGAAAAAGAGAGGAAGGGAAGAGAAAAAAGAGGAGGAAAAGAGAGGAAGGAGAGGAGGGGAAAAGAAGCAGGAAGAGGGAGGAGGAAAAGGAGACGAGGGCGAAGGAGGGGAAGTAAGGGATAACCCACCCTGGTTGTTCTCCCCTACCCCCCAACGCTGAAGGTGGGCCAACTCCAAGGAGATGAATATTCAGACAGAAACAAGAAACGCTTGGTGGGAGATGCCGCCCCTCTGTCACTCTCTCCTGGAGAAGAGACAGGTTGGAACAAGTGAGATAAGCCCCTAACTCGGGCACCTAGAACAATACATCGTACCCAGAGGGCACTCAATAAATACTATTAGTGTGACCACTACATTAATGCTGTCCCCTCGCCTTCCCTCTCAGTCCTCCTCTCCCTCAAACAGATCTGAGTTCCTCTAAGAACAAAACAGATAACCACCACTTGTCCTCGGTGAGTTAGCCCTTCACTTGCTTGGGCACGGGGGACTGGGCCAGATGGCTTTGAGGTCATTTCCAGTTGTAGGAGGCCCATCTCACCCAGGCTGCCAGCCCCAGGGCCCACCTGGGAGCAGCAAGACCGATGGAAGTGAGCGGAGGGGTTCCGGGAAGGGAAAAAAGACAGAAGGGGACAGAAAAGGCAAAGCCTCCAATACCTGGCTGCATTTACCTCAGGTAATCTCGGCGGCAGAGGATGAGATTGGCTTTCGTGTACAGCGTGGACCCGACCTCCCCGAGCCGGCAGTCGCAGCAGGCGCACTTCAGACAGTCCTCGTGCCAGTACTTGTCCAGGGCCTTCAGGAGGTAGCGGTCTTTGATCTTCCGGTTACAGCCCGCACAGCCCTTCTGCTTCCCCTTGGGCTGCACGGACAGCATCGGCACACCTGTGCGGGCAGAGACGAGGGCCCGGGGGTTATCGTCCGTCGGGGCGGCCGGGGCAGGGGACACGGCGTTATTGTTGATGCGGAGACACAGACCGAGGGGTTATTGTTCATGGGGACTCACAGGCTCAGGGGTTATTGGACTTGGGGAGACAAAAGCCCAGGAGTTGGTGGGGCAGTGGCTGAGGTAGACCCAAGTGCCCGGAGGGGCCCTGTGGGGCAGTGTACAGGGGGACACAGAAGGAAGAGGGAGTCAGGAAAAGAGGGTTTAATCAGGGGAGGCCTCCTGAAGGAGATGTGACCTGCAGGGATATCTGTGAGGAGAGCTGTGAGGAGAGCTGCGAGGATAGGTGTGTGGAGAGCTAGGGTAGAGCTGCAGGACAAACTGGGGGAAAGCTTGGTGGAGAATTTCAGTGAAAGCTATGGGGAGAACTAAGGGGAGTTCTGAGGGGAGAGAGAGCACTAAAGGACTTGGAGATGGAGCTGACTGTTCCCAGTGGCTCAGCACAGTGCTTAGCCCTCAGCAGGCTCCCGGCAAACCTTGTTAGTGATGATGATGAAGAATAGACAGAGCAGCCCCGGTCCAGTCACCCCTTCAGGCCCACAAACCCCTTGCCTGACCATATTCGCTTCAGTGCCGAACTGGACTTGCCCTGAACTGGACTTGGACTTAGGAAGAGAGTTAGGTGAGGAGGGGAGGACAGGATGGCGGAGAGCACGGTAGGAAGAGGTTCTGGGCGGGGCCGGGCGGCACAGGGAACTCCAGCAGAGATCTAATAAAAATAATCATCATTGTGCTAGTTGTTAAGCACTGTGGTAGATTCAGGATAATAAAATCAGATGCGGTCCCTGTACCTTGGGGGGGGGAACAGTCTAAGTAGAAGGGAGAACGGGTACTGAATACCCATTTTACTGGTGAGGAAACTGAGGTGCAGAGAAGTGAAGTGACTTGCCCAGAGTCACTCAACAGGCAAGTGGGGGAGTTGAGATTAGAATCAGGGACCGCTCACTCCTGGGACGGGGCTATTTCCGTTAGGCCATGCTGCTTCTCAGTGTAAGGACCCGAGTCCTTAGTTTAACAACAGAGATAGAAATTCAGAGAGGGGAGAGTGAAGGGGCAAGCCAGCTGGAGGAGGGGAGAGAGGAAAAACTGGGGTCTTTGAACAAGCGACACGCTCCTCCTACCCCCTGCCAGAGGCAGTAGCCACCTGAGGCTGCCTAGCCCACGCCACACAGGACCTCCCTCCCCCCTCCCAAGCACCTACCTACACCTGAAGACAGACGGCACACACACACACACACACACACACACACACACACACACACAACACACACACACACACACACACACACACACCACCCACCACTCCTTTACAGTAATAATTGCTTTGTCAGAGCTGCAAGCATATGACAACAGCACTTAAGGCACTTCAACACAAACAGTGAGGTATCGATCCATTTGATAAAGTAGTCTCAGTCCTGAGGAGACAGGTCAAGGAACATTCAAAAACTCTTAAGGCTTTAGAGAAAGGCTTCTTTGATTCCCTCTTGCTCTAGGCAACAATAGTCTCGATAACTGGTGAATTCTGGGGACTGGCAGCGGAGCCGACGCCAGCTCCGTGGCTGTAAAAACTTCGGAACCAAGAGAAAAATCCAATTCCCTCTCCAATCATCCCGCTGTTCTCTTCCAGCCTAGTCAATATAATCATGGAGATATCCTCCTCCATGATCCTGTTTTGTCTCTGGGGAGGGAAACTGAGGCTCAGAGAGGGCTTAGGGCAGGCCTGGTGTTGGCTGGGAAATTTGGGGCTGCCCGTGAAAGGTCTTCATCTGGGTTTCCACCACCTAAGGCAGGGTTCTCACCACTTGCAACCACGCCTCGGGGGGTTGCTGCTTTAGATGGGAAAAGTGCCTGCCAAGAGAGTCCGCACTGTCCCATGACGTATCATCATACACCCAGAGGCACAAACCAAGTCACAACCTTGAGACCCCTTCCAAACCAGAGGGAAGACACGTGTGTGTTTTTGTGTGTGTGTGTGTGTGTGTGTGTGTAAATGACTAGAAATGTATTAGAAACACAAGAGCCCCCTCCATTTACAATGCCCACATTCCCCCCAATTCACCTCCCTCGATCCAACAGACCCCAGCTCTCCCCCCATTCGGAGCCCTCTTAAAATCCCTCCTCTTCCTTGACTCATTCGTGTTGACCCATCGGCCAGTTCTGCCCCTTATAAAGTTATTTATCCCCATTTTCAGCACTTTCGTAAATACGTTCGTTACAAATGGATATTCATTTATTTACCAGATCTCACCCTTGTCTGCTGTGACCTTGGACAAGTCATTCCACTTCTCTGTGCCTCAGTTACTCTATCTGCAAAATGGTAACAAAATACCTTTTCTTCTTACTCTTGGATGGTGAACCCTATCTGGGACAGGGACTGTGTCCAGTCTGTATTTTATATACCTTACTGTACTCTACTGGTAAATAGTTGTATGTCTGTCTCCTCCATTAAAAGCTCAGTTCCTTTGTTCTGCACTTTCCACTACCCAGTACGGTGCATCACACCAAGTGGGGCTCAATAAACACTCCTATCACTATCAATCGATTGTATATATTGAGTACTTACTGTGTGAAGAGCACTGTACTAAGCTCTTGGGAGACTGCATTATAACAGGCACATTCCCTCCTCAAGATGAGGTTACAGATTAGGGGGGAGACAGACATTAACATAGATAAATTACAGATATGCAGCACTTGTGTATATAGTATCACTTGTGGGTATTATCACCTTGACTTTCATAATTTATTTTAACATCTGTCTCACCTACTAGCCTGTCAGATCCTTGAGGGCAGGCATCATGTCTACCAACCCTGTTGTATTGCACTCTCCCAAGCGCTTAGCACACTAGTGGCAATGATGGTATCTCTTAAGTGCTTGCTAAATAATAATAATAATGGTATTTGTTAAGTGCTTACACATAGTAAAGCACTGTTCTAAGCGCGGGGGGCAGGGGGGATGTTGTCCCATGGGGGGCTCACAGTCTTCATCCCGATTTTACAGATGAGGTAACAGTGACTTGCCCAAAGTCACACAGCTGACAAGTGGTGGAGCTGGGATTAGAACCCACAACCTCTGACTCCCAAGCCCGTGCTCTTTCCACTGAGCCACACTGCTCCTCACTGCTAAATACCAAGGACTATACTAAGCAATGGGAAAACCCAATGTCATCAGATCAGATATAGTCCCTGTCCCACATGAGATTCACAATCTATTCATGAGGAAGGACAGGAATTTAATCTCCATTTTAGGGATGAGGAAATGGGCCCAGAGAAGTTAAGTGATGAGCCCAAGGTCGCATGGCAGGAAAGAGGCAGATCCTGGAATAGAACCAGGTCCCCCCAAACCCAAGCATTTGTTCTATCTACTAAGCCACACTGCTTCTCTACAGTGCTCTGCACACAGTAGACAATGAATACGATTGATTGGGAGAAATAATTATAATAATAATTATGGTATTTGTTTACTATGTGCCAAGCACTGTTCTAAGCACTGGTGTAGATGCAAGGTAAGGATGTTGTCCTACGTGGGGTTCACAGTCAATCCCCAATTTACAGATGAGGTAACTGAGGCACAGAGAAGTTAAGTGGCTTGCCCAAGATTACACAACAGACAACTGGGAGAGGCAGGATTAGAACCCCTGTCCTCTGACTTCCAAGCCTGGGCTCTTACCACTAAGTCACACTACTTCTCAGTCTCTCCAGCTCTCTACCAGGGACGAGGCTCAAGACCCCTCTCTGGACCCAGCCACTCTGCAGAGTGGCTTGTGCGTTGGGTCCGGTCTCTGATGATTCCATTGTCTTTGGGGGGGAATCCAGGGCTAATTTCCGATATCTCTAGCTAATAACCAGCAGCTCCAGGGTAAAGATCTGGTACGGTATCTCAGGAAAAGGGAAAGGGAGCAAAAGCAAATAAACCAAAAAATACCAATAGGTCAGTTTGCAGCTGGGGTTTCAATCAGTCAGTCAATCATTGGTATTTATTGAGCACTTACTGTGTGCAGAACATCATACTAAGCCTTTGAGAGACGATAATATAACAGATTTAGCAGACACGTTCCCCCCCCCCCCGATAATGATGAAAAGAATTCAAAAGACAATGGGCTTCAGAGCCTGGGCCAGGCTTAGAGCGGCTTGTCCAGCTCAGATAATACCAAGCAAGGTCAGGCTGCGTGGGTCAGGCACAGGGGTATGGGAAAGCACAGTCTGGGAGTCGGAAGGTCATGGGCTCTAATCCCGGCTCCGCCACTTGTCTGCTGGGTGACCTTGGGAGAGTCACTTCACTTCTCTTGGCCTCAGTTTTCTCATCTGTAAAAGGGGGATTAAGACTTGTGAGCCCCGTGCGGGACAGGGACTGTGTCCAACCCAATTAACTTATATCTACCCTAACGATTAGAAAAGTCCCTGGGACATACTAAGTGCTTAAGGAATACCAAAATTATTTTTACCAAGAAAACTCTATGGATACACATACCCGAATGACTTTATGACAGAAGATGGGATGTTCTGAAAAGGATGTGTCCACGGAGCCGCTGTGGGTCGGAAATGACTGGATGACATTTAAGGAAGACTCCCAGCTCCTCCCCACGACACCCAGCTCCTCCCAGCCTCTGCCTGCCTCTCGACTCCTCCCCGCCACCCCACATTTCTACTCCTGGAAAGCAAGGAACATGTGTTTTATTTCTGTTGAACTCTCCCAAGAGCTTAGTACAGTCCTCTGTATTCAGTCTGCATTAGTCTGCATTCAATAAATAATATTCTTTGCAAGGTTTTGCCTCAAAGAGCCAGGGAAAGCCTGAGATTGCAAACCCCTTGAGGGCAGGGATCATGTCTACAAACTTCCCTCCTTTCCTTTTCTCCCACTCCCTCCGCGTCACCCCGACTTGCTCCCTGTATTCATTCCCCCTCCCAGACCACAGCCCTTACGTACGTTTCTGTCATTTAGTTATGTATATTAATGTCTCTCTCCCCCTCTAGACCATAAGCTATCTGCGGGCAGGGAATGTTTCTGTTTATTGCTGTAATGTACTCGCTCGAGCACTTAGTACCGTGCACTGCACACAGTAAGCACTCAATTATGATTGACAGACTGACCGATTCCACTGTAGTTTTCCAAGCACTTAGTAGAGTGTTATACACAGCAGGTGCTCAATAAATGCCACTGGTGATTCGGTGCTTTTTCTACTGGAAAATTAGTAGGTTGCTCCTGCCCTGCCAGAAATGTTCTCCAAGGAAGAGGAAGCTGCTTCAGTGCCGAGGGTGTGCATGGTAATAACGATCGTCGTATTTTTTGTGTCGTGCGGTAAACAGGGGGGCAAATACCAGATAACCAAATTGTACAAGGTTCCATTCCCACGCGGGACTCACAGTCTAAGTAGGTATTTAATTCCCATTTTGCAGAGAAGGCAACAGAGACATGAAGTGATTTTTCCAAGGTCACACAGCGGACAAGCACCGGAGCCAGGATCAGAAGCCAGGTCCTCTGATTCCCAGGCCCGTGGCTCCTTTCCACCTGGCCGTGCTTCTCCCCACATCGGCAGGACCAGGCGGGTCGGAGGCCTCCCCATCCAGGCTGTTCAACGGTGATGCTTAGCAGCCTCTCGGCTGAGCCTAGAGGAGACCGTAGTTCTCCCTCTCCCCCTCTCCATCCCTGTCGTCCTCTTCCTCTCGACAGGGCCTGTCTGAAAGAGTGGAAGTTCACTACCTAATTTCTTTAATGCAACTCTAAAGGTTAATTGGTCTGAAAGAGTAATGTGGGACTGCCGGGCTAATGATATATGCCTGCAGGCTTCCCCTGATTTCCTCTGTTTTATACAATCAAGTCCAGAGCACAATGCCCAGCAGAGAGTGCTGCCACTTCCCCAGCCTCTCACCCGGCCCCCACCCCCCCAATCCGGCTAAAAAGCTCCCTCTGAAAGCTGCAGTCGCTGCAGGCAGTTCGGCTCCACCTGCATTTCATGCCTTGTTAGAAGGGGATCAGTGCAGCTCTGCTCATTACGGCTGCTGAGGACTAAAAACAGGCCTAATGAGAAGAGAGAAAGAGAGAGAAAGGCAGTGCTGGCCTGGAGACTCTCAGACCCTCCATCGTGGGGCTGAGGGAAGGAGGGAGGGATGGAGGAAGGGGCCCCCACGTTCCCTTAGGGATCTGGCCAAAATCTTCAATTTGCCATTTATGACAGCTAATTAGTTATTCTATTCAAAATCTTTGCTTTAAATAAAGGAACTAATTATACACAAAGGTCAGTTCTCCACCTCCTGTGAAGCCCACATAATTGGCTTATTTCCCCAACATTGTGTGTGTGTGTGTGTGTGTGTGTGTGTGAGAGAGAGAGAGAGAGAGAGAGAGAGAGAGAGAGCGAGAGGGAGAGAAAGGGAGAGAGAGAGAGAAATTGTGTGTGTTTGAATGTGTGTTTTACAAGTCCCCATCTGCTTTAACTCTTTCTTTCCTCCCCACCCGGCCACTCTGGACCTCAGGTCTGAGGCCCTGCCTGGCCTTGACCGGGAAGGCAGGCTAGACCGGCCTCCGAGCTCTTAACCACTCAATTGGTGGCCTTTATTTAGTGCCGTTCTGTGCAGGGCACTGTACTGAGCACTCTTCCAGGTTTCTGCAGTGCAACAAGAGGGCGGCCACAAGCGGCTGTTTGGGTCCCTGAGGGCTCCATCTTCACCCTTCCCTCCACCAACCCAACTAAAGTGGCAAAGCCAAGGAGGTTGGCTGGAAACCTGAGGAAGGGAACTTCTGCCTCCCACAAGAAGTGAGTAAACTCTGGATCAGCCCGGAAGTAAAGTTGGGGCAATATCAGCTCAGGGGGAGGTCTATGAAACGCCCCCTGCCCAACCCCGAACTGAGGATTGTTCTAGGTGGCTTATGCATTCACCTGCCCGGAGTCTGGGGGGGTGGACCGGATGACCTCTTGACTTTCCTGCTCTAGGCTTCCCTGACTCAAAGAGCTTGAAGTTAGGAGGAAGGGCTCATGGGAAGCAAGACTGGGGGTCCCCCAGGAATTGGGGAACCTGTACTGGCCTCCTCTCAGTATGGGCACATTGTGGACCACAAACCTTTCTCCTAGAAGGGCGTCCTGATCAAATGACCGCTGCTGCCAGGCGGTGCTGGAGATGTGGATCTTGGGCAAGTTGCTTCACTTTCTCTTCTTATTTGCAAGCCTGTTTTCAACTGGCTGTTTTCAACATCCAACATCCAACCCCCACCCCTGGAAGGAAATCAGTCGATAGTATTTGAGCGCTTACTGGACAGGGAATGTATCTATCATTATATTGTACTCTCCCAAGGGCTTAATACAGTGCTCTGCCTACACTAAGAGCTCAATAAATACGATTGATTGAAGTAAATGCTTGGTAGAGTGCAATCTATCAGTTGTATTAATTGAGTGATTACTGAGTGTACTTTACTAAGCGTACTTTTAGACTGTGAGCCCGTTGTTGGGTAGGGAATTGTCTCTATTTGTTGCCAAATTGTACTTTCCAAGCACTTAGTACAGTGCTCTGCACACAGTAAGCAGGATACAACAGAATTAGCGGACGTGTTCCCTGCCCGTAACCAGCTCGATGAATAGTATTTATTGAATGTTTACTATGTGCAAAACCCTGTACTAAGCACTTGGGAAAGTACAATGCAACAGAATTAGCAGGCATGTTCTCTGCCCATTACGAGTTTACAGTCTAGAGGCCAATATAACGGAGTTGATACATACGCTCCCCGCCTACAGTGAGTTTACAGTCTCAAGTCTTCAATGTCAGTCAGGGCTGACTGGAGTGTAAACCAGAGGAAGGGGGGGGAACTTGTGCCAGGAATTCCTGAGCAAGCAAGCACCCAGTCAATTAATCGCTTTCCTCATCTGTAAAATGGGGATTAAATACCTGTTCTCCCTGTCAGGCAGTCAATAGTTAGTCAGTCGTAATTACTGAGTGCTTACTGTACTATAATAAGCACTTGGGAAAGTACGGTGTAACAACATAACAGACACATTCCCTGTAGAGCTTGCAGTCTAGAGGGGGAGACAGACATTAATATAAATAAATTACAGTCCCTTAGAGTGTGAGCCCCGGTGAGAACAAGGATTGGATCCGATCTCTTTATGGTGGATCTACCCCAGGGTTTGGCACAAAGGAAGCCCTTAACAAATACCACAATGAGTATTATTGTTCTCCAACATGGCCGCCGGCGCCTAGAACAGGACTGCTCACTATGAGCTCATGGAAGATTTCTTGGCCTCCTGACTGGGCCTGGACTCTGCCTCCTGGCAGGAACCCTCCCTGTAGAAGGTGAGTGTCCAGCTCCGGCCGGCAGGCAGGCTCCAGACCAGAGCTCCTCCCAGAAAGCAGCCCGTTTTCCTGGAGATCTGGGAAAGAAACCAGAGACCTTCTTGGACAATCCCCTCTGCCCCCAGCCCCACAGCACTTATGTCCATATCTGTAATTTATTTATTTATATTAACGGCTGTCTCTCCCTCTAGACTGAAAGCTTGTGGGCAGGGAACGTATCCGTTGGTTCTTGTATTCTACTCTCCCAAGAGCTTAATACAGTCCCCTGCACACAGTAAGCGCTCAGTAGATATGAATGACTAACTGACCATCCAAGTCATGTAGTCGGCCCACCCGCCGACGGTAAGAGTTCTGTCCCCGCCTCACCCGCCCTACAGGACGCCCTCTCTCCCTCATCAACCACAATTCCGCAGAGCTTCCAGGACTCCGAGAGTCACAGCCCTGACCCTCCCTGGGGGAATCCAACATGGAGTTCTGAGGCCAGGACCACCCCCCGAGGAAGTCGGGGTGCATCTTGTGGCCAACACCCCAAGATGGTACCCGACACCCAGCTACCACCAATTCCCAGCCTGCGCCTGGGCTGGTGATTGTCACCCCCGTGTTTACTCGAGTCCTGACATCGCCCAGTTGGTTGAAACAATCCAGCTGCTGGGTTCTACCCTAGAGGCAGCTGCATTTCGGTGGGAGGTGAAACGATACCAATTAGTTTGGATAATGCACACACATTTTTATATTACAGGCAGATATAAATCTAACATTTGTAAAGTGCTTTGGGAACCTTCAAAATGAAAAGCATGCTACCAATGTACGATATTATTATTTAATAGCTTCCCTCCCCTGCCTGCCTCCCCCCACACCCCACTCCCCTCTCTTCCAGTCTAGCATATACAATGTCAGCCCAGGCTTTTGGTAACCTTAATAGAATTTCAATGTCCATTGCCAAATGGCCATTTGATGTTCTCTGCTGTATACAGAGATCAAACCTAATCTGTCACAAGCCTTAATGCAGGCAATGATGCGTCTGGGCCCCAAAGCTTTTACATGTCACTAGAAATTTCTCAAGAGTTTTGGAGTCTGTTGGAAACAGGTCTCTGGCAAACTCCCCTCTTGGCTCCCCCAACCCCACGCTCTGCTAAAGTTTAAGAGAAGGAGAAACAAGCAGCCATGACCGAGTTGAAGGATAATCCATTTAAATCTGCCTGGTGAATAACTACCAGCCTGGGCTGTGTAATAGTGTTAATTGTGGAATTTGTTAAGCGCTGACTATGTTTCAAGCACTATACTAGGCGCTGGAGTTGAGACGAGATAATCCGGTCGGACAGTCCCTGCCCCACATGAGGCTCACAAATCTAAGGGGGAGGAATGGGAATACCCATTTTATTGATGAGAAGACTGAGGCCCAGAGAATAATAATAATGATGATGGTAATTTTTAAGTGCTTACTATGTACCAAGCACTGTTCTAAACACTGGGGTAGATACAAGGTAATCAGGTTGTCCCATGTGGGGCTCAAGTTTTAATCCCCATTTTACAGATGAGGTAACTGAGCCGTAGAGAAGTTAAGTGACTTACCCAGCGTCACATAGCTGGTAAGTGGTGGAGCCGGGATTAGAACCCACGACCTCTGACTCCCAAGCACGTGCTTTTTCCATTAAGCCACAATGAAGTTAATTGACTTGCCCCAAAGCACACAAAAGGCCTGGGGCAGAGATGGAATTAGAACCCTGGTCCCATGACTTCCAGGCCTGTGTTCTTTCTGCTAGGCCACCTTGCTTCTGCCACTGTGTCCAACTGTAGTCAATTGTCAAGCAGGGAGAAGAGATGGAAGATTTGCATAATGTTCCTCCTTGGTACCTCCTTTGAGGAGGGGTAAGTTTGATGGGTGGGCAAACTTTTCATTCTCACTTGCAGACCTGTTTTCAACATCCAACCCCCATCCCTGAAAGGGAACCAATCAGAGGTATTTACTGAGCACTTACTGTGTGCAGAGCACTGTAGTAAGTGCCTGGGGAGAGAGCAGTGTAACAGAGTTGGAAGATACATTTCCTGCCTACAATGAGCTTATAGTCTAGAACCTCCAGTGTCAGTCAGGCGGACTGGGATGTAAACCCGGGGGACGAGGGGCCTTATTTCGGTTAACTCTCAAGCACGCAAGCCACTGATCGATCATACTTATTGAGCACTTAGTGTGTGCAGAGCACTGTACTAAGCGCTGGGGCGAGTACGGTATAACAGAGTTGGTAGACTCGTCCCCTACCCACAATGATAGGTCAACTGGAGGTTCTTGAGAAAGGTGCAAAGGGTTGCTTTCTGGCAGGTGGTCATCCCCTCTGGGCCAGGTGGGTGATGACCCTAGTGGCCGCCCACCCTCCGGCTACTTGGAGAGCCGTCCATGCTGGTCGGCCCTCTCCACCCTCCCGAACAGCCCAAACAGTGCTATTTACTGAACGCTTCCTGGGTGCAGAGACCCCTGCCGGGTAGGGACTCAGCACCATCTCCAGTCTGAGGGTGAGACTCTAACCCTCCTGCCTCCCCTGACCTACTCCCCATGCAGGAGGAGGCAGACCCCCAGCCCAGCATGAGGTGAGCTGCGGGGCACAAATGCTGTCCATCACAGACCGAATCCCTCTGCAGGAGTTCTTTCGGGGTCCGTGTTAGCATTATCGAAAAATCAAATCTATGGTTAATTCCTCTAAAGTCCTCCTCACTGTTAAAAAAACCGGCTTTATGTTCCTTCAGAAAAAGTTTGGAAACATTCCCTGGGAATTTCTGGTCAACCTCGAAAATACCCGCTGTTTTCCGATCTCCTCGAAATGCCTCCCTCGCCTGTCCTCGGCCACGTGGGCTCTAGGAGTCCGAGGAATCACCGATTCCTCTCCTCCTTTGCTCTCCCAATAGCATTTCTCAGAGTCCCTCAAGCTCTCAGGGTGTCTAGGGTGGCCATCGTTACCTTATCCAGAAACTCCTCTCTTGGACAACCAGAGAGAGGAGAGAGTCTGCTAGATCCCCATCTGGGTTTAGGGGGCATCCCAAGCTGGGCACATCCCAATGAGGACAGTCATACTCAATGAGGGATCAATGGTGACGTCCCTCTCCCATCTCCCATCTCCCCTCTCCCTTCACCCATCTCTCTTCTCCCATCCCGTCTCCCCTCTCCCTTCACACATCAACACTCCTCTGCCTCCCCTCTCTTCCCTCTCCCATCTCTATCTCCCCCTCCCATCTCTGTCTCCCATCTCCTGTCAACCCCCTCCACTCCCCTGTCTCCCTTCTCCCCTCTCTCATCTGTCTCCCATCTTCCATCTCCCCTCTCCTGTCTCTCCTCTACCCATTTCTCCCCTCTCCCTCCCATCTGTCTCCCCTCTCCCTTCACCCTTCTCTCTTCCTTCTCCCCTTTCAACCTGTGCCGGTCCACGTTTCCTCAAGTGGTATCCAGCTGTCCAGGGCCCCTGAGCCACACCAAAGGTGAGCTCACAGTTGGACTCCTGGTTTTTCTTCTGCAGACTCCCTCAAAGGCAGATCAGGCCTGGAGAAGAGTCCAGTCCCTAGGTCTGAGCTGTTTCTTGCCCCGGCAGCTGCAGGGCCGGGGCTGGGGGAACAGAGCAGGATGAAGAGTGGGGATAGGGGTCCCCGGTCACTCTTCACAGGCTCTGGTCGCCCCAGAGAGCCAAAGCCCCTCTCCCCACCGCCCAACTCTGGGTCTCAGGGAGGCGAGCAACAATCCACCCACCGACTTCTCAGGTCTCTGAGAGATCCGGCTTCAGATGTGGGGCTGGGGTCTCTGTAGGGGGGTTTTTGGACCAAGACAGAAGCCGGTTCGGACAGGCGCTGAAGCCTTTTTTTTTTTTAAGGCATCAATCATGTTTAATAAGAAAATTTGAAAGTCTAATCTAATTCTGCAGAATCTCTTTAAATCTGGTTTTCTCAGAAGTAACTTCATTTCACACGAACACATCCAGCCTTATGAGAAATTCCACATTTCACACCAGTTTTATCTCCACAATTTTTCGTCTGAGTGCATTCCTATCAGAGGGTCCCGGCTCGCGGTACAGTGAGGCCAGAACTAATGGCATTTCCTACTCGCTGGGAATCAAAAGCCACCTAGAACAAGTGTTTAAATTTGTTTCTGCTGCTCCTGCCTAAAGTGCTCATTAATTCCCACGCTCCCAATCCTCTACTGACCTTAGTGCTCACCCTGAGGGTCACGCCAGCCAAGGAGGAAAGAGTGCTGCCTTTGCCGTCCCCGCCTCCAAGGGCATTTGTTTGCAGGTCAAGTGTTAGTCGCAGTAATAGCAGCACTTACTGAGCACCCACTCGGTGTGATACACTGTACTAGACACTTGGGAAGTACAAATAACATTCGTTCATTCAATCATATTTATTGAGCACTTAGTGTGTGCAGAGCACTGTACTAAGCTCTTCGGAGAGTACAATCCAACAATAAACAGATACATTCCCTGATCAAAACGAGCTTACAGTCTAGAGTTGGGGAGAGACAGATATCAATACATATAAATAAAGTACATTAAATAAATTAGAGATCTGAACATTAGTGCTGTGGGGCTGGGGGGGGGGGGGGGGAGAACAAAGGGAGCAAGTCAGGGCGACGCAGAAGGGAGAAGAGGAAAAGGGGGCTTAATCAGAAAAGGCCTCTTGGAGGAGATGTGCCTTCAGTAAGGCTTTGAAGAAGGGTAGAGTGACATGTTCCTTGCCACAAGGAGTTTACCCTCTAACAGGAGAGACAAGTGAAATTATTCCCCATGTGAGTGTTCAAATCAATCGATCGCTGGAATTTATCGAGTGCTTACTATGTGCAAAGCGCTCGGGAGAATACAATGCAGAATTGGCAGACGTATTCCCTACCCACAACAAGTCTAGACGATGAGCTTACAAACTTCTCTCTGGCCTGTAAGCTCCTTGTGGGCAAGGAATACCTGATCTACTGTGTTGTATTCTCCCTAGCACATGGTACGTTGCTCTGTGTGTGGTAAACGATCAACAGATACTGTTGATTGACTGATTATTAAGACTTGGGTAGGTAAGCGCCTTCTGAGCTTATCGTTATATTACTGCTTATTGTTATATTGTACTCCCCTAAGCGCTTAGTAGAGTGCTCGGCACACAGTAAGCGCTCAATAAATACGATCGAATGAATGGACGAATAAGGTACAATAGAAGCACGAGATGCAATACCTGCCCACGAGGAGCTTACAGTCAAACGGGAGTGATGACGGGAGTCACTCCAGGCCCAAGAAGCAGAAGCACTGCAAGGTGCTCGAGGATGAGGACTGCAACTTTGACTTGTATTGTACTCTCCCATGTGCCTGGTACAGTGCTCTGCACTTGGTAGGGTTCGAATCCCTGCTCGGCCACTTGTCAGCTATGTGACTTTGGGCAAGTCACTTAACTTCTCGGTTCCTCAGTTACCTCATCTGTAAAATGGGGATTAAGACTGTGAGCCCCACGTGGGACAACCTGATTCCCCTGTGTCTACCCCAGCGCTTAGAACAGTACTCAGCACATAGTAAGCGCTTAACAAATACCAACATTATTATTATTATTAATAAATGCCACAGAGCGTGGGTGTGG
This sequence comes from Ornithorhynchus anatinus, assembly GCF_004115215.2. Classification (NCBI taxonomy): domain Eukaryota; kingdom Metazoa; phylum Chordata; class Mammalia; order Monotremata; family Ornithorhynchidae; genus Ornithorhynchus; species Ornithorhynchus anatinus. Next base: position 11,915,258 of record NC_041730.1, read on the forward strand.
GTCTCCCTGCCCTATGTAAGGGAGTCTCTTGTCCCCAGAGGGTCAACGTCTCTACCAGCTCTACTGAACTCTCTCAAGCACTTGATATAGTGTGCACATATTAAGCGCGCAGTACATACCACAGTGATTGATCACGGTCCTTTCTGTGTCCCCCAGGTCCCAGCGACATCAATAGATTATCAATGATGAGTCCCCTTTGCTCACTGCTCAGGAAGAGGCACTTGGGAGTTAGTTCTTTGGAATGAATGATCCTGGCCCCAGTCCTCAAGGAGTTAATAATAATAATAATAATAATGATGGTATTTGTTAAGCACTTCCTATGTGTCAAGCACTGTTCTAAGCGCTGGGGTAGATACAAGTTTATCAGGTTGTCCCATGTGGGGCTCACAGTCTTAATCCCTATTTTTCAGATGAGGTAACTGAGGCACAGAGGAGTTAAGTGACTTGCCCAAAGTCACACAGCTGACAAGTGGCAGAGCCGGGATTAGAGCCCATGTTCCTCTGATTCCCAAGCCCGTGCTCTTGCCACTAGGCCACGCTGAATTCCCAGGTTATGGGGAAGATAGGAGAAGTGTCAAAAATTTGAACTATCAATCAATCAATGGAATTTATGGAGTCCTTACTGTATGTAGAGAACTGTACAGGTCTCGGGAGGGGGCAGTAGAACTTGAGCATGGAATGATGAGGAGGCCCCATCTGTATCCCAATCTCCAAATTGCCTGTCCTTGGGGCTTCCTATTTACCTGGTGGGGAGCCCTGGGGTGGGGAGGGGGTTCTGCTTCTCCTACCTCGCCAATCCTGGAGCCCCCTCAAGAATCAAAGGAGCATCACTTTTGGGGACACTGAGGCCTGAGGCCCAGAAGAAGAGGCATCCCCTGGACAACCCTTTTCAGACCATCCACCATGCTCGGCCCTGCTCAGAGATGGGATACATAGGCTCTGGGAAGCTGGGAGGTATTCACCTTTCATCTGGGTGGGCCACTGGATGTCCTCTGCCCCAGGCCCACCTGAGCCTTAGTGGTATTTGGTAATCACTTACTATGTGCCAGGAGCTTTACTAACCTCTAAGGTTGATACAAGATAACCAGGCTGGATGCAGTCCGTATCCGACATAGGGTTCACTGTCCTAATTGGGTAGGGATTGTCTCTGTTGCTGAATTGTACTTTCCAAGTGCTTAGCACAGTGCTCTGCACACAGTAAGTGCTCAAAAAATACAATTAAATGAATTTTACATATGAGGGAACTGAGGCACAGAAAAGTGAAGTGACCTTCCCAAGATCACTCAGCAGACTAGCGATGGAGCCAGGATTAGAACCCAGGTCCTTCTGGCTCCCAGGCCCCGGCTTTACCCATCAGGGCACCCTGCGCCTTATTCATCAAGTCCTCGTTCACATTCGTCTTTGCCGTCTGGGAACGACACTGATCCCGGACCCCGCTAGCCGTCCTCACCCACGGGCGTGCCGTATCCATGTCGGTAGTCCTCCAGAGTGGCAGGAAGCCTCGGATCGGGGGCTACCGACCGCAGAAGACTCGCTCCCCTGCCCGTCCCCGGGCCGCTGAGGACGACTCTCCCCACGAGCCTAATGAAATCCAAGTTTTAGTGCCCTGCGGTCTCTGTCGAAAAAAGCCTGAATCTCCAGATGAGTCTCAATTTCACAGCATCAGGGAACTGTGTGCCAATGCACTGAACCAGAAAACTAGAGTCTAGCAGGAGTTAGAGACACACTGCTAACATCAGGGTTATTTTAGATTAGAGCACTTCAAAATCAATTTTGAATTCAAACTTTTAAATGCACTTTCTGAAACCCGCCGGAGAGGCTGTGCTGACTCTCGGGCCGAGACACAGCTCACGCTCCTTCAAGCCGAGGAGGCCCCTCCTCCTCTTCCTCCCTCCTCTCCCACCCTCCTCTCCCACCCTCCCGTGACTTTGTGGGACTAGGCGAGGATGGGAGCTGCCTTCGGGCCCATCCATGGGCGGCTTGCTCTCTGCTATAGGTGCTTGGCAGGGTACTCTGGGCACCGTGTTGGTTCTGAGGCCTGGTCGAGTTGGTTTCTAAATCTCTCGAGGCCCCGTTGGGTCACAGAGACCGAACCTCTGAGGGAAGGCTATGTGAGAAGGTCTAAGGAAGCAGTGAGGCCTAGAGGGAGGAGTCAGAGGACCAGGTTTCTAATCCTGGCTCTGCCAATTGCTGGCTGTGTGACCTTGGGCAAATCGCTTCTTTGTGTCTCGGATTCCTCAACTGTAAAACGGGGATCAAAAACTTGTTTTCCCTCCTACTTAGACTGTGAGCCCCTTGTGGAACAGGGGCTGTGTCAGACTTAATTAACTTGTACCTAGCTTAGAACAGTGTTTGACACATATGAAGCTCTTAATACCATAAAAAAGGATAGCGGTGGATTCTGCTTGGAAATTGGGGAGGGCAGCACCCCTGGAGATTTTTCAGGCGGACCGGGTCTGCTCCATCCACACCCCTCCAGTGCCCGATCTGATCTTCCCACCCTAAATCCACCCCTTAATGCCTCTGCAGCACCTTGGAAACTTGGGTATTTGCCCTGCGACTGTGCCTCTACCCTCTATCGCTAAGTGTTTAGGACGGTGTTCTGCACTCAGTAAGCACGCAATAAATACCATAGATTGGTTGAAAGTCAAACTGTGAGATCAGAAGAGGGGTTGAACATCGTCAGGGGCCCAAAGTCAAGAAAGGGCATGGCAAGGAGAGCGGAGGGGATGAAGGGCAAGAAAACCCTCCCCAGCTACAGCTTGCACCTTGCAACATGGGTAGCTGGGCCTTGTGGGAGAGTGTGGATGATGCAGTGGGACAGATCATCACTAACAGCACTCGCTTGGATGATCTGGGACGTCTCTCTCAAGCCCACTCTTCTCTACTGACTGCAGAACTCATTTCCAACCCAACCATTCTCAAATGGTGCCCGCTTAATTGTCCAAGAGTGGATTCCCACAGCATCCACCTGGGCTCCCTCCCCCAGCTTGACTGGATCCTCCGTAAGGGGAGGAACTGAGTCTTCTAAAAAAATCTTTCATTCTCTCCCGAACTCTTCACAGGGTGGGCACCCAAAAAATGGTTGATGGATCTATTGATCAATCATATTTATTGAGCGCTTGCTGTGTGCAGAGCAGTGTACTAAGCATTTGGGAGAGTGGGAATAAATGGATCGAGAATCGTTTCCTTACAGCTTTTTCCAAGTTGAACTATTCCCAATCTGCAGAAAAGAGGCCCCTCTCTTGGATGCGCAGAGAGGTCACCTGCTTCTAGGGCCCAAGCCACCAACCTTGTTGGAAAGTAGCTTCACCACATCATCCCTTCATTGGTTGAAACCAAAGCAGAGTTGAGCCAAGACAGAAATGATGGGCGGAAGGAATTGAAGGAGGTAGGCTGCACTTCAGAAGTGAACTAAGAACAGTGAATTTAACCTTAATCAGCCCCTCTAGACTGTAAGGTCGTTGTGGGCAGGGAATGTGTCTGTTTATTGTTATATTGTACTCTCCCAAGCGCTTAGTACAGTGCTCTACACACAGTAAGCTCTCAATAAATATGACTAACAAAGAGCTAAAACGTGACCTTGGTGGTATCTGGACAAGAAAGAATTGAATTCTGTTAACTCCACTAGGTGCAAGCAAGAAATGAGATAATTTGTCAGCTCCTCCACTAGACTGTAATCTCTCCGTGGGCAGGGATCATGTCTACCGACTCTATTGCACTCTCCTAAACGCTTAGTACACAGTGCTCTGCACACAAATAGATCAGTGAATACCGCTGGCTGATTGATTGTTGTGAGCAGGGAATATGACTACCAACTCTTGATTTGTACTCTCTCAAGGGCTTAGTACAGTGCTCTGTATACAATAAGTGCTCAATAAATACCATTATTTGATTAACTGTTTGGAAAGAGTGCAGGGTTAGGAAGCAGGAGATCCAGGTTCGAGCCTCCAGCTCTGCCATTATCCCACTGGGTGACCTTAAGCAAGTCGCAACCTCTCTGGACCTTAGTTTCCTCATCTGTAAAATGTGGTTAAGGTAAAATGTGAGCCTCATGTAGGACAGGGACTGTGTCTGATCTCATAACCTTGTATCTACCCCGGGGCCTAGCACATAGTCATAATGTAATCAATGCCATAATAATGCATCAACCAGTTACTGACTGTCCCTGTATTTTTCCATCGCTGAAACATTTAAAATATCTGGACCCGGGTGAACTAAAAGTTTCAAAAACCAAGCACAAAACCCCATATAACCAGCCATAAAATGGTCTCCAAAGTGAGGAATCTCCCCAGGCATCTCCCTTTTCTTTTCAGGGAATCTGAAAAGAATTCCTTGATTCCTCAATTTCTTTTCAAGGAATCTGTAGTGGGGATTAGGGACTGGGGCTACAGCCTTTCACCGGGCTTAGCTGGGCTGAGCTGCGGAGAAGCAGGAGGCCACTGTTTCTTTTTTTTTCTTAAATGGTATTTGTTAAGTGCTTACTGTGTCAAGCATTGTACTAAGCACTGGAGTAGATACAAGCTAATCAGGTTGGATCCACTCCAGGCTCATGAGGGGCTCACAGTCTAACTCCTCATTTTAAAATAAGGCACAGAGAAATGACTTGCCCAAGGTCATACAGCAGACAAGTGGTGGAGCCGGGATTAGAACCCACATCCTCCCACTCCCAAGGCCTGTGCTTTTTCCTCTAGGCCACGCTGCTTCTCTCAAGAGGGTGGCCATTCCTCTGGTTCGATTCGGGACAGTCCAATTCACAGCTGGTCCATCCCTGGATTCCGGATGGCCATCGGCGGCCACGCTAGCTCTCAGTGAGGACCAGCTCCCAAGCAGATGGCCCCTCTGAAACATTATGTGCTTGAATCCCCAACGCGGACTCCGAAACTTCACTCTCCTCTTATCCCCAAGTGAGGCTCATCCTCTAAATCAGGGAAGATATCACTTGGTTACTCTGTCTTCCCCAAGGGCCTAGTAGAGTGTGCCATACCAAGTGGGTGTTCAGTAAACACCAGATTCCTGTCTTTTCCACGCTAGACCTTTTCTACCAACTCTGTATTGTTCATTCCCAAGCAGAACTGCAGTGCTCTGCACACAATAAGCATTCAGTAAATACCACTGATTGGTCTACTGATTCTCTAGGTGGGGAAAGCCCTACCGAGGCTTAATAGGGGATGAGGCCAAAGTCCCTCTTTCTTACTTCCGATGCTCTAAAGAGTACCTCCTCCTGAACCGTCCCCTCCCTGGTCCCCAACTCTCGCCTATCTCCCACCTCAGCCCCCAGCCCCACATCCCTTCTGCCAGCTCCAGTGGATTCAGCCGGACAGATCACCACTAACAGTGTTCTCTTAGAAGACTGGGGACCTCCCTCTCAGACCCACTCTCCTCTTCTTACTGCAGAACTCATTTTTTTTTAAATGGTGTTTGTTAAGCACTTATTATGTGCCAGACACTGTACTAAAGACTAGGGTAGGTAGAAGATTGGACAAAGCCCACCCACATGGGGCTCACATTCTTAATCCCCATTCTACAGATGAGGTAATGGACACAGAAGTGAAGTGACTTGCCCAAGTTCACGTAACAGACAAGTGGCAGAGCCGGGATTAGAACCCAGGTCCTCCGAGCTCCCAAGCCTTTGCTCTTTCCACTAGGCCATGCTGCTTCTCCTACACTTCTTAATCAACCCATCCATCCTTGGTATTTATTGAGCACTTACTGTGAGCAAAGCACTGTAACAAGCAGTTGAGAGAGGACAATATAACAGAACTGGTAAGGCACATCCCCTGCCCTCAGTGATCTTAGAGCAGGGTGGCTTAGTAGAAAGAGCACGGGCTTCGGAGTCAGAGGATGTGAGTTCTAATCCCAGATCAACCACTTGTCTGCTGTGTGACTTTGGGCAAGTCACTTAACCTCTCTGTGCCTCATTTACCTCATCTGTGAAATGGGGATTAAGACTGTGACCCCCACATGGGGCAACTTGATCACCCTGTATCTACACCAGTGCTTAGAAGAGTGCTTGGCACAGAGTAAGCGCTTAACAGATACCATAATTAATAAACCCATAGGGCTGCAAATTTTTATTTTTTTAATGGTTTTTTTTTTTTAACAAATAAAAAGTTGTGGGCAAGGAATGTGCCCTAACTGCTTTCAAAAGGTCCCTGCCCCCGATCCCAACCTGCTTTTGGCCACGAGACGCCCACTTGTGATCGTGGAGCCAGCTGGGATGCTAGAGAGAAGCTGGGAGTCACAGCAGCCAAGCCGGTTGATAAAGGAAAGGAAGCCACTTACCAGAGCTGGGAAAAATGGCATCTAGAAACCTTTCTTCTCTCCCTGAAGACAAGAACTGGGCTATCCCGCTCTGCTTCCCAGGCAGGCAGGACCTGGCACAAGCTGGGAAAACCCCCTCCATCAAGCAACCAATCAATCGTATTTATTGAGTGCTTACCGTGTTGCAGGGCACTGAGCGCTTGGGAGAGTACAATATAACAGACTCGGCAGATAAATTCCCTGCCCGCGTTACTCTTTCCCCACCATTCGAGGGTCAAACCTCTCCTTCCCACGGAACCTCGAGCCACCGACCAGTCCAGGCGAGGGGGAGGGAGAGGAGAGAAAAGCAATTGCTGTCTAGTGTTCGGAGGAGAGAGCCCTCTGAGGCGTGAACATCTGACACAGTCATCTCCTGAAAATGAAAAACTGGCAACTTCACATGATGATGTCCAAGTAATGAGCAAAGCGCCGAAGAAGTTACTTAGAGCACATGGGAAGGTCCCCGGGGTGGGCGCTATCAGTTTCCATGAATCCCAGCCTCCCTTCCTTCAGCATGAATTTCTTTTCCCGGCCCTTTCGTTTGCAGGGTTGAATGGCTTTAAGAGGCTCACACGCTACTGAATTGGTGCTTGTGGCAATAATGTGGGCTTGAATGGCTTGAACTTGCTCAACATCTGCTCTGCTCAATCAATTGATCAATCATGCCCGGGGGTGAGGAGGCTCCGCCTCCCCCAACCTGGCACCCCGATCCCCCATTACATCCTCTGGGTTGAGCTGGTCATTTGCCTCCCCAGCTCCCTCAAGACATCAGACCAGGTGCTCAGAGTCAGGTGACCCCGCAGGACGGTGCTGTCTCCCTAGGAGGTTCTGGTCTCCCCAAGGAGGGTCCCACCTTGCCTTATGCTGTCGAGTCATCTCCGACCCATAGCGACGCCATGGACACATCTTTCCTAAAATGCCCCGCTTCCATCCGCAATAGTTCTGATAGTGTACCACTGGTTCCCAATTCCAAGGACCTAATTTATGACTTCTCAAAGCATCTCCTCCGAACAGCCTTCTTCAATCCCTTCCTCCCAGTCAGCCCAGGCCCTGACCTGTTCTTTAATTCATTCTCAGAATTAAAATCAGACACACACACACACACACGCTACTGAATCGGTGCTTGTGGCAATAATGTGGGGAAGAGACTTCATTCGTTCATTGTGGACCTGGTCATTGCTCCTTTTTTTGTTTTTTAAGCACTTAGAATATGCCAGGCACTGTACCAATCCCTGGGGTCGATACAAGCTAATCTGCTTGGATGCACTATCTGTCCCACGTGGGCCTCGCGGACAATCCCCATTTTATAGATGAGGAAACTGAGGCACAGAGAAGTGAAGTGACTTGCCCAAGGTCTCGCAGCACGCATGAGGCAGAGCTGGGATTAGAGCCCGCGTCCTTCTTACTGCCAGGCCCGTGCTCTATCCACTAGGCCCCACTGCTTTCACTGAAGGTTGAGCACTGAAAAGAGTTACTTTTACTTAGTTAACCTGAAGTTACTTAGTGAACCATCAACCAAAGCAGATGAACGAAGAATGGCCCACAATAACACGCTGGAAATACGAAAGCTCTCTCTTAACACGGACGCAAATATGTGAGCTTGAATGACCTCTTTAGATTGACAGCTCCTTGAGGACAGAGAGCAGGTGGCCCTCTAATCTGGACTTCAGACTCTAGTCCGGAATTATCATCCCTCTAGACTTAATGGTGATGAGGATAATGACCAGAAAAGTGGCTCCAGTTTGAACTTCAAGAAAAGCGCTTACCCGATTACCTTGTATTTCCCCAGCACTTAGAACAGTACTTGGCACATAGTAAGCGCTTAACAAATGCCATCATTATTATTATGTAGGACAGGGACAGTGACCAACTGGATTACCTTGTATCTACCCCAGTGCTTAGAACAGTACCTGGCACATAGTAAGTGCTTAACAAATACCACGATTATTATACATTATGGCTTCTTATAGGCAGGGAACGTGTCTGCTAGTTATATTGTACTGTACCCTCCTAAAGTGCTTAGCACAGTGCTCTGCACATAGTAAGAACTCAATAAATACCCTTAATTGATTGTGATTGACAGAAGGATAAGACTCAGAATTTAAACCCCAAAAGGACCCAACCGCCAGGAAGCGCTCAGGGTCACCCAGGGCCGGCTTCAGACACGAGGCCGTCCTGAGCTGATCCTGAGGCAGGCAAAAATTGCCGCTGCCTGCAGGTTGTGGATACCAGATACCCAGACCCACGAGACTCCACGTGAGCTAAGCCAGACATGTAGCTTAGTGTAATGACATCATATGCAAGTCCATCCAAACCTCAAACCTTTTTTCCGGGGGAACCTCCTGCCCCTTCCTCCAGAGCAACTGCACCCCTCATCTCCAAGGTCCCCATTAATTCGGGCACTGCTTGAGAGCTGTGTAACTCCAGAGTTATGAATTTTTCAAACAAACATTCAGCTTTCGCCCCCTTGAACTTGCACCTTAGACCGTAAGCTCACTGTAGCCAGGGAATGCAGCGTGGCTCAGTGGAAAGAGCACGGGCTTTGGAGTCAGGGCTCATGAGTTCGAATCCCAGCTCTGCCACTTGTCGGCTGTGTGACTGTGGGCAAGTCACTTCACTTCTCTGTGCCTCAGTTCCCTCATCTGTAAAAATGGGGATTAAGACTGTGAGCCCCACGTGGGACAACCTGATTCCCCTGTGTCTACCCCAGCGCTTAGAACAGTGCTCGGCACATAGTAAGCGCTTAACAAATACCAACATTATTAATGTGTCTATTATTATATTGTACTCTCCCAAATGCTTAGTATAGTGCTCTACACTCAGGAAGTGCTCAATAAATATGAGTGAATGATTGAAGAGGTTGCTTCTGTTGCCACATTGGGGAAGGACCAGCTGGGGAGAGCACCATTGCTACAATCAGTAGGGAAGCAGCATGGCCTAGCAGACAGAACTGGGGCCTGGGAATCAAAGGATCTGGATTCTAATCCTGACTCTGCCACATGTCTGCTGTGCGACCTTGGGCAAGTCACTTCACTGTGCCTCAATTTCCTCAACTGAGAAACTGGGGATTCAATACCTGTCCTCCCTCTTAGTCTGTGAGCCCCATGTAGGACAGGACCTGTGCCTGATCTGATAAACTTGTATCTACCCCAGCACTTAGAACAGTGCTTGACACAGTAAGCTCTGAACAAATACCACAATCAGTAAAAAAAGTTCCTCTGGTTTCTCTGGCATTTCTGCTGAGAGACTCATTTTCCCGTAGGAAGCCCCTTCCCTAGGGGGTACCCGACTCCATCCCCTGCTCCCCACCCCAGCCCTGAAGGATGCACCATTTACTTTAACCTGCTGACACAGACGGTTTTGAAGGGGGTGCTCAGACAGACCACCCCTAGTTCAGGACCTGCAAAGGGGAATCGTGAACAGGGCAGCTTCTTCTTTCAAGTGATGGAAAGTCAATCTGGATCATAATTACAACTGAGGCCGGGTAATGCTACTTTTAGTTAAAGCAGTAAACTACTATAATAAAAGTGTACCTGGGGAATATTTAGAGAAAGCACTAATGATTTCTTCCCTAGTGGTTAATAAATTCACTTCCAGATCAATTTGTTCACGATAGAAACTTGAGAGCATAAACAGTTACCCAGGCACATTAGAGTGTGTCTTTTTCAGTATAAATGATTTATTACAATGATTAGCAGCACATAAACAATTTAAAATACAACTCTAATTAGTTTTTTGGAAGAAAGGGGGGGAAAAAACCACCCTGACTCTCTTCCCATTATGTTTTACTTTCCTAAGTGTGTACTTTTTAATTAAATCCAAATGTCACAATAAATTTAAAGTGTTTTATTACCACATGGGCTAACTAAGGCATTCATGCAAGCACCCATTACATTAAACCAGACACAGGCCTGCAAACGGTTAGGGAGGGAAGGGAGGTGGGGAGGGGCTGGGCCAGGGAAGATGGCTTCCCCAAGCGGCAAGAGATTCATCCGTCCAAAGAGCGCAATTTTCGGATGGGGGATGCTGTCTTATCGGGGCAGATATGGACTCTTCGCCAGAGTTGGACTGGTCTCAAAAACCCTTTCTTGGAGGCACGGGAAAGAAGGAACCAGAGAACAATAAGGCTCTGTCCAAACTCTGAGGTAAATGGAGACGTTCGAACAAACGACTGCTTCTCACCGGCGCATCATTTTACAACCGGGATTCAGGGCTCTGGCGCCGGGGCTGGGGGGAAGGAGCGCCGATTCTGGTCGGACAGCCCGCAAGATGCCAAGTCTTGCCTCGGGAGCCTTGGAAGGAGGCACGTGATCAATGGGTGATATTTATTGAGCGCTTACTGTGCGCAGAGCACTGAACTAAGTGCTTGGGAGAATCCAATAATAATAATGATGGTATCTGTTAAGCGCTTACTTTGTGCCACGCACTATACGAAGCACTGGGGTGGATACAAGCAAATCGGGTTGGACACAGCCAGTTCCACGTGGGGCTCACAGTCTCAAGTCCCATTTTACAGATGAAGTAACTGAAGCCCAGAAAAGTGAAGTGACTTGCCTGAGGTCACACAGCAGTCATGTGGCAGAGCTAGAATTAGAACCCGTGTCCTTCTGAATCCCAGGGCCGTGCTCTATCCACTATGCCGTGCTTCTCTTTATAACAGAGTGGGTAGACACGTTCCCTGCCGACAATGAGCTTACAGTTTAAAGGACCTCCCTCGCAGTTGGGGAGGCACACAGCATTTCAACAGGTCCCTGAGGGTCAGGGAGAAGCGTAGGCCCTAGAGAGAACCGCACTCTGAGGAACAGCAGGAAGTGGTGAACGGGATCAGAACCTCGTCTACATTTGCTCTCATCTCCTCTGAATTCTGCCCCACGGCCCTCCCTCCTTCTCAACCAAATTGAGCTGGAGACCATGGGCACACATTCTCAGCAGCCCGCAGGCTTGGGCCGGCCCACCCACCTCCAGTACGCGGAAGGTCCTGCCCACCCCAAGAGGAAAACATCCTCTTTGGCACCTTCCGCCAACGCAGCCTGGCACGCTACCTCCAGCGTCCCGCCCTTCCAGGACAAACGGCTCCTCTTATTAAAATACGTTACCCAAACGGGCAGCTTAGAGATAAAGCTTTTGACCTTGCCGTGTGGATTTCTTTCATTGCTTTGGCAATAATTTAGCTAGATGAAAAACAAGCTCCGTTTTTTTTTTTTTAATGGCACAGAAAGGCTTTTAAAAATCAAGCAAGGGGAAAGGGTAGGGAGGGAACTAGTTGGGGGATCGTGGGGGTGTGGAAGGACAGGTTAGAGGCTGGGAGCTGGTGATTATTGAGACAATTAACCGAAAACTAGGGGTGGGACAGACAGGAATGGTGCGCAGGCCACAGACGCCAACTTCCAAAAAGCGGAGCACAAAGGGAGCATAAAAGGCAGAGCCGCTGAATCTGAGAAGTCGCTGGCACAGGAGCTGTCTCCGCCAGAGACAGGATCTCAAAACCCACTGCTCTTAAGCTGCTGTGTTTGCTCCTCAAGTGGAAGCTGCCAGGACTTAATATCCTCAGCTGTTTGCATTACTGGAGGGAAGGGGCACGGATCCACTCTCTCTGTGGCTCCCTCATTCGATCCGCGGCTTCGGGTATTCATCCTCCCCCTGATGGGTTCGCTCCTTCTGAACCCCCCAGCTCCTCGTCCCTGATTGGGCCGAACAGCTAGTGGGCACAGGAGAGTCCTCGTTCAGAGGACAGAGCCGCCTGGACAGTGTGGTTTTCAAACACTGTTTAGGCCGCAGAAATCCTCTTGAGGAGCAGAATGGGCATTTCCCGTTTACCCCCTTCCCCGGGCCTTTGCTTGCTCTGGACTTGGAATGGGAGAGGTCCAGTAGGGGGGACCCCCCCCCCCAACACCCAACATACCAGGCCCCCTTCTGAGCAGTAGCCCCAGAAAAGCCAGACCCAAAAGAGAGGGCAGAGTATAGGAAGTGGCTCACAGGGCCAGGCCCCGAGGCTTCCTCCAACCCAAAGTCTGATTTCTCTGAGGCTTGAGTGACCGGCCCAGCTTTTGTTCCCCTGGATGCCTTGACTGACTGATGAAATCCACCTCCATAGGGCACTGAGACAGAGGGGAACTGGCCTAGTAGTTTCCCTGCTCTGCTTCCAATTTCTCCATCCTCAATCCCAACTGATTTCTGGGAGAGAGGGAGTCCGGACAGGGGAGGCCAGAAGGATCTGCAGAACATGTTTTCCCTCCTCTGTCTGTAGGCCCCCCGCCCCCCCGCATCTCCTCTTTGCAGCCTCCAAGCCCCCAGAGACGCTCATTTGGTATCCAGGGGACTGAAACTCCCTCCATCCTTCACTAATTCCAAATGACAAAGAGGTGTCAACGCGAAGCCAAAGCTTAACAAGTATTTGTTCCCATTCTTAAACTTCACCGTCACACTTTTTTTTATCCTTGGCCATCCTCCAGGTCCTGCTCTTTGATAAGTAACTTTTATCCATCTGTCTTCCCCCCTTAGATTATAAACTCCTTGAGGACAGTGAATGTGTGTTTTTCCTCTACGGTATCAAAGCACTTATAAAGCGGCTATTATGGGGAGAGCATTGTACAACAGGACTCGCTAAGCTGATCCCTGACCTCCAGAAGCTTACTCTTATGAAAGGCATAGAGGGTTCCGCCCTCAGCTAGCACTCGAATACCAGAGGTAGATCAAAGGCAAGTCCTAAAGCAGAGTAAATTGAAGGGGACCGCCCAGACCCACCACGATCCGGGATAATAGGATAGAATGTCTCAAACAGGGACACTTCAGATTTAGATGAGGCCGGACATGACAGAGACAGATTCTGGGAATTCATCAGTCTAAAGACAGTCAGAGTGCTGGGCAGAAGAAACCCCGGCCCAAGAGACGCGATGTGGCCTAATGGATAGGTCACGGGCCTAGGAGTCTGAAGGATCCGGTTTCTAATTCCTGCTCCACTTGTCTGCTGCATGACCTTGGACAAGTCACTTCACTTCTCTGTCCCTCAGTTACCTCATCTGTAAAGTGAGGATTCATACCCTGAGACCCATGTGGGACAGGGACTGTGTCCAACCTGATTAGCTTGTATCTACCCCAGCACATATTGCCGTGCCTGGCACATTGTAAATACTTAAATATCATTAAAAAAAATAACAAGGGCAAAACACTTTATCAGCTCATTCCCTCCAACCTTACCTCGCTGACGTTCTATTAAATTCAGGCCCTACACTTCACTCCTCTAACACCAACCTACTCACTGTACTTCTATCTCACTGCCGACTCCTTCCTCGAGGCTGAAACTCCTGTGACCTTCATATAGGACAGGCCACCACTCTCCCCACCTTCCCTTATTAAAATTACATCTCCTCCAAAAGGTCCGTGAGGTAAATTGAGGCACAGAGGAAGTAAAGTGACTTGCCAAAGGTCACACAGTGGATAAGTGGCAGAGGCAGGATTAGAACCCATGACCTTCTGAATCCCAGGCCCCTGCTCTATCCACTACGTCATGATGCTTCTCATATCTGCTGTGTGACCTTGGGCAAGTCACTATACTTCTCTGGGCCTCAGTTTCCTCAACTGTAAAATGGGGATTAAGACAGTGAGCCCCATGTGGGACAGGGACTGTATTTAGGGATTGTCTCTACTGGTTGCCGAATTGTACTTTCCAAGCGCTTAGTACAGTGCTCTGCACACAGTAAGCGCTCAATACATACAGTTGAATGAATGAATTTGGCCTGATTAACTTGGATCTACCCCAGCGCTTAGAACAGTTCTCATAAGCCCTTAACAAATACCGTAAAAATAGAATGAAACAATAAAAAACTAAAAAATAAGTAAGATTGAGGGCAGACCTGAAAGGGGGTCTTCCATGGAGAGTCTGGGATCAAGATGCACCTGCATCGTCACTCTTAGAGTCTTCCAGGAAAAGAGTAGGATGCAGCCATTACTTCCCTATGGAGAAGCACTGCCTGGTGGTGAAGTGAAGTGTTGGAGGGTCTGGGAGAAACAGGGTTGGGAGGGGGCCGGTCAGACTGAAAAGTCAGCTGAGCAATGGGTTCCCACTGCCCATGTCCTGGACAGCTGTTGGGCTTCCAGTCCCCCAGAGGACCGTCGGGGCGTCCGGCTTGTGGGTAAACAGCTCGGGGGTGGCGGGGAGAGGTGGTGAGGGGGCTGAAGACATGGCCGGGAACCAAACTGGATTTCGGCACCCGGACCTCTTCCTTGGGTGGCGCTCGAACACCGTGGGCTCCGTCCACCAAGGAGCTGCTTCAGGGAATGAAATTCAGGCATAGAGATGCCAAGAGGCCCAGCCCACCAGATCCTGGAAGTTGGGTTTGGGAGTCAGAGGACATGGGTTCTAATCCCAGATCCACCACTTGTCTGCTGTGTGACTTTGGGCAAGTCATTTCACTTCTCTGGGCCTCAGTTACCTCATCTGTAAAATGGAGATTAAGATTGCGAACCTCACATGGGACGACCTGATTCCCTTGCATCCACCCCAGTGCTTTGAACAGTGTTAGACTGTAAGCCCGTCACTGGGAAGGGACTGTCTCTATCTGTTGCCGATTTGTCCAATCCAAGCGCTTAGTACAGTGCTCTGCACATAGTAAGCGCTCAATAAATACTATTGAATGAATGAATCAATGTTTGGCACATAGTAAGCGCTTAACAAATGCCATAATTATCATTATTATCAAGTCCAGGACACTGAGCTGGGGCAGAGGGCCCGGGCCAAGCCATCGTTCCAGAATGAGGATTGATGTGGAAACAGGGTCTAAGACTGGTCCCTGCGTTTCCCTGGGCCCAGGCCTTCAGGATCAGCCTCTTTGCAGAAGGCAGGCTCTGGCAGGGGGACACCAGAGAGAGTCGATGACTGACTGTCAAAGTACATGCACACAGTACAGTGCACACAGTAAGCACTTAATAGATACCATTTTTAATGGTATTTGTTAAGCACTTACTATGTGCCAGGCACTCTGTTAGGTGCAGGGTTGACCCAATCCGTGTCCCACATGGGGCTCACCGTCTTAATCCCCATTTTACAAATGAAGTAACTGAGTATGAGCATGGAGAAGTTAAATGACTCGCCCAAGATCACACAGCAGACAACGGGCAGAGCTGGGATTAGAACCCAGGTCCTTCTGACTCCCAGGCCCGGGCTTTATCCATTAGGCCACACTGCTTCCCAATCTATGGGGTTTCGCAAAGAATTCGAGGAGCAGGAGTCCGATATCCGAAGGTTTGAGTGACTTCTCCAGAGAGGAATAGGCAGAGAGTTCACCTTCCCACCTGCCCAAAGTCCGAAGCCAGCTCAGCCCTTACGGGGCCACCGCAAGACCCAGTGCCCTTCCACCCTTTGCCCACTAGTAAGATGGTGCCAACCTGGCAAGTTTAATTATTAAAACTCATATTCTCAGAGACCAAGTAGATTTTTCCTCCTGTAAAAAAAAAGTAGACTCGAGTGGGGGGTGGGAGGGAGTGGAAGCGCCAGTCTTACAATATTAAAATGTCAGGAGTTTAAGCTCCGTGTTGGTTTAGTCATAAGTTACCAACAGCCACTGATGACAGACATAACGCCTCCCTTAAATTATTAAGCATAAAACATCAGACTGTAATATTTTGCTAAACCAAAGTACAGACACAGACAAAGATGTCATTTCAATATTTGAAACCAGCAAGTTTAATTTAAAATAAGAGCAAACCAATAAGCTCAGAAAATAGCAATGTGAGAGAGGAAAATTACACTGCTAGAGAAAAAAAGTGGAAGGACTTAAGAAATTTATAAAAGTAATCTCCAAGTGGAAATTAGAAATCAACCCCTAGAAACAGAATAACACAAAAGAAATATTACTGTCCACTTTCTAAATCAATATAACACTGCTACACGACAGAATTACCATGGTAACTCAAGTAAAAAGAATAAAGCAATTCTTATTATTTCAAAATAAAATCACAGCCTGAAGCCCAGGTTTTATTACAACTGCTGATAGATCGCTGGCTTGTATTTATCTGAAATATTGCTTTTCAATCAGCTATTTTATGAATGTACAAATTTCCCTGAGCAGCCCACTTAAAGAGTGCACATTTACAAAACAAAAGGCTAACCAATGAATTGATTACACCCAGATAGATACATTTTTTAATGTGCTTTAAGTCAGTTCTGGTAATGCCATATCGCCCGGCAGTTTCACTTTGACTAAATTGGAATTTTCTTTAAAGAGAGAGAGAAGGGGGAGAGAGAGAAAAGTTAAAATTCAAAATAGTCTAGGTGACTCAATCCAGCCGAGTTCTCTACCCCCATTCACTGTCCCCTGAGTGCCGGGGGACAGCGCACCAGACCACCTCCAAAAATTGCGAAAGCGAAGTCCTGCCCATGGGCTCAGTTTCCACACAACGGAATTGGGGAGGTGGAAGGAGGAGATAAGGAGGTGGGAAGGGGGCTGGGCTGCTCGAGTGGGACACTGTGAGCCCCCAGGCTATATTGGAGCACTGGTCAGCCTTCATCCCCTCATGAGCATGTCTACACCGCCTACCCCCTCCTCCTTTCCTCAATCCGCCTCTGGCTCGGGTGATCCAGACTCTGCCATTCTTCCCCAACATCAAAATATTAGGAGCCACGACCAGTGACTACCTGAACAAAACGAGGCCCTCGCCTCACCGAAATGTCATCCTGTGGTGTTTATGGAGCGGTTATTCTTAGCCAAGCACTGAACTAAGAGCTAGGGAGAGTATGGTAGAGTTAGCAGACATGACCCCTGCCCCGGGAGAGCTTATACTTTAACAGGGAAGTCATGTGCTTTAATGAATTCCAGGTAGTCCTGCTCTCTTAGAAAGGTGGCCAAGGCCATGGGGTTAGAGATGCCTCAAGTGACGAACTGCCCAAAGAGAGGCGGGTGGGGGCCTGAAAGCCGTCAACAAGAGTGGCCGAGGGGAACGACATCTGGTGTCTCCACTGTCAGGGAAGTCAGGTGCTTGCTTTTCCACAGTTCCCAGGCCGCGCCTCTCCCGATCATGGGATCAATTCTCCATCCCTGCCATCTCCCTCACTAACCCGGGCCCTTGGGGGTCTCTCTCCTTTCATCCCATCACTTTCCTCCCTTCTTTCCAACCCAATCTGTGGGGAGAGTGGCTGGTGAAGGCCCTGCTGATGACGTCTGTAGCCAGACCGCTGCAGCCCCTCCCTACCTCCTAGGCCTCACCGCCCAGCCCCGGCCTCCCCGGCCCCTATGTCCAAGACTCTTCATCCTCTATGGCCTATATGCTTTGTCTAGTTAGACCGAAAGTATGAGTCAAGCTAGACACCCTGCCTCATCCACCAGGAAGGTTCAGTAAAAATCAAATCCAAATGTCTCGGTGACGGTCGGCGTTCTCGACTAACTCGAGGACTTTTAAGTGTGTAGATTTAGGTGGACGTCGGCCAGGACGGCCGACGTGGTCATTTTTCGCCGAGATGATTTTTACGCCCCGCTCGAAGCGAGCACCTCACTCAGCCTATGCTAATGTGGCCTCTCTTCAGTATTCAAAACTATTGCTTTTGGCTTTTATAGGCTCCGGCAGAACAATGTGTGTTTAATTTGAACATGAACTGCTAAGAGGTCAGACTCTCAAATATCCTGTTCTCTCCAGCGTCTGGCTATATTTTACTCCACTTTCTCCCAGCTGGGGTCCTAAACAATCATATTCTGATTAGAGGAGGGTGAAAGACCAAAATAGAATTCCTTTCTGCCGGGTACACAAATAGGACACTCTAAACTACACTTAAAATGCTTCTTAAATGAAATGGAATTGGCTAAGGCAGCCTGATGTTACAAAGCCAGTATGTCTAAAGGTGGTTTCGTTTCTCGATTCAAATACGGCCTGGCCCCAGGAGACAAGGCTCTGTACCTCTGGTGCTCCACATTTGCATGCGCTAAAAGCATCTTTGGGGTGACACCTGACTCCTCCCCACCCCCCGCCTCCAAAAAACAGCCCTCCCCCCCACCACCACCCAGGACAAAAAACAACAACTGAAATGTTTGCTCTGAACCCAGCGCACAAAGGGTGAAGCTTTTAGGGATGGAACAGCAGGTGATCTCAGCTTTTCTACAAAGCCCTCTAATGCTCCTAAAAGCCACTCTCTCCCAGTTTCTGTAATTGGGCATCAGTAGTTAATGTAGTATTGACTGCATTACACGCTCCTGTGCATCCTCTCACTAATGCCAATTGCATCACCTTGTACATTTACCATATTGCTTAGCCAATAGCTGTTAAAAGCAATCCAAATCATGAATCATATAGGAAACTTTTAGCAAGACACGACATCCAAAGGAGACAATTTACAGTTGAGTTAATCTGGGTACATTAGTGAGACATGGATTCAGGAAGACAGACCAATTTATGTTACTTTAGTTTTATCCTTTATTGCTTTGTATAGGCAAATGAATGGAGGGGGCACGAGTGAAGGAAAAAAAAAGAGAGAAGAGAGGGGAAGGCTCTCTCTCCCAAAGCTCCGGCCAAAGGTTGGTGGGTTTAAGGCAGCTGCTGAGTGGGAGAGGGGGGTTGAAATAAGGTCTTTATTGACCTTGCTTAAGTCTTCCTAACCGGTGATTGGCCCTCGCCTTTCCCCACGGGGGTGGCGTTCCCCAAAGGTGGTCCCTCTCCCAGCCTCATCACCCCTGGGTTTCACCCCCATTCTGCAAATTTGCAGAAGGAAAAAGGGGGTATGGAAACCTATGCTGGTTTGCAGAGTTGGGGGAAAGAAACGTGGACCTATTCCTAGCTATTTCTGAAAAGCAGCAAGGCCCCGCGGGGAGAGTATGGGCTTGGGAGTCAGGAGAACCTGGGTTCTAATCCCATCTCTTCCACTTGCTTGCTGTCTGACCTTGGGCAAGTGACTTCGCTTCTCCAAACCTCAGTTTCCTTAACTGTAAACTGGGGATTTAATACCTGTTCTCTCTCCTATTTAGAACGTGAGCCCCGTGCGGGACAGGGACAGCGTCGTGGGCAGGGAAAGTGTCTGCTTATTGCTCTATCGTACTCTCTCAAACACTTAGGTCAGTGCTCTGCACACAGTAAGCACTCAATAAATACAATTGAATGAATATGTACGTACCCCAAACAGTGTTTGACATATAGTAAGCGCTTATCAAATACTCTAAAATAAACAGCAACAACAACAGAAGTTTGGACGACCACAAAATCAGGCAGAGGCCAAGATCGGAGACCGAACCGGGGTGTCTGAATAACTACTAGTTTCCCGCCTCGCTGTGGTCCCAGGGTGACCTCCTTCCGGCTCCCCTCGCCTTGGGTCACGAAGCCACCTGCAGGCCCGGCCTCGGGTGGAAGGAGTCATCCCGAAGACTGTAAACTCGTTGTGGGCAGGAAATGTGCCTGTTTATTGTTATATTGTACTCTCCCAAGCATTTAGTACAGTGCTCTGCACACAGTCGGCGCTCAGTAAACATGATTTAATGAATGATACACACCAGAGCCGGGGTCTGGACGGCGCCTGGGGAGGGCACCAGGCCCAGATCAGTGCTCCAGCTCTTAGAACGGTGCTGGGCACATAGTAAGGGCTTAACAAATACCATCATTATTATCCCCTGTTTGGTTGCCCCTGCTCCCTCCCAAAACCAGGGAGTCTCCTTCGGGAGTTCACAGCTCTCATTGTGGGCAGGGAGTGAGTATCTGCTCTATCGTGCTCTCCCAAGCGCTCAGTACAGAGCTCAGCACACAAGTGCTCAATCAATCCCATCGACTGACTGAACTGTCGGGAGCAGGAAGGAACAGGAGACACCCACGCGGGGAAGCGCCGAAACAAAACACTTTCCCTCGCAGATCAATTTAAACAGCTGGGGCAGAGCCGGCGCCACCGGCGCTATCATTAACAATTTACAGCTTGGCTGCTTTTGTCTTCCTTCCCAGCTACATTCTCGTTCTGCTTTTTTATTTATTAAAAATACTCCGGAATACATTTCGGGACCTCAAATCCATAATGAGAGCGCGCCTGCTCGCACGCAACTCTTTCTGGCCCGGGCCCATTAAGCTGCCTGGGCTCCGTTTTCAAACCTTGTTTAATTTGGATTCACACTCTCTGCAACTTGCCTTTAAATAGGTAATGAGCGGAGCCTTGGTTATCCGAGGACTCCGGGGAAGAAGGGGGAAGGGAAAGACCATGTGATCAACTGGAAGGGGGGGTCCCCACAATTCCATATCCACCCCCTTCCCGGGAGGTCACACCTCCATGTTCACAGTCAACCTGGCTTCTCGAGGGTTCTGCTTTCGGGAGCTTCCCCAGACCTTCCCCAAACATACCCATCATCATCGATGGTATTTATTCATTCATTCAATTGTATTTATTGAGCGCTTACTGTGCACAGAGCACCGTACTAAGCACTTGGAAAGTACAATTCAGTAATAGAGACCACCCCTAAACACTTCCTGAACATTCATTTGTATTTATTGAAGTCTTACTGGGTGCAAAGCACTGTACCAACAGCTTGGGAGAGCAGCATGGCATACTGGATAGAGAACAGGCCTGAGAGTCAGAAGGTCATGGGTTCAAAGCCTGATGCTGCCACTTGTCTGCTGTGTGGCCTTGGGCAAATCACCTCACTTCTCAGGGCCTCAGTTCCCTAATCTGTAAAATGAGATTTAAGACCGTGAAGCCCCTTGTGGTATAGGGACTGTGTCCAATTTCATTTGCTCGTGTCCTCCCCAGCGCTTAGGACAGTCCTTGGCACACAGTAAGTGCTTAAATATCATTATTACTATTATTATACAACAACAGACACATTCCCTGCCCACAATGAGCTCACAGTCTAGAGCACTCTACTAAGTGCTTGGGAGAGTACAATTCAACAAAGGGGTAACTATGTTTCTCTGTCCACGAGATGACAGACTAAAAGGGGAGTCGGACCATAATATAAATAATTACAATATGTAATTTATAGATATGTACATAATGCTAAATGATGAATAGCGTTTTCTCACCCTAGATGGCCCAGATTTAGTGAACCAGACCTGACCTGTCCCATCCTAAAAGTTCAGTGTCTTGGACCATTTGGTAAGAGGTTTCTGTCCTGAGGAGGGGGTATGGGGGAAAAAGGAAGGGTAATAATAATAATAATAATAATGTTGGTATTTGTTAAGCGCTTATTATGTGCCGAGCACTGTTCTAAGCGCTGGGGTAGACATAGGGGAATCAGGTTGTGCCACGTGGGGCTCACAGTCTTAATCCCCATTTTACAGATGAGGGAACTGAGGCACAGAGAAGTTAAGTGACTTGCCCACAGTCACACAGCCGACAAGTGGCAGAGCTGGGATTCGAACTCATGAGCCCTGACTCCAAAGCCCGTGCTCTTTCCACTGAGCCACGCTGGAAGGGTGTATGTGTGTGTGTGTGTGGGGGGTCTGTTATATTTAAGTTGACTGCTGGACTCAATGAAACATAACTGTTGAATGGAAAAGGCAAACAACATTTATAAACACTGAATACCAAGTTCCAGTAAATTTGGAGTGGGAAGTTCTAGAAAATAATTAATCCAAACCACAGAGCTTAACAATTTCAGAAACAGATCTGTATCTCTGCTGTGATCTCTACTTCTAGGTTTTACAGTACAAGTATAGTATCGCTGCTTATTGTCTACTGAATGCAATGCATGGTACTAAGTGCTTGAAAAATATGGCAAACACACAAAACCTGTTCTCTGATCCAAGAAGTTTACATTCTGATGGGAAAGACTACTAAAGTCCAGCACCCTCAGTTCACTCTCCTCTAACACCAACCTATTGACCGTTCATCAATCTCATCTATCTCTCTGTTGGCCCCTGTTCCATGTCCTGATTCTGGCTTGGAGCTCCCATCCTCTTCATATCGGACAGATCACCACTCTCCCCACCTTAAAAGTCTTATTAAGATCACATCTCCTCCAAGAGGCCTTTTCTGACTAAGCCCTCATTCCCCTACTTCCCTCCCTTTCTACATCTATCTTGGATCTGGACCCTTTATTTACCCGACCCTCAGCCCTATAGCACTTATGTCCATATCTGTAATTTATTTTACTGTTTGCCTCCCCCTCTAGACTGTAAACTTCTTATGGGCAGAGGATGTGCCTACCGACCCTGTTACACTGTACTCTCCCAAGCGATAAGTACAGTGCGCCGCACGCGATAAGTGCTCAGTAAATACGACTGATTGATCTGCAGACACTGTGGCCGGAGAAAGTGTCTACCGACTCTCTTACACTGTACTCCTCCAAGCGCTTAGTACAGTGCTCTGCACATAGTAAGCACTCAATTAAAATGACCAATCGATTGAAATATTCACAAGCAATGGGTTATTTTATTAATAATGCACCCCTCTTAAAAGCTCCATTTTTTTTTTTGAAGATTCATTACTTCAGAAAGAGTCTCTTAAAACCGTTGCTCAGGCAAACCGATTGATATTTTATTATCTTTCAGAAGTGCAACATGAAAGCTCAACACCAATGCATCCCCAGCTTTGGTCCTCCTACATCCTGAGCCTCTGGCCAACTGTACTTAAAACTAACGTTAAAATCTTTCGGAAGAATCACTTCTCTCTTTGCCGACCAGGCAGATGAAAAAGGAGATCCAGTTTTTTCTATTGGTGCCCCTTAACGATGGACTCCCATCACTTATAATCAGGAATGTAAACACGGCAATCGATCAGTGGCATTTATCGAAAAGCCGGGTGGTGTTGTGGGTAGAGCACAGACTGGGAGTCGGAAAGACCTGGGTTTTAATCCGAACTCTGCCAGTTATCTGCCGTGTGACCTTGGGCAAGTCACTTCACTTCTCTGTGCTTCATCTGTTACTTCATCTGTAAAATGGGGATTAAGACTGTGAGCCCCATGTGGGACTGAACTATGTCTCTGCTCTCTCCATCTCTGATAATAACTGTAGTATTTGTTAAGGGCTTACTATGTACCAAGCACTGGGGTAGATACAAGGTAATCAGGTTGGACACACCCCCTGTCCCACATGGGGCTCACAGTCTTAATCTCCATTTTACAGATGAGGGAACTGAGGCACAAACAAGTGAAGTGACTTGACCAAGGTCACACAGAAGACAAGTGACAGAGCTGCTGGGATTAGAAGTCATGACCTTCTGACTCCCGGGCCCGTGCTCTATCCACTAGGCCATGCTGCCTCTTATGGTTTATATCCTACTGTGAGTGCCACTTCAACACCACTAACACCATTATGAATTGATCTTCATACCCACTCAGTGAAGCACTCTCAAATACAAATCTCCCTTTTCCCTTCCTCTCTTGAAATTATTGTCTGTCTCCCAGTCCCTCTGTGTCACCCTGACTTGCTCCCTTTATTCATCCTCCTTCCCAGCCCCATAGCACTTATGTCCATATCTGTCATTTATTCATTTCTAGGTATTTGTATTTGTTAAGCGCTTACTATGTGCCGAGCACTGTTCTAAGTGCTGGGGGAGACACAGGGGAATCAGGTTGTCCCACGTGGGGCTCACAGTCTTAATCCTCATTTTACAGATGAGGTAACCGAGGCACCGAGAAGTGAAGTGACTTGCCCAAAGTCACACAGCTGACAAGTGGCCGAGGCAGGATTCGAACCCATGACCTCTGACTCCAAAGCCCGTGCTCTTTCCACTGAGCCACGCTGCTTCTCAATTTCTATTCATATCTGCCTCTCTGGACTGTAAGCTCTTTATGGGAAAGGAATGTGTCTATTGTTACCGTATACTCTCCCGGGTGCTTAGTACAGTGCTCTTCGCATAGTAAGTGCTTAATTAATACAATTGACTAACTGACTGAATCTGGGAGGCAGAGGATCCAGGTTATTTTTTTTTTTGTCGGGGGGGGGGGTGTTAATAATAATCGTCCTATTTGTTAAGCATTTACTCTGCACCAGACACTGTATTAAGCCCTGGCTTAGATACAAAATAATTGGGTTGGACACAATCCCTGTCTCACATGGTGCTCACAGTCTTAATCCCCATTTTATGGATGAGGAAACTGAGGCACAGAGGAGAGAAATGACTTGCCCAAAGTCACAAAGCAGATGAGTGGTCCTGCCGGAATTGGAACTCAGGTCCTCTGACTCGAAGGCCCATGCTCTTTCCACTAGACCACACTGCTTATACATATTTGTATGTATATATATAATTATAATTATGGCATTCGTAAAGTAGTGAGATCCTTGAGGGCAGGAATCACTTCTACTAACTTATGTACTGTTCCAAGCACTCAGTTCAGTGCTCTGCTCCAAAAGTGCTCAATAAGTACCTGGCAGTTGCGACAAAGGCTCTGGGAAATTAATGTTCATATTTAAGTCTTCCTCCTGGCATCCGCCAACCTCTGGGAACGAACTGGAACCCTGGGGTGTTGGCAGGAGTGGCAGAAAGAGGGATGTGGTCTTGGAGACAGCACAATACAGATCTCTGGCTTCCCTCAAGCCCCTTGGCCACCTGGGGAGAGAGTGTTTGTGGTTTCTTACCCTCCTCTCCTGTCAGGGGACTCAGGTTCTGATGGGAGAGAGAATTTAGGTGCTGGGTGTACCTAGGAGAAAGATGATTTTTGCTGTCATGACGCATCCCTCAGGGCAAAGTCCTTGGGTCTAATAATAATGGTGGTATTTAAGTGCTTACTAAGCAGTGGGGTAAATACAAGATAATCAGGTTGGATACTACCTGGATGGTAGTAGAAACAGCATGGCTTAGTGGAAAGAGCACGGGCTTGGGAGTCAGAGGTTGTGGGTTCTAATCCCACCTCTTCCACTTGTCAGCTGTGTGACTTTGGGCAAGTCGCTTCACTTCTCCGTGCCTCAGTTACCTCACCTGTAAAATGGGGATTAAGACTGTGAGCCCCACGTGGGACAACCCGATTACCTTGTATCTACCCCAGCGCATAGTAAGCGATGAACAAATGCCATCATCGTCATCACACATTCCCTGTCCCCCATGGGGCTCACGGTCTAAGTAGGGGGAGAACTGCTATTGAATCCCCATTTCACAGATGAGGAAATCAAGGCACAGAGACCTGGATTTGATCAAGGTCACAGAGCAGGAAAGTGGCAGAGCTGGGATGAATCAATCATATATATCGAGCGTTTACTGTGTGCAGAGCACTATAATAAGAGCTTGGGACAGTACAATATAACAGAGTTTGTCGTCACTTTCCCTGCTCTTAGAACCCCGGTTCTCTGACTCCCAGGTCCGAGCTCTTTCCATTAGGCCATTCTGCTTCCCTACTGGTACTGCAGCCCCCGCCTCACCTTGACAGGCCCAAGAGCAAGGGGCTCAACTGATCTGGGGACCATCCCAGGCCCCTCCTCATCATCGGGCCACGGCCAGTGCCGTCGGAACTCCAGATGCTGTTTGACAATGGCCATTTTGGGCTTTCGGCATCACCCCCTTGGGCTCCAATCCCACCTAGCTCTTCTTGATCGAGAAGAAGCGTGGCTTAGTGGATAGAGCACGGGTCTGGGAGTCAGACGGACCTGGGTTCTAATTCCGGCTCCCCCTCGTGTCTGCTGAGTGACGCTGGGCAAGTCACTTCCCTTCGCCGTGCCTCAGTTACCTCATCTGTAAAATGGGGATAAGAGTGTGAGCCCCAAGTGGGACAGGGACTGTGTCCAACCTGATTAACTTGCATCTACCTCAGCGTTTAGAACAGCGCTTGGCACATAGTAAGCAAGTAGCATAATTATTACTATTATTTTATTATTTTGATGCTCCTTCCCTTTGGAGGGCTATCTCTCTGTCTTTCCCAGGCTCCACAAGGCCTGCAATGTGGACCACCAGCGATCTGTAGCATGTCCTCGACCACTTTGCTGGTCACAGTCTCCCTCGCTTGGCCATGTTCTCTAGTTATCGCTGTTCATCTGCCCCTGTTTGGATTGGATTTTAGAGAGTGTGTGGCCCATGCCAAGACAGCACGCAGATCCATGGGGCTCTCCATCCACTCCCTTCAGAGCATGCCCTTCGGGCCTGCGCTTCCTTATTCAGAGAGGCTCACATTCTCTTCAGTCAGATAAGGATGCTCTCTCTCTTAATCTGCCCGGGGCAGAAAAGACCATCCTTCTGGGCTCGGTCTCTCACGCGCACAGATGAATGCTCACCGGCAGCAGCATCTTCAAACATGGGGGGGCGGCTTTATATTTAAAGCTAGGGACTATGCTTCTGATGCTGTTATCCTGTCACCACGCCCAGCTCCGCACGACGGGTCCTTCCCCAGCCCACCTGCTGCTGAACTCTGAGCCTGGCTTGTTAGCACCATTCCACCCGGCTCTGCCTCGGGAAAAAAGGTTCTAGAAATTATTTTGAAAGAATGTGTGGTTTTAGCACTCTCCCAAGTGCTCAGTACAGTGCTCTGCACGCAGAAAGCACTCAATAAATACGACTGGCTGACGGATTTAACAGCACAAATTGTATTCAAGATCTATTTTAGAGACAGCACCTCAAACCAAAACAAATTCCAGTGTTCAGGCCACAGTTTCGCTTTCTCATCGCTTGCCCATTTCTACCCTCCCATATCCACCTACCCAGGAGCGTCTTGAGTGGCAAAAGGGGAAAGAGGCCTTAGAGGTTGCAGCAATTTCTTCCCCACCTCTCATCCCAGAATGGGGAATGAAATATCCCGTAGTAAATGGTACTTTATTTTGAAACTACCCTACTCTCTGGATAAAAGCATGACTTGTGTTACGTGCTGATGCTCCAAGAGGCAGCGAATATGTTCGAGATCAAGACTCTCTCACCCTCAAGGCTGAAGAATTGGAACACCGTCATCAGTGTTTTGTTGATCGTTGACTTGTTTTCTACTATTAGAATTCTACCTGTCTGTTTACCCCCATTTGGGCTGTGAGCCACAAGTGGGAGAGGGACTGTTTCCAAATAGTTTTCTTTCTATTTTCCTCAGCTCTTAGCATAATGCTTCATCCACACCTTCGCTATCCCCAACTGTCACCGCTGTGCTGCGTGACCTTGAGCAGACTACCGGCGGCAAAGCGGAAAGAGCATGGACCTGGGAGTCAGAGGACCTGGGTTCTAATCTCAGCTCCACCACTTGTCGAATGTGTGACCACTTCACTTTACTGGGCCTCAGTTACCTTATCTCTGAAATGGGGATTAAGACTATGAGCCCTAATTGGAACAGGTACCGTGTCCAACCTGATTAGCCTGTGTCTGCCTCAGTGCTCAGTTCAGCGCCTGGCATAAAGTAAGGGCTTAAACAAACACCAGAAACCTCCCTGGGTTTCTGAGTTCTCTCAGCAGTGGCCAGGGAATAACGTTACTCACCGCCCATGAGCCCTATGGGGCACGGCCATTATGGGAAGGGCAGGTGCCCTTGAAGGCCTCAGGTAAAATGTCAAAAAGTGTAAAGCCTCACTGGCAGTTGGCCCAGGAGAAAAGCCACTGCCGTTGGGTTCGACTTTGCTCCGGTGCTGTCGTTCACGGAAGACTCCCGGCAACGCGGTGCAGATGAGCCGAGCAGAACCCGTGCTAACTCCGTGGGAGAGCGCGCCCTTCTAGAAAGCCACAGAACAAGCCCCAAATACATTCAGACGCCGTGGGTGGTCCAGAGAGAGACGCTGTCAGCAAACCCAGCCCCGCCTAGGAAAGATGGGGAGGGCAGCCCGAACCCTCTAATAAAAATCAACCGGCTAGCTGGGAGTGCAGGGCCCAGGAAAGCGGCCAAACGCCTTGGAGAGGAACGCCGACTCAGAGTTCTAGGAAGTCGGTGAGATCAGTTTGATTTTCCTGCCCACGCCGCCTTCCGTCCCTCCCTCCCTTTCTCCAAAGTCTAGTCAACTGTAAAGTTGATGCTGGAGCCGGAGAAGTGCTTTCTTAGCTCCGGCCCTGACTGAACATGGGCTGGGCGCCGGACCAGACTCCCCTGGAGGAGTGAAGCCCAATTGCCGTGTTCTGGGTCAAGCCGTCCTGGATCTGAGGGTTGCCAGCGAAACTGGAGATTGGAGTCTGGGCCGGTCAAATCTGCAGTGGACTTCGGGTGTGGGAAGCAGCCTAGCTGATGCCCTGTACTCTGAGTCATGTACGTTTACATACACACACACAGAGGAAAGAAAGCACTGAAGCCATTATATTACCCGGTTTGAAATCAAAGCGACTTTAGGCTGAGATGTCAAAGGTCACAGATCTACAGACAACTCACTGAGAGAAGCAGCATGGCCTAATGGAGAGAGCACTAGCCTGGGAGTTGGAGGACCTGGGCTCCAATTCCAGCTCCGCTGCCTGTCTGCGGCGAGACCTCAGGCAAGTCACTTCACTTCTCTGCTTCGGTTACCTCGTCTGTAAAATGGGGATTAAGACCGTGAGACCCATGTGGAACATGGACTTTACCTAACCTGATTAACCTGTATCTACCCCAGCACTTAGAGCAGTGTCTCACGTACATCAATCAAATCGTATCGAGCGCTTACAAGTGTGCAGAGCACTGTACCGAATGTTCGGAAGAGTACAGCGTAACAGAGTCGGTAGATACGTTCCCTGCCCACGACTAACTTACAGTCTGGGGGGGGGGGGAGATGGACATTGATACAAATATGCACAGAGTAAGCATTTAAATACCATCATTATCACTATTATTATTATTCTTAGCATACAGACTCCCTCCCTCTCCAGAGCTGGGAGGTTTGTTGCTGGTGGGACCAGTTTTTAAGCAGCTCCACGGCACCCAGAGTCAGTTGTACTTATCGAGCACTTATTATGAGCGGAAGACCGTACAGAGGGTGAGCCGACCACTCCAGAGGCAGCCGTGCAGAAGACCCGGTTACAAAGGGGCCCAGAAAAGAAACTTGTCACACGGTAAGCACTAACACCTTGGAAAGCATCTTCAGAATCCGGACTGCATTCCAAGGGAAAGGGGCAGCGGGTGCTGGGGGTGGTCCCTCGGTTCCACAGTCTAGGGCTATTCTTCTCTGCTGCCGTGCCGCAAAGAGGGGATGTGTCTGTCTGGGAACTGGGCAGATCAATCAATCGCTCAGCGGTATTTACGGAGCCTTTTCTGTGCGCGGAGCGCTGCACTGAGCGCTGGGGAGAGTCCGACTCCGAGGAGTGGGTATAAACGATCCCTGGCCACAAGGATCTGCAGACCAGAGGGGGAGATGGACATTAAAATAAAACACAGATGGATATGTACAGGAGAGCTGTGGGACAGGAGGAGGGGTGAATATCTAAGTGGGAAGAAGAGGAAGCCCCAAACCTAAGGCTTCGCCCCTCTTGGGCTTCCCCAGGAAGGTCAGCGTGAAGTCGGACGAACCGGCAAGGCTGGCCACGGGGGTGGGCCCGGGGAGGGGGGTGAGGGGAGACTAGGGAAGCACCTCTGTGTAGGGTCACTTGGGGTAAAAGCGGAAGAGAGCCCGGGGAGGGGTGCAGGGGGTAGCAAGAGCCCCTCGGCCAACAGCCCTTCCAACCTCCCCCGACTCCCTACTTTTACTCCTTTTTAGGGTTGGCTGACGATGGCCAGGGCATCTCCAGATCCGCCGGTGGCCCCTTCTCCGTCCGGCCCGGGCTGGGGGTTCGGACTCCCGGGTCCTCGGGCCTCGCTGGCACTCCAGCCTGGCCGTCCCTACCGCCCCAACGCCGGCGGGGGGAAACTTTCCCAACGGAGCATTGCCGGTGCGGTGCGGGACCCTCCCTCCCTCCCTCCCTCCCTCCATCCCCCCCCGTGCCCTTGGCCAGCAGGGAGTCGTTCCGCCAGCGGGCGGTGGGTCTCCTCCGAACCGCCCCCCCCCCCCCCCGCCTCAAACTCCGGCCTCCGCCTTAACTCTCTCCTTTCTAGAAAGCGGGAACCTGCGGGACCGGAGGCGAGGACCGGCCTGACCGCTCACACCCACTACCTAGAGCCGTGCGCACACCCGTCCCTGCCTCCTAAGGCCTCAGTTTCGGGGGCAGGAGGGGAGGGAGTTGGAAGGGGGTGACGGGACGGGCAGGAGGGGAGGGAGTCGGAAGGGGGTGACGGGACCCCTGCCCACCTACCTACCGGCCAGACATGGTAAAGAGAGAGAGAGAGACAGGGACAGAGAGAGAGAGAGAAGGACAGAAACAGAGAGACAGGGACAGAGAGACGGGGGGTGGGGGCACAGAATAAGAGGACAGAGAGAGAGAGGGAGAGAGACAGAAGACAGAAACAGAGAGAGAGGGACAGAGAGACAGAGAGAGGGACAGAGACAGAGAGAGGGAGAGGTGTCCCGGGGGCAGGAGGGCAGAGGCCAGAGGAAGAGCAGAAGGAGGAGGGGACGGACCCGGGAGGAGAGAAAGGGCAGGGAGCCAAGGGAGAGAGGGGGAGCCGAGGAAGAAGGAACTCGGGAAGGGAGATAGTCGGGGGGACCCTGGAGGGGAGACAGTGGGGGAATTCAGGAGGAGAGACAGTGGGGGAATTCAGGAGGGGAGACGACAGTGGGGGGACCCGGGAGAGGAGACAGTGGGGATACCCTGGAGGGGAGACAGTGGGGATACCCTGGAGGGGAGACAGTGGGGGGGGGACACGACCCTGGAGGGAAGACAGTGGAAGGGGGGGACCCTGGAGGGGAGACAGTGGGGGAACTCAAGAGGGGAGACAGTGGGGGAACTCAAGAGGGGAGGCAGTGGGGGGACCCGGGGCAGGAGACAGTGGGGGAACCAGGGAGGAGGGGGACCAGAGAGGCGGGACCCAGAGCGTAGCCCTCCCGCAAAGGGAGTGGGTGCCATGCAGCCCCCCGACCCTCCACCCACCCGAGAGGCTCCCCTGGCTGTTTTCTCCAAGTCCCCGTCCGACCTCGGGCCCCGTCCACCATCCCGGCCCCGGGGGCTCCCGGCCGGGCCCGGCCCACCGTTCCAAGAGTCAAATCCCCCAACGAGCCAATGATTTGCCGAAGCCGTTTAGAGCGCCTATTAAGCCACCGCCGTTAGCTTTATGGCTGCGGTAGGCGGACAGCCGCAGCAAAAATGAAAACATTTAAATCCGAACGACGGCGACAACGACAATAATCCGAAACCGGGGGGAGGGGGGGAAGGAGGGGAGGGGGGCTCCCCGACAGGTCCGGGGTTCCGGGAGATGGGGGCGGGTGGGGGGGTGGGAGGGGAGGAAGACACCACTATAAAAAGCATCTCGGATAACGCGCGGGCCGAATGTGAGTCATCCTGCTAGAAGATTCAAAGGGGAAGAAATGGTCTCTGCTTGGGCGCCTCGGAGCCGAGGAAGCCTGGAGTAAAATAAAAACACCCTCCTGGACTCGATGACTTTTCAATAAGGCCAAGAAGGCCGAGCCCCCAGGCTCCCACCCACCCCCAGCTCTGCCCCACCCGTCCCGGCCTCCTAAACGCTCCGGGACCGTCAGGTCTGGGGGCGGGAGGGGAGGGAGGAATCGGAAGGGGGTGACGGGACCCCTGCCCACCTACCGTCCTCCTTGTCCAACACCATCATCTCAGGGAGCGTGAGAAGCGCCCGGGGGGCTGCACGGCCGGGTCCCGCAGCTTCCACCCCGGGGAGAAGAGATGGGCTCTGAGCCCTCGGAGGATGAGCTACAGCGCGGCTGACGGTCCTTGGGCGGCGAGAGAGCTCTAATTACCCAGTTGTCCAGCTTTTAACCTAGATTGCACTCAGCTAGAATTACATTCAGAAGTGAAGCACTTTGCGGATACAAAAGCAGTCTCACCTACTTTTGTGCCTCAGAATTGCAAGGAACTAGGAACCGTAATTTAGAAAGAAAGAAAAAAAAAAGGGGGGGGGGTGGGAGGGAAGAGACAGGATCAGAGCTGTTTCTTTGATTCTCACCTTCTAAATGGCTCAATTTGCCCAGTATAATCTGTCTTAATGTAATTGCATTTGATAGCTCATAACCCCGGCTCTCGCAACTACACAGCTTTCAGCCTTATAAAGTGTTTTCCCCTTGGATTTAATCTGAATCTAAATCTAAAATTATATTCAAAGAGTTGGGGAGGGGGGAGGGGGGGAGAGAATATCTGAGCCTGGCTACCGCAGTCTTTCTCTCTCAATTTATGAGGTTTGCACTCTTGCTACTGAATAAATGCGCACATTTCCCACAGACCCCCCCCACCCCCTTCTTCAACACACGCACACACACACTCTCTCTTTATCTCTCTCTCTCTCTCTCTCTCTCTCTCTCGTCTGTTTAATGTGGAAATTGAAATGTGCCTGGCTCTCCAGCACCACCCGCAGGACACTCTCTATGAGTTTTTAAACATTTTTTATTGCGGGACCTATTTAATAATAATAATAATAATAATATTTGTTAAACGCTTACAATATGCCAAGCACTGTTCTAAGCGCTTGGGGGGATATAAGGTGATCACGTTGTCCCACGTGGGGCTCACAGTCTTAATCTCCATTTTACCCATGAGGGAACTGAGGCACAGAGAACTTAAGTGACGTGTCCAAAGTCACCCATCTGATAAGTGGCGGAACCGGGATTATTCACTCATTCAATAGTATTTATTGAGCGCTTACTATGTGCGGAACACTGTACTGAGCGCTTGGAATGGTCAACTCGGCAACAGATGGAGACAATCCCTGCCCAATGATGGGCTGACAGTTTAAACGGGGGGGAGAGGGGATTAGAACCCATGACCTCTGACTCCTAAACCCGTGCTCTTTCCACTGAGCCACGTTGCTTCTCGATAATCGCTCCTCGATTTAGAGAGGCCGATTCCTACAAATACATGCAATCTACAAGCAAGCCCCCCTCGTCCACTCCCCAACCAACTCCAGCTCTTATTTAAAGAGGTTCACTGGATACCCCTGACGGTGACCTTCACGGGAGTGATTTTAACCCCACGGATCGGGTGGATGAGACTCATTTGCTTCCACGCCTTCACTGTGGTTAAAGTTCTAAAGTATGGGGAGGAGGAAGCATCTTCTATTCCCAAATCCCTTTCCCACCACCCTGGATCCCCGAAAACTGGAAGCGATATGGGAGATGGGACGGTACTGTGTTGTCTCTGTACTCTCCCACTTACATTCAGTTGAGTCTTCCTTCATCTGGAAAGAATTTCCAACCCTCCCTATCATCCCACTTCCCCCTTGACCAGCATTCATAGTCACACGGATGGTCTGAAAGACAATTTCAGTTTTCTTCACAAACACTTCAATCAACTCTTCCCATATCAGGGGCTCAGACCAGTCCTTTAGGACATTTCCACAGTGTTTTTTTTAATGGTATTTGTTAAGCACTTACTAAGTACTAGGTACTGTACTCAGAAGTGGGTTAGATCCAAGAGAATCGGGTTAAAACACAAAGGGTTTATGGTCTTAATCCCCATTTTGCGAATGAGGTGACTGAGGCACAGGTCTTTCTCCCGCCTTACTAGGGTGACTATTCATCTTGCTTTCAACGGGACAGTCCTGCCTTTTTATTTAATGGTATTTATTAAAGGCTTACTATGTGTCAAGCACTGTTCTAAGTGCTGCGGTTGGTACAAGGTTATCAGGTCAGATTCAGTCCCTGTTCCACATGGGGCTCAAAGTCTAGGTAGGAGGGTTTGCCTTCAGTGAGTTTGTCCCCTGTCTGGTACCAATGTAAGCTCATGGTTGGCAGGGATGGTGTCTGTTTTTGTTACACTGTTCTCTCCCAAGCACTAAGTACAGTGCTCTGCACACAGTAAATGCTCAATAAATACGGTTGACTGGCTGCCTGACTACTCCCGTGTGATTTTTTGAGGCACCAAGCCTCCAGCCGTCAGAGTTCATACACAGCTGGGAAGGGAATGCAAAGATTCTGGAACAAGTGTGGGGGTTCAGGAGTCCTCTCTGAAGAGGGACTCTAGGGTCACACAAAATCAGTGCACTTCCACAAAATGGCATGCGACATCATTGCATTACCCTCCGGGCTCCCCGGGAAGAGCGATGTCACATGCGTCGCCTTGCCCAGGATTCACGGGGACTGGTAGGGACCACCCTGCGCACTACTCCCAGCCTGACTAATAATAATCACAATAACTGTGATATTTGTTCAGCGCTTACTATGTGCCAGACATTGTAAGCCCTGGGGTAGAGACCAGCTACTCAGGTTGGACACAGTCCCTGTCCCATATGGGACTCATAGTCTTATTCCCCATTTTACAGATGAAGGAAGTGAGGCACAGAGAAGGGAAGCATTTGCCCAAGGCCACACAGCAGACAAGTGTCAGAGCCGGGATTAGAACCCACAAGCTTCTGATTCCCGGGCCCGTGTTTTATCGACTACTCCATGCTGCTTCCTGGGAAAACTCTTTCCACACGGAGTGGAGGGAGAAAATTTTATTCTGTTGGTTCCGGCCTGGTCCCAGGCTCAAAAGGCTATTCTTGGGAATCTATCGACAAGAAAGCCTGGGCGCTTTCTTCCTCTCTTTCTCTCTCTCTCTCAGGACCATGAGACTTTTGCAGGCTCATCATCACATAATCCAATTCAAGGAAACATTCTGTTCCCCTGCTAATGGGTCCTACCCCCTCGGCGATCGCCAGTGGGAAACAGGACTTTTTGAAACCATGATGGGAGGCTCAGGCTACATATCGTTAATACCGATTTTTAATTAGATTCCTTATCCACCGCTCAGATGGCTTTTCTTCTCTCCTTCATTTTGAATGCTTAATCTTAATAGTCCTCGAACCTATCTGATGTTAAATATATCATTTTGCACAAAATCGCTTTCATCCAGGACTCACTGTCCCTGGCTTCCTTCCCTTCCAGGGCCTGCAGGCGCCCTTCCCTGACCAACCTGAAACAGACCCGAGACCCCAAAGGTTTCCTGAAATGAAAATCGTCGCCATGCTAAAGTGGCATTTGAACCAACCAACGAATAGGGCCTCCAACCTACAATAGTGTGTTTAGGCCTCAGAAAAGCTAACACCTTAGTGAATAAAGGGTTCTTAAGCTTTATGATCACCCGTATACCCTTCCATTTGTACGGAGTCCACTTTTGTCTTAATAATTCCACGAGCCCACCGAGATCCATCACTATTTTGAAAGTTCTTAGCTCTGAAAATGTCTGCACACATGGGCATACGAATGTATACACACACCCCCACTCTACAATTTGCCTGTTTCAGGGCTCTGCCCTTCAATCAATTAAGCAGTCAATCAGTCTGTACTAAGCACTGTACTAAGCGCTTGGGAGAGTATACAATAACAGAGTTGGTAGAGAAGTTCCCTGTCCACAAGGAGCATACAGTCTAGAGTTCTTGCATTAGATCAGTGAAGTTTTCATTTCCCGGGAAGGTGGGGAAAGGGTGGGGGCCAGAAGTTCAGGGGTTTTCACTTCCTGTTCCATTGCTTAAGTTCGCCTGTGGCAGAATTCTGAATAGGGACTGGAAGAAGCCCCAGGAGTCCTGTTATTGCAGAAGATATTGCAGATGTTATTGGAGAAGCAGCGTGGCTCAGTGGAAAGAGCACGGGCTTTGGAGTCAGGGCTCATGAGTTCGAATCCCAGCTCTGCCACTTGTCGGCTGTGTGACTGTGGGCAAGTCACTTAACTTCTCTGTGCCTCAGTTCCCTCATCTGTAAAATGGGGATTAAGATTGTGAGCCCCACGTGGGACAACCTGATTCCTCTATGTCTACCCCAGCGCTTAGAACAGTGCTCGGCACATAGTAAGCACTTAACAAATACCAACATTATTATTATTATTATTAAGATGGAAAATGTCACAGGAGAGTTCAAATGTCACCCGAGAGGTCATTCATCCATTCACATCTACTGAGAGCATACGGTGTGCAGAGCATTGTACTAAGTGCTTGGGAGAGGACGATATAATAATAATGTTGGTATTTGTTAAGCACTTACTATGTGCAGAGCACTGTTCTAAGCGCCGGGGTATACAAGGTAATCAGGTTGTCCCACATGAGGCTCACAATCTTCATCCCCATTTTACAGATGAAGTAACTGAGGCACAGAGAAGTTAAGTGACTTGCCCACAGCCACGCAGCTGACAAGTGGCAGAGCTGGGATTCGAACCCATGACCTCTGGCTCCCAAGCCCATGCTCTTTCCACTGAGCCGCGCTGCTTCTATACCAATAATAAGTCTGCTTATATACCAATAAGCGGACGCATTCCCTGGCCACAGTGAGCTTACAGCCTAGGGGGTTCCTGTCAGTGGAAGCTTGGGGCCAAAGTCAAGTGGAAGATGGTTTTATTCTGAATCAATCACCTGTTGTTTGAAATTCGTTATTCTGGAAGAAAACATTGCTATGAGACCATTATTATGAGAAGCAGCATGATTTTCTGGCAAGAGCACGGGCCTAGGAGTCAGAGGACATGGGTTCTAATCCCTGCTCCGCCACTTGTTTGCTGTGTGACCTAGGGGAAGTCACTTCACTTCTCTGGGCCTCAGTTACCTCATCTGGGAAAGAGAGATTAAGACTGTAAACCCTATATGGGACAGGGACTGTATC
This sequence comes from Ornithorhynchus anatinus, assembly GCF_004115215.2. NCBI lineage: Eukaryota > Metazoa > Chordata > Mammalia > Monotremata > Ornithorhynchidae > Ornithorhynchus > Ornithorhynchus anatinus. The sequence continues at coordinate 11,951,921 of NC_041730.1, forward strand.
CAACCCGATTTCCCTGTATCTATCCCAGCATTTAATACAGTACCTGGGACTCGGTAAGCGCTCGGCAAATACCATTTTAAAATAATTACGAAGCTAGGAAATCTACAGAAACTTTGAAAAAAATGTAATTTAAAATGAAGCATTCACTCAAATGAGCATACTAGGCCAACACCTCCCCCTCAGTCACCCACACCCTCAGCATGTATCCTCCCCTCCTGGAGATCATCACTCCATCCCCTCCGGAGGGTACCAAGATAGACACACGGCAAGTTGAATTAGAGAGAAATTTTAGATTTTCAGGATGAAACGATGCCCAGTCGATAGTGAATCCCCTTTATTCTCAATCAATTATTCAATCAATCATTCGTAATAATTGAGCGCTTGCCGCATGCAGAACACTGTACTAAGCTCTTGAGAGAGTATAATAGAGTTGGTAGACACATTCCCTGACCACAGCGAGCTTTCAGTCTCAAAGGTGCATTCAGGTCCAGGTGGGCACGCCTCTTCCCCTTTTACTCCGGGTCCCTCTTTCAACAAAATCGGGTTCAATTTTGGTCTGCTTTCTCTTTCCTTGCCTTCCTTTCCTCTCCCACACTCAACTTTCCACGACTGAGTTCCCAACCCAGATTTCCTCAGAATCTTTAAGACACCTAATTAGCAGTTAAACAGCTAGATTTAAAATAATTAATCTGTCGAAACTGGGCAGAATATCTGAGCGCTCGAGATTCTCTCTGAGCAGAAATCCCGTTTGTTCTCATTTGGCGGTTGCAGCGTAGGTGATGGCAGGAAGGGTTACAGCCCATCTCCTTTTGCCAGAGATGGAGCCGGGTTCTCCGGGGTTCGGCGGGGTGGTCGCTCAGCTTCCTGGCCTGTCTATGAGTGGGTGCCCACCCAAGTTCCCCTAGCTCTGATGGGGTGGAGAAGGGGTGGGTAGGAAGGAGAGAGGGTCTTGGAGCAAGTTTGGGACGTGGATTGATATTTCCGATGATCACATCGGGTTACATCAGACGAGTTGTTCGGTGTCACTGCAGACCCTTGAAATGATACCGCTCTACTTACATAAGCTGACGTCACAGTGCCGCAACACATATTTCAGACAGCTGACAGGCTCTTCCGACCCTTTCTTCCTTCCCCCGGACCCGAGACGCTAGTACATTTTCAGAAACTCAGGTCTGGGTCATCGTTGCTCTTTGGATGAAAAGGAGCTTGGCCTAGAAACTTTCCCCAGGAGACAGGCGGATCCAATGTAGACTATAAGCTCTTTGTGGGCAGGGATCATAATACTACTACTAATAATGGTATTTGTTAAGTGCTTATTATGTGCCAAGCATTGTTCTAAAAGCTGGGGTAAATACAAGGCAATCAGGTTGTCCCTCGTGGGGCTCAAAGTCTTAATCCTCATTTTACAGATGAGGTAACTGAGGCACAGAGAAATGAAGTGGCTTGCCCAAGGTCACACAGCAGACAACTGGCGGAATCAGGATTAGAACCCACATCCTTTGACTCCCAAGCCCATGCTCTTTCCCCTAAGCCATGCTGCTTCTGTGGTATTTATCAAGTGCTATGTTCCAGGCACTGGTCTGAGCGCTGGGGCGAATACAAGCAAATCAGGTTGGACACAGTCCCTGTCCCACGTGGAGCTCATGGTCTCAATCCCCATTTTACAGATGAGGTAACTGGGGCCCAGAGAAGTGAAGTGATTTAGCCAAAGTCCCACAGCAGACAAATGGCAGAGCCGGAATTAGAACCCATGACGTCCTGATTCCCAGGCCCGTGTTCTATCCACAACAAAATACTGCTTCTCCTACCAACTCTATTGTATTGTACTCCCCCAAGGGCTGAGAACAGAGCTCTGCACTCAGTAAGCGCTCAATAAATGCCATGGATTGATTGACGAGGGTCCTATATAGATTGAAATCTCTTTGTGAGTAGGAATCGTGTCTACCCATTCTATTGTTTTGTACTCTCCAAGCACTGAGGCCGTGCTCTACACATACTAGGCGCTCAATAAATACCATTGCTTGATTGATTGATGTGGGTACAATATAGACTGTAAATTCAGAGAGGGCAGGGATTGTATCCACCAACTCCGCTGTATTGGAGAGAAGCAGCGTGGCTTAGTGGAAAGAGCCTGGGCTTCGGAGTCAGAGGTCATGAGTTCGACTCCCAGCTCTGCCACTCGTCAGCTGTGTGACTGTGGGCAAGTCACTTAACTTCTCTGTGCCTCAGTTCCCTCATCTGTAAAATGGGGATTAACTGTGAGCCTCACGTGGGACGACCTGATTACCCTGTATCTCCCCCAGCACTTAGAACAGTGCTCTGCACATAGTAAGCGCTTAACAAATACCAACATTATTATTGTACTCTCCCAAGGGCTCAGTAGAGAGTTCTGCACAAAGTATGTGCTCAGTAGATGCCACTGATTGATTAATTTAGGGCTTTCTGATTCATCCTCACTCATTCTCAGGCCCCCAGAGATGGCACCATATCCAGTACTCCAAGATGGGAAAAGCTCTCTCTCTCCCCCCCACCTCCTTTTTTTCATGGTATTTGTTATGCCAGGCACTACACAAGCGCTGGGATAGACACAAACTAATCAGATAGGACGCCTCACCACTCGTCTGCTGAGACACCTTGGGCAAATCACTTTACCCCTCTGTGCCTCAGTTACCTAATCTGTAAAATGGGGATTGAGATTGAGATTGTGTCCAACCCAATTTGCTTGTACCTACTCTAGCGCTTAGTACAGTGCCTGGCACACAGTATGCACTTAACAAATTCCATAATTATTAAAGAGCACAGTACCGGGAGTCAGAAAACCTGAGTTCTAGTCCTGGCTCCGCTACCCGCCTGCTTGACCCAGGTCAGGTGCCTTAAATTCTCTATGCCACCGTCTCCTCTTCTGTAAACTGGGGATTAAATACCCCTTCTCCCTCTCCATTAATGCACAAGCCCCATGTGGGACAGAGATCATCCCATTTGATCATTTCGTCTCTACCCCAGCGCTTAGCACAATGCTTGGCACATTTCGAGGGCTTAAACGCCACAGTTATTATTTAGCAGGCCTACCCAATAACCCCCGGTCCCCCAATTTTCTTTTCTCTGCTTTTAGGAGTGAAGTGTCCTGTTCCAGGGGATCTGGCTCTCCATCCTTTGAGTGGGCTCTCCTTTCAATGAGTTCTTCACTTGGGCTTTTTAAATCTCCCACACACATACACAGACACCCACATACACAAAAACACACAACCGAGTCATTCCCGTGGGTCAGTGGGGTGCCGGCTGACAGAAGGGCCTGTACAGTCTAGGGGTTACTGTTTCCCTCCCTCACCGGGCGCATGTACTGAGCACATCTGCCATCCTTCAGCAAGCCCAAACGCCCCCAAAGCGGCCCTCCCTCGGGGCTCTGCTCCCTCCAGCCGCAGAGATGACCTCCCATCGAGACTCGTTTAAACAGCTGTGGGAGGGCTGGCGCAGGGGGGGAAACACTTTGATTTTTAAAAAAAGTTAAAAAAAAGGGGGAAAGATAAATAGGGCCCACCCCATCGCCCATTTATTAAACGGCCTGAAATAGGATAGCAGCGTGACTTAGTGGACAGTGCAAAGATTTGGGAGTCAGAGGTCGTGGGTTCTAAACCCGGCTCTGCCACTTATCAGCTCTGTGACTTTGAGCAAGTCACTTCCCTTCTCTGTGCCCGTTATCGCATCTGTAAAATGGGGATTAAGACCGTGAACCCCACATGGGGCAACCTCATTACCTTGTATCTACTCTAGAGCTTAGAACAGTGCTTGGCACATAGTCAGGGTTTAACAGATACCATTATTTTTATTATTATTATAAATCACTGAGAGCGAGTAGAAAACTCAGACCTCAGAGGGCACCCTCTTGCCCCGCCACGTCTGGTCCGGAGCTCATTTCTGAAGCGAAAGCCGAAAAGGGGGAGAAAAAAAAAAAGAAAGAAAAAGAAGAAGAAAACAGGAGGACGGAGTAGAAATCTGCCGGCCTCCTGTTTTTGCATCATAAGAAAGAAGGTTTTTAACGTTTCTAAATCCCCCTGCCATTTAACCCTTCACGTACCTCCTCCCCTCCCCAGGGCACAATTCATTCATTCATATATTCAATCCTATTTATTGAGCTCTTACTGGGTTCAGAGGACGGTACTAAGCGTTTGGAAAGTGCAATTCGGCAACAGATAGAGACAAGCCCTACCCAACGACGGGCTCACAGTCTACAAGGGGGGGACACAGACAAAAAAACCAAAACAAAACAAGTGGACGGGCATCAGAGGCATCAACATAAATAAATAGAATTATAGATATCAGAGGAAGGAATGGAAGGCCCTCTTAGGAGTGCGCGCACACACACACAGACAGAGCTAATCCCAGGGAAGCGGGAGCCTCCACGGTACATACGGAGATGATTTCATATCTGTGGGCACCTGCCGGCTCAGGCCCCCGCCCGGTCAGGGCTTCAGCCCCTTCTGTCCTCCGGTCTCAGACACCCTTCAGCCCCAGAGCCCGCCTGCTGCTGGGCCGGCTCTTATTCATTCATTCAACAGTATTTGTTGAGCGTTTACTATGTGCAGAGCAATGTACTAAGCGCTTGGAATGGACAATTCGGCAACCGATAGAGACAATCCCTGCCCAGTGACGGGCTCACAGTCTAAACGGGGTGACAGAGAGCAAAGCAAAGCAAAACAGAACAAAACGAAACTCTGACTTTGAGCAACCGAGGACCACCTTCCTTTCCCCTTCCCCCGCCCCATGTCTCCTACATCGCGACAGTGAGGCGACAGTTTCCAAGGGTCTCGAGCTTCCCGGGACCCCTCTCCGATTCCCCACGGCTCGGAGGTCCCGGATCTCAGCGAGCTCCAAGGAAAACTCGCAGTGAAGTCTCCCACGGCCGGAGCGGTGAAGCTCCAGTGGGAAGGAAATGCGACGCTCAACTCTGTTATATTTCTGCATCGCACTCGCCCCAGCGCTTGGTACAGTGTTCTGCACACAGGAAGCGCTCAATAAATACGAGCGCTTGATTGATTGATTGATTAAGGAATTGTTTGCAGGGGTAGATGGCTATTACCAGCACTCCACCACCAATGTCACACTGATACGGGGGTCGACTCACTGACAATCCTTCAAAGGCATTTATTGGGTGCCTGCTAGGTGTGGGACACTGTACTAAGTGCTTGGGGGAGTAGGATCTTACCATTTAGCAGGAGAGACCGGCACTAAAATAAAGTACTGCTCTACCCCATATCCCGAGGGCTGGAACACGGCTGTCCACTTTTTAGACCCCTGGCAGTCGAGCCATCCTTCCAGGATAGGATGGGGAAACGTGGCCCGATTCATGGCCCGGGAGTAGGGAGAAGAGGAACGGAGAGAGTGAACGTCAATCAATCGATCATAATATTGAACCCTTACTGTGTGCGGAACACGGCACTAAGCGCTTGGGAGAGTACAGTGTGACAGACGCATTCCCAGCCCATGACCCTGCAAGAGTTAGAGAAGACAGAGAGTATTCAAAGTCTTTCAAGGCTGATGTGTGAGGGAAGGCCCAAACAGAGAAAATACCTGGGAAGGGAAGGGGAAGGGGAAGGGGAAAGGGAGAAGGGAAGGGAGAAGGGAAAGGAGAAGGGGAGGAAAAAGAGGAAAGGGGAAGGAAACGGGAAAGGGGAAGGGGAAAGAGAAAAGGGGAAGAGAAAGGGAAAGGGGAAAGGGAAAAGGTGAAAGGAAAGAGAAAGGGGAAAGGGGAAGGGAAAGGGGAAAGGGGAAAGGGGAAGGAAAGGGGAAGGGGAAAGGAGAAACGGGAAAGGGGAAGGGGAAAGGAGAAGGCAAAGAGGAAGAGGAAAGGGGAAGAGGAAAGGGGAAGGGGAAAGGAGAAGGGGAAGGGGAAAGGAGAAGGGGAAAGGGGAAGGAGAAGGAAAGCATCTTCTGAACCCCTCAAACACGTTCGCCCCAGGAATTCTGGCTGGGAGCTGAGCCCTCTGGAAGGGTCATCTCTCTCCTGAATTCTCCCACTCCGGAGGGTTTGGAGCCTCCCGTTTGCATCACAAAAGCTCAGAAGTGTTTCCCGAGCCCCTCCGCACATCTCCGAGCCCCGGACCAGAACACACGAAGGGCCATTTCGGAGAGAAAGGGCCGAAAGAAGGGGGCGCATCGCCCACACCCCCGCAACCCCCCCCCCCCCCAGACACGGAGGACTGGACCGGGGAGGACCCGGCCCAAGCCGGCAGGGAGACGGCGGGCGAGGGGGGCGGCTGGCCAGGAGGGGAAGGTTGGGTGGGATTTGGGGTGGGGGGGAGGTGTTAAAGAGTGTGTGTGTGTGGTGGAGGAGGGGGAGAGGAAGGGTCTCACCCTGCCCTGGGCAGCAGGTGGCCACATTTGGCCGGGATCCCAACCTTTCTCCCCGCAAGTCCCCCGCGCCGAGGCTCGGCCCCCTTGGGATAGGGGGGTCCCCGGGGACCCGCGCCCCTGAAGAGGGAGGGGAAGAGGAGGTGAGGGGGGATAAAAGGACCCCCGCCGCCCTCTCCCCCCTGCGCCCCCCGACCCCAAACCCGCTCCTGCGACCAGCTGGGGGTCCCCTTTGTGGACTCCGCGTTGGCGCGGGGCGGGGGTCTGCAGGGCCGGGGGCGGCGGTGGGGGGCGGCCGCGCTCCAACTTTGGGATGCAGAGGGGACCCCCCCCCCCCGCCACCTCCTCCTCCCGGCCGTCCTCCCGGGCCGGAGCCGGTCCTGCCGCCCCCCCCCCCAGCGTCCCCCCCACCCTCCACCCACCCCCTGAACCCCGGCTGCCCCTCGCAGCCCCTCGGGACGGGGGTGGGATGGGTGGGGGGAGCGGACACCTACCGTCCTCCTTGTCCAGAACCATTGTCCCGGGGTCCGGACCGTTCCAGCCGCCCGCCCGCCCGCGCCGCTCCGGGGAGGAGGAGGAGGAGGAGGAGGAGGAGGAGGAGGGGGAGGAGGAGGAAGGGGAAGAGGAGGAGGAAGAAGACTCGGGTCCGGGGAGCTCAGCCTCCTCGGAAGGAAGGGCGATGCAGCCGGTCAGCGGCTCCTGCAGCTGGGCGGCGCGGCCCGCGCGTCCTCACACCGGCTGGCTCGACGCCGCGGGGAGCCCGGGACCCCTGGGACCCCCGCCGGACCCCGGCTCGGCCCGACCCGCCTCTCTCGCCTCCGTCCGGCTCGGCCCGGCCGGTCCTCCCGTCCTCCGGCTGCACCTCCTGAAGGATAAGCGGGAGGAGGGAAGGGGGCGACGAGGGCGAGGGTGGCAATAAGGAATGAAATTCCCCAAGGGAGCGGGACGGGGGTCCCCGAGGGTGGGGTGGGGGGGGGTCCCCGAAGGGTCCGGCAGCGTCCACCCCGGGTCCGGGTGGCGACGGAGGGGACGGCCCCGAGAAAGAGCCCCTCTGCCGGGAGAGCTCGGCGATGGGGACGGGGAGGGGGCAGGGACCCGGGCAAGGAAAGGGGCAAGAGCCGGGGCCAGAGCCGGGGTCAGCGGCGGTGGACAGAGAGCCGGATTCCGCCCCCAGGACGCGGAATCTGCGCCCTCGACGCCCCGCTCCCTCGCAATTTATGTGTCTCTGCACTCTCCGACTGCTGAATAAATGCCCGCATTTCCCAGGGACCCGCAGATTCCCCTGTTAATTAAATCAATTCATTATGCTCAGATCTGATTAGCAGCCCTCCCCCCCCCCTTGAATCAATTATTCAATACACAAACATAATTGCCTGTGCCAGAGGTGCCTAAGTATTAGCTTATTTAACTCCAAGGACACTAATTACCCCTAGGGCAAGGGAACTTTTCTCATTAATTCTGACAAAACACAAAAGCACAGCTAGTGTGTGCGTGCGTGTGTGAGAGTGCGTGTGGGTGAGTGTGTGTGTGAAAGTGGCGGGGGGGGGGGGCGGGGGGCAGGAACGGAGCACACACACGTGTAACTCTAAATAACCCCCCCCCCCCCAAAAAACCACCCCCACCCCTTTTCTGAGTCATTTATCTCACTCGGCCCCCTCGCTCAAACTTTGCCAAAGGACGGGGCTCTGTGTGTGTGTGTGTGTGTGTGTGTTTTGGGGGGATGTAAAGAGGTCTGGTGAAGAGAGGGGGCTGGGGTCGGTGGTTGTAACTGCCTCGAAAACATACGTGTATGCTAGGGGGCAGAGGGAGGGGAAAATACTGACCGTGGGCTCCTGTTTCGGGGGGAACCTTTCTTGGGGGCAGAGGGGGACCATCCCATTTCAGCACTTCTGAAAATGCTGAGAGGCAGGATGAGCGGGTGGTGTTCAGGAGGTCGGGTTCCCGCGGCAGCTATCCAGGGTTACATTCGCATATGAAGTCAGCCTCGACACCCCAATTTTCTACCGCCCCCCCCCATACCGGACTGACAAGGCTGTACGGAATCTGAAGACTCCCACCCACCCCCCACCCTACACACACATAAACATACACTGTCTCCCCTCCATCCTCCAACAACCTTCCTCCCCCTACCATCGCTCCGAGCCTAGATTGAGAAAGTCCCCCAATTTTACCTCCTGTTTAGAGAGGAGAGGGGAGATACCTCCACCGTACACACACACACACACACACACACACACACACACACACACACACACTCACTCTCACACACAAGCGCCCGCACACACTCACCCCGAGAAATTGATTTCCCCAAATTAGGTTTCTGCTTTCTAAAGACCCTTATTGTTCCCTTTCTCAATGCGCATAAAGGTATTGAAGGTTTGCTTTTTGTTTCGTCAGGCAGTGAATGAGCCGATCCATTAATTCATTTGGCTTTATAGATCAGGAAACTAATATTAGCTCTCTTCATACTCGCTTTATTTATTTATATTTTGACCCCACGCCACCCTACCTACCCAACCCCATCGTCCAAAAAGAAAATAGATGACTTTTCCAGCTTGTCTCCTCCCTGGGTGGAAAGCAGTTGCAGTTTCTGGTGTTTGGAGAACAAGGGGAACAGATTGGGCTCAGTCAAAGGAGAAGTCACACCTTCGGCCTGGCTTTTATTTATGTATCATGCCCTACCCTACGGCCTGACTCGTGTTTACATTACAGCCACCATGATTAAAATTGGTGCGGTTGGCAACTCTTCCTCCATTATCTTCAGAGTAGATCTCGTGTGCGCACTGTTCCAGATAGGGGCCTCAAAGAGCTTCCTCGGCTGCCGTGAAAACCCATGGTCAAGCGCCCTCCTTGCAGGTAAACAGAATGTGTCGTGGTGTCCATTGGAACAGGAAAGGTCCCAACGGTGAATCCGGGGCTGGGGACGTGTGTGTGTGTGTGTCTGGGGGTGGGGAGGGGGCAGATGGGGAGGAGAATGAAGAGGCTGTAGCACTGTAGCAAACCCTGTTCGTTTCCTACTTTTTCATTTTGAGTTTACAGCTCATGCGGTACCCATCGGGAACTGTTTCTTCAAGCCCCTCGCCTCCCTAGGCCCGTGAATTGTGAATTTCAGTTTTCAGAAGAAGCAGGACGAGGGGAAAGGGAGGGAGACGGGGGGTGGGCCGGTGTTGGCGGGGGGGGGGGGGGATTGGGAAAGTATTTTGCTAGGCGGTAGTCAAAAGAATTCTGAACCAGGGCCTGCCCTTAATTTGCCCTCATCCTTCCTAAAGAGACAGTGGAGTCAACGGACAGACACAAGGGTCTGATGGACAAAAGCCCTACGTTCTGTTCAATCAGTTGGTAGCATTTATGCAGTACCTGTTAATGTGGTATCTGTAAAGGGTTTACCATCTGCCAGGCACTGTAGTGAGTGCTGGGGTAGATAGATGTTAATCAGGTGCAAATCACAGTCCAACTGCTTGGGAGAATATGACAGAAGCAGAATTCAAACTCCCTGCTCACAAGGATCTTACAGTCCAATGATTAAGTCCCAGCTTTGCCGCTGAGCTGTTCCTTGATCTTGGACAGATCATTTGGCCTCATTATGCCTCGGTTTCCCCGGTAGAAAACCGAGGAAACTTCTCAGGAAATATCAATCATATTTATTGAGTGCTTTCTGTGTGCAGAACACTGTACTAAGAGCTTGGGAGAGTACAGCATACCGATATGAGGTTACGGCACAATGACCAATGCAAAAATGCAGCAGGAAAATAAAAGTGCTTGTCGACTTTAGGCATTATCAAGGGGGTAAGAGGTGTGGGATGGGTAAATTGAGGGGGAACAGGAGGTCCCCACATCCTCTGGCAGAGGAAGGTAGAGGTGGTGGGGGCAAGGATGGGGTACATAGCTTGTCCTGGGTGACTCTCCTTAGCATCCAGAACCGCTAGCTCTGCTTGAGGCTCACTAAGGCACAGCCACCGATGAGCTGACAGAGAAGGAGTGGCAGTGGAGAAACCAGTGGAAGAAAACCAGTCATCCAGTCCCAGGTGCTTCTTGATTTTGGCCGAGTCTGCAGGGAACACTCCTAGAGAGTGGTGGGAATAATAATTACGTTCTAAGCGCTGGGGTAAATACCAGTTTATCAGATCAGGCACAGTCTCGGTCCCACATGGGGCTCACAGTCTAAGTAGGAGGGAGAACAGGTATTTCTCCCTATTTTGCAGATGAGGGAGTGGAGACACAGAGAAGTGAAGTGATTTGCCCAAAGTCACACAGCAGACAAGTGGCAGAGCTGGGATTGGAACCCAGAACCCAGATCCTCCGACTGTCAGGACTGTGCTCTTTCCACTAGGCCATGCTGCTTCTCATGGAATCTGGGCTTGGATTTAGCCTGATGCCCAAGGTAGGTAACCATGGCCTGGAAAAAGGACTCTACTTGGGTATAGAGCTCAGAGACCTAAGCTCTTTGATATTCGCCCCACTCCCACAGCACTTGTGCACATCTCCTTATACTCTGTTGCTTGCTCTATCTGTAATTTTTTATGGTATCTGTTAAGTATTTACTAGATGTCAGGCACCATAATAAGTCCTGGGGATGATACGAGCTAATCAGGTTAGACACAGTCCACGTCCCACGTGGGGTGCGGAGTCTTAATCCCCATTTTAGAGGTATGGTACCTGAGGCAGAGAGAAGTTAAGTGTCCTGCCCAAGGTCACACAGGAGGCAAGTGGCAGAGCTGAGATGAGAACTTAGGTTTTTCCTGATTTTAATGTCTATCTCCCCCACTAGACAGAAAGCTCCTTGAGGGCAGATTTGTGTCTACCAACTCTATTTTATTGTACTCTCCCGAACAGGACTGTGCTCTGCACACAGTAAGCACTCAACAAATACCATTGATTGACTGAGTGATGGAAAGATTCCAGACTCATCTGAGGGATTTTCTCAGATCCTAGTACAGTTTTGACTTTCTATAGGTTACATTGCACTCCTCATAAGCAGGGACTGTATCTTTGGCTTCTGTTGTAATTTCCCCAAACACCTAGTGTGTGCCTCTCAGTGGACTTTCAATAAATATCCTGGCTCCTATCACTTCACTTGTGTGACCCCTCTTCTGTATTTTAACGGAGCCTAGAGAGAATCAGAATTTATCTCCCAGCCTCACACTCCTGCTGCACCTTGCCCCCTCCTACCTCACCTCACTACTCTCCTTCTACAACCCAGCCTGCACCCTTTGCCTCCCTAATGCCAACCTTCTCACTGAACCTTTATTTCGACCATCTCGCCGTCCATCCTTCTCCCACGTCCTGCCTCTGGCCTGGAATGCCCCCCCTCCTCCTATCTGACAGACAATTACTCTCCCCTCCTTCAAAGCCTTATTGAAAGCACATGTACTCCAAGAGGCCTTCCCTAAGTCCCCCTTTCCTCTTCCCCCACTCCCTTTTGCATCACCCTGACTTGCTCCCGTTGTTCATCCCCCTTCCCAGACCCGCAGCACTTATGCACATAACTGTAATTTATTAATTTCTATTACTGTCTCACCCTCTAGAATGTAAGCTCATTCTGGGCAGGGAGTGTCTGTTTATTGTTTGATCGTACCCTCCCAAGAGTTTATTCCAGTGCTTTGCACACAGTGAGCACTCAATAAATACAACTGACTTACTGACTGCTGGCCTTCACCCTGAGAGCCAGACCAGCCACCCTGGGACCCTGACTAAAATAAATGTTGGACTAGATAGAGACCCCTCTTGGGGCTTGGTTTGGTCTGGGCTAGACCTGGCTCCCATTGGGCTTTATAATAATTAGGGTATTTGTTAGCACTTACAATGTGCCAAGCACTGTTTTAAGCAATGGGGTAGATGTATGTTACTCAGGCTGGACAGTCCCTGTCCCACATAGGGCTCACAGGCCTAATCCCCGTTTTACAAATGAAGTAACTTAGGCCCAGAGAAGTGAAGTGACTTGCTCAAGGTCACACAGCAGGCAAGTGGCAGAGTCGGGATTTGTACCCAGGTCCTTCTGACTGCCGGGCCCGTGCTCTATCGACTAAGCCACACTGCTTCAGGGCCTCCCTGGCAAGTGAATGCACAGGACATCCAACCCACCAGTGTCATGTTCTTGATGTGCCCAGATGCCGAAGCCATGGGCCCCGGAACCTTATAAATAGCGTTTTAAAATTTCTCTCTCACACAGCATTCACGTGTCTGTCTAATCTGTGGAATCTAAAGTAATCCCTCGAGTCCTCCATTACCCTAATATCCTCCAAGTGTGTAGGCAGAGTAATCTTAGAAAGATCATTTCACCGCAAAGAGGGAGCTCTTTCAGATTTAAGTGCGGGGGTTCTTGGGCAGGGCTTTGTCAGAACACTTTCCTCCTCATTGGCCAACCGAGGCCCGAGTCAAGGCAGCAGAAACTTGGCCAATCCTGGATCTCCCCCTTGTTTGACTCTCCCCAGGGTTTGTAGCTTTCAAGGTCTCCCCCAGCAAAGTCAACATGACTTTTCTAAAGATCTGCAGGATGCTTTTTCCCCACACTGGGCCATTGGACACAGATGAGGCGAGGCCAGCTGTGAGCTTCTGGCCTTTGTGAATTTCTAAGCTACAGCTGGTCTCCCAGCAGCAACAAATCCCGTTCCCAAAGTGTGCAGGTTTTTCCCCGGAGGGCTCGGGAAAGGAAGGTCCCTATTTGGGCAGGAAACGTGGCTACCAACTCTCTCATATTGTGCTCTCCCAAGTGGTGCTCAGTACACAGTAAGCACTCAAATACAATCGATGGATTGAATGATTTCTTTTAGGTGCTTCAAAGGCTCAAGTCAGGTCAGCGGTTCACAGATGCAGGTCAGGGAAGTATGACTTCTTTGTGCAATTGGACTGAGTATAGCTGAATAGCTTGTGATTGTAAAGGGCAGTATGCAGGCAGGTCTCTAGTTGGGGAATAGTGAGGGTCTGGACCAGGGTGTGATCATAAGGGTGGAGAGGAAGGGGATGATCTGGGAAATGTGTAATACTGATGATGATGATGACGATAATGATAATAATAGAATTGGCCAAGTGCTTACTATGTGCCAAGGAAGAGTGAGAAGCAGTAGGGCCTAGTGGATAGAGCATGGGCCTGGCAGTCAGAAGGACCTGGGTTCTAATCCTGACTCTGCCACCTGACTGCTCTGTGACCTCAGACAAGTCTCTTGCCTTCTCTGTGCCTCAGTTTCCTCAGCTATAAAATGGGGATTAAGACCATAGCCCCGTGTGGGACAGGGACTGTGTCCAACCCGATTAGCTTGTATCCACCACAGTGTTCAGCACATAATAAGCACTTAACAGATACCATTATTATTAACTTGCCAAGATCTCCATCATTGGCAGAGAACACATATTCCAATTTGGTTATAGTATACTCTCCCAAGTGTTTACTACAGTGCTCTGCACACAGGAAACACTCAGTAAATACCATTGATTGATGGACTGAGCCGGCAGGGAACATGTCTACCAGCTGTATTATAGTGTGGTCTCCCAAGCCCTTAGTACCAGTTCTCTGCACCCAGTATGCACTTAATAAATAGGATTGATTGACTGATGCCAAAAAAAAATTTCCGATCCCCTCCCCTGCACCTCACAACACCGGCCCCGTTCCCCTTTGTCCCTCAGAGAACTGGTCCAATACTGCCTGATTAAAGCTTCGAGCCTCAGTACCCACTTTGGCTGTGCCTGCTTGTTTATCACAGGCACTTGGGCAGATTAGGGACCCTGCAGCAGCTAAGCGTCCTTTCTCCCTACTCTCACTTGGGCTCGACATTGGCCACGGGAAAGGACTCAGGATTAAACAAGGATCTTCCGTGTTCTCAGCCCTTCACCCAGAGGGGCCTTTCAGACAGGTCCCTGTGTTCTTTCCCTCATCCACTGTACAGTTGGTGGTCACGGGAAACGTGTCTTCTCCCAGTCTGCAGCAAGAGGGATGTGAAGAGGGACTGAAAAACGCTTTGTGCCAAGAGGGATGGATTTGGCTTGGGGAGATGAAATGCTGATTTCTGATATGCCCAAACAAGAGAGAAATCTCGGCCAGACCAATGTGAGCTTAAGAGTCTAAAGGTACCCTCCAGCTTCCCCTCCAAATCGTCAATCAATGTCCATCCATCAGCAGATCTCTAATAACTGTTCCAGAAGGGCTGTACAAGGTAGCATGGGTCTTGACTTCAAAGAACTCATGTTCTAAACAAGTGAGCCACATCAGCACCCACTCAGCATATTCAGTAACATTTACTGAGCCCTTACTTTCTGCAGAGCACTGTACAACAGAACCAGTAGATAAGGTCCCTGCCCACAGGAGCATACGAGTCTACGGAGGGAAACAGACGTTAAGGAAGAATACGGACAGGGAAAATTGTAGAGGAATATATTGATACATTTAGATGACTAATTACAGTAACGGGATGATTATCCTGGATCTGTTTCAGTGTTTGGCACATAGTAAGTGCCAAAGTGAAGAAGTGAGGGGAAGGACCAGAGACCGGAAGCTAACACAGGTGGTTATTTGTTTGTAGTAGTATTGTTTGTAATGGGATTTGTTAAGTGCTTACCATGTGACAGGCACTGTACTACACAGTGGGGTCGATACTAGCTAATCAGGTTGGACACAGTCTCTGTCCTACATTTTAATCCCCATTTTACAGATGAGGGCCCTGAGGCCCAGAGAAATGAAGTGATTTGCCCACTTCAGCAGCCAGGGGGGAGAGCCGGGATTACAACTCAGGTCCTTCTGACTCCCAGGCCTGGGCTCTACCCACTAGGCCGTGCTGCTTCTCTGAGGCTTCTCTGAGTGCTGAGACTTCAGCGCTCTCGTCACCCACTGCCACACAAGCCTTCCTGTCTATCCAGCCGCTTAAAATCCCTGTGCGGACCAAGCGTCCTCTCCTGGACACGTTTCCCTCCCTCTCCAGCACTCCCCCTCTCCCCCGCACCGCCCCCAGCCGCTGGCACTGGAGGTGGGTTCGGGGGAGGTCAGAACTGCTGGGAGGCGGGGGGCGGGGGAGAGGCCTGGGGTCCCTCTGTTCCCATTTGCAGAACCAGGATTACGACACAAACCCTGCCAACTTTTCCTAATGAAAAATAGGTGCACTCAGATGAGGATAATGGTGATTGAGGTCTGTGTGGGAAGTTCTTTTGGAAAGCGATTTTATCCCAGGAGCCGGCTCCTCTCCGGAACATTTTCATCTCTTCGGGCTGCAGCCTGCTCCTCCCCTTCCTTTTGTGCCTCTTCAGCCCCCTGTCAGCCTGTCCAAGTTAGAGGGCCTTCCCACCACCCTGGCTCCTTCAGAAGCAGAGACCTCCCTATCAATCAACCAATCAATAATATTTATTGAGTGCTTACTGTGCGCAGAGCACTCCCTGCCCTCCAGACCCCTTTACTCTTGCTCTCTGGGTTGGAACACTGTACGACTACTTGGAGAAGTACGATAGCTTTAGTAGGCCTGACCCCTACCCTCAAGGAGTTTACAATCTCATCTATCTCCCTGCGGACCTCCCCGCCACATCCTCCTCTGGCCTGGAACTCCCTCCCTCTTCATATCCGACAGACTATTACTCTCCCCCACTTCAAAGCCTTATTGAAGGCACATCTCCTCTAAGAGGCCTTTCCCGACTAAGCCATCTTTTCTTTTTCTTTCACTCCCTTTGGCGTCACCCTGACTCGCTCCCTTTATTTATCTCCCCTTCCAGCCCCACAGCACTTGTGCAGACCCATAATTCATTTATATTAATGTCTGTCTCCCCCTCTAGACTATAAGCTCACTGTAGTCAGGGAATGTGTGTGTTATTATATTGTACTCTCCCAGTCGCTTAGTTCAGTGCTCGGCACACAGTAAGCACTCAGTAAATACCACTGATTGATTGATTGATCCAGTTCAGTGGCTTAAAATTAGACTGTAAGCCCGTCAAACGGCAGGGACCGTCTCTATCTGTTGCCGACTTGTTCATCCCAAGCGCTTAGTACAGTGCTCTGCACAGAGTAAGCGCTCAATAAATACTATTGAATGAATGAATGAATGAATGAATTAAAATCTGGTTCAGCTAATGACTCACTGGCCCAGACTTTGAGCCCAAACTATCCATCAAGGATGCACTGGGACCACTCTTGGAAGTGTGGTATGTATGTGTGTGTGTGTGTGTGGTGGGGGAGTTGAATTCTATGTCCCCCCACTTCAAAGCCTTATTGAAGGCACATCTCCTCCAAGAAACCTCGCCGACTAAGCCCTCCTCTCCTCTTCTCCCACTCCCTTCCGCTCCGCTCTTACTTGCTCCTTCATTCATCCTCCCTCCCATCCCCACAGCACATATGTATATATCTGTAATTTACTTATTTATGTATTTATTTATAGTAATAATAATAATGTTGGTATTTGTTAAGTGCTTACTATGTGCAGAGCACTGTTCTAAGCGCTGCGGTAGACACAGGGGAATCAGGTTGTCCCACGTGGGGCTCACAGTCTTAATCCCCATTTTACAGATGAGGTAACTGAGGCCCAGAGAAGTTAAGTGACTCGCCCACAGTCACACAGCTGACAAGTGGCCGAGCCGGGATTCGAACCCATGACCTCTGACTCCAAAGCCCGGGCTCTTTCCACTGAGCCACGCTGCTTCTCCTTTTATATTAATGTCTGTCTCCCCCTCTAGACTGTGAGCTTGTTGTGGGCAAGGAATGTGTCTGTTGTTATATTGTACTCTTCCAAGCACTTAGTATGGTGCTTTGCGCCCAGTAAATGCTCAAAAAATTCAAGTGAATGTGCTGGAATCCCAAGAGCACCCTCACCCTACAGGAGCCTAGGAGAGGGAGAGTCAAAGTCGTGGGGTCTTGAAGTCCCATTGCTACTTGAAGTTTGGGCCAGTAGCTGCTCCCCTAGACTTTAGTAAGAAACAATCAATAAAGCCCTTCTTCCCAGCGCCCTATCCCTCCTAAGACCGTTGACGGGATTTCATCCCGTGTGTGGGTGTCCTACCGGTATGAAACAGTGTGGCCTAGTGGATAGAGCATGGGCCTTGCAGTCAGGAGAATCTAATCCTGGCTCCACTGCTTGTCCGGCTGCTGCGGGACCTTGAGCAAATCACTTTGCTTTACTGCGCCTCAGTTTCCTCATCTGTAAAATGGGGATCACATGGTTGATTTCAGATTCTCCATCCCCCCCATGGGATTTTCAACTCTGGGACAGGGACTCTGTCTCTATTTCATCACCTGGAACATACTACGCACTTAATTACCACTCATTATTATTATGAAGCCTCAACTCGCCTAACGAGAGAGAGAAGGAAGTCCATTCATTCATTCAATAGTATTTATTGAGCGCTTACTATGCGCAGATCACTGTACTAAGCACCTGGAGTGTACAAGTCCACCTCGCTTAATCCCTTCAGCCCTGTAGCCTTAAAATGATCTGGGAAGCCCTTCCAAGCCTCCAGAGCGAGAGAGGGAGAGAAGAAGCAAGTTAAATTTTCAAAGCCCTAACCAACCCGCACAGGGTAGGAGAGAGGGGTCCCTTTCCCTGCCACAACTTTGGATGCACTTGCCTCCTTAGGACATCACAGCTCTGAGAGGACCTGCAGGCCCTGGCCCACACCCCCGCCTCAACAACTTCCCTGCCCAGATCCCCTTCTCTCCCCAGCCCCCGGGGGGGAAAAACCGGAGAAACCCCGCACTCAGAGAAAGCCATCTGTTGGAGACGAGAGCGAGGGAGCGTGCATGGGCTGGGACGCAGAGCTGATTGACGGCAGATTCACCTTTTTGCTGAGCTGGGCTGGAAGCCCGCAGGGGGGCTGTATTTTACAACCTGCTTACTACCCATCTTTTTTCTCCCCCCCCTTTGCTTACAGCCTAAAACTCGCATCTTTATGTCATGCGGCTTGATGCTGTAAATGGAGATTCACACATAACACCCTTGCAGATTTCCTATAATGCCCTGCATTGCCAGTAGATCAAATTTGCATAAATATCCGTCAAATATTTATAGATCAATAGATATAAATGTGCATTTAAAGGTGAATATCAAAAGTGCATTACATCCAGAGCTCTTCCACATCCCTTAATTAATTCAAATAATCATACTTTGGCTTATCAAATTAAACATTATATGGATAAAATATAGCTTCCCATCAACAGCTAGCTCTGAAATACCGTTACGGGGAGGCCGCGGCTGCCAAGATTGCAGAAGAGAAGAAGCTCTCTTGAATTGTGGCTCGAAGATCTAGTGCCGTGGAATGACTAATCATAAAGTATAGATTATTTCTTAAACAATGTCTTGGAAAGAAGCCTCTCCTCTCTTCCTGGTGCTGGAGCACCGGCCCCCGTGAACTCTTGCAAGCTCAACACCGAAGAGAGGGAGAGAAAACGCAGCCCTCGATTTTAATGGGTCCCATTTGAAGACTGAGCTAACTCCTTATTTCCTCCAGATGCTCATTTGCAGAGCGCCTCTCCCCCACCAACTAATTAGAAAGCAAGAAATTCTCGATAGTTGCTTCTAACTCCTTCCAAATGAGAAGGCGGCTTCTAATCAGGCCTTCTCGAGACCCCCGTGAGGTCATTCGCATGGTCGGAAGCAAGTCCTTGGGTCAGATCCAGTTTATGGCTTTTCCGGGCCTGCACACATGAGCCCAGGGATAGAAACGCACGCTCCTTTTTGAAGAACGGTGATTAAAGTTTTTAAGGCACGCTAAGATTCTACATCGAGTGAAATCATACTCGGGCCCAATTAAATGTCATCTTAAGTACTTAGCTGAAGGAAGCAGTTTTCACGGGCTAGGAACCAGTTAAGTAGAAGGTACCAAATTAAGTTTACATTTCAATTTTGTCATAGAGCTAATCTCGGGAGATTATGTACCGTACTTGAAGAATGAACGCCGAAAGCTTTCAATCCCACGGCCTCCATCCCTGCGCTTTCGGGGTATGGCAGCCGGCTCGGAGACAGAAAGCACAAAGGGGAAATTCCCTACCCCCCAGGGCAACTAAGTACAAATAACTACCAAAGTGTTGCAATTAAGTCCAAAATAATGCAGGTGGCGTCTCACGAGGGGGTCTCTGCCAAATTAATTGCAACAAGAACATTAACAGAGTTTCTTCCATCTCCAAACCAGGGGGGGAAATGCCCAACCCTCCCACCCCCACTTGTGACAAGTTAATTTGCATCCTGTCTTTATAGGCTATCGGGAACAGGAACACTCTTAGACAAAGCCTCCTTTTGAGCCGTTCCGGGAGATTTTCACCAACTTCGGGAGAGACAGAAGCAGCACACACCTGCCTAGACCAAGGGTATTTTCCTTTTGCGGCGGAGCTGCCAAGAAATTGGATCTCCCTCTAGTTACGAGCTACTGCCAGTCGTTTCCGAAAAATGAGGTCAGGACCCCCACCACGGCTTAACACTTCTTTTTCCTAGGGCAAGTCCTCTGTTCTTCCACGGAGGCGGGATATGCGAGGGCTCCTGTTTTAGAGAAGGCTATCTCCTCTTGGCCAACTGGACACATTCCCACAAATGTCAGACTACTAGGCCAAACTTCTCAGAGTGGCACTTCTGGCAATTATCACTGGGGTGGGTGGGTGTGTGCCTAGTGCAGGCTAGAGAGGTTGACAGTAATAATAATAATAACAACAATCTATTCAGTGTACCCCTTTCTCGCCACTTGGCCCCTTGCTTGCCTTTGGACCTCCTTCTGGCCTGAAACTCCCTACCCCTTTCACATGTGATAGATGATCTCCCCACCTTCAAAGTCTTATTAAAAGCACAACCCCTCCAAGAGGTCTTCCCTGACTAAACCCTCATTTCCCCTATTCCCTCTCCCTTCTGCTTCGCCCTTGCACTCGGATTTGGACCCTTTATTCACCCAATCCTTAGCCCCCCCCCCCACTATATATGTATCCATAATTTATTTTAATGCCTGCTTCCACCTCCAGACTGTAAGCTCCTTGGGGGCAGGTAACGTGTCTATCAACTCTGTTATATTCTCCCGAGTGCTTTGTACAGTGCTCTGCAAATGGAAGCACTCAATAAATATGACTGATCGATCACTAAGTGCTTTCTAGGTGCCCATCCCTGGGAGTTTTACCACCTTTAAATTGTAAACTCCTGGAGGGCAGGGATCCTGAACTTTCCCAAGTGCTTAGTACTTTGGAGCTCAGTAAATCTTATAGGCGAAGACGGTGATGCTGTGCTAAGCCCTGCAGTAGATATAAGACAATCAGATAAGACAGAGTCCCTGTCCCACATGGGACTCAGAGTCTAAGAGGTAGGGAGAATTGGTATTTTATCACCATTTTACAGATTAGGAAATTGAGGACCAGAGAGGTTAAGGGCCTGCTAAACATCACACAGCAGGCCGCTAGCAGATCTGGAACTGGAACTGGGTCCTGTGCTTTTTTTCCTCTAGGCCACACCCACTCTAGAAAAAAGAAGTTTACCCTCACAAGCTACCAGGTAAAGGGCTGAATCTTTTCTGGCACAGCCTAACCTTGTATAGGTTCGGGGTCCCACCCCCCTCACTTATGCTCCAGGGACTGTCAGCAGAACCACCCTTCGAGATCCTGACCATCACTGTGACTTTCAGACTGAACCACAGCCATACACCCAGAGCTCTCCTTTCCATGTTCTTTTATATCCCCATTTTCCTTTCAAAGAAATCTGAAATGGTGGACTGGGTAATCTGTTTATCCCCACCAAAAAATAACTGAAACAGGAGAAATGGGAAATACTTTAAATCAGAAACGGCATGACCTTCTGAAAATAGCCCAGGCCGGGGAATCAGAGGACCTGGGTTCTAATCTGAGGTCTGCCACTTGTCTGCTGTGTGGCCTTGGACAAGTCACTTAACTTCTCTATGCCTCAGTTACCTCATCTGTAAAATAGGAATCTTTTTATGGTATGTGTTAAGCACTATGTGCCAGGCACTGTACTATGTGCTGGTATAGATACAAGCTAATCAGGTTGGACACAGTCCATGTCCCACACGGAGCTCACAGTCTTAATCCTCCTTCTACAGATGAGGTAATTGAGAGGATTAAATCCTACTCCCTTCTCCTTAGACTGTGAGCCCCATATAGGACAGGGACTGTGTCCAACCTGATTAGCCTGTTTCTATCCCAGCACTTAGTACGGTGCCCAGCACATAACAAGCACTTAGCAAATACCATCAAAAAAAAATTCTCTAAAGTTTCACTGTCAAGCAGGCACTGAACCGTTTTTCATCCCAGGGAGGAAGTGTGACCTAGTGGAAAGAATATGGGACCCAGGGTTAGGAGGCTGGTCCCAATCCCAGCTCAATTACCAACTGTAGGACCTCGGGCAACTCACTTAAATTTCTGGGTGCTTCCATTTTCTTATCTGTAAAATGGGGTACGATACCTCCTCTCCCTTAGATGTTTGATCCCTGTTTGAGTTAGGGGTTCTGTTCTCTCTCCTACCTAGACTGTGAGCCCCTGTGGGACATGGACTGTTGTCAGACCTGCTTAACTTGCATCTACCCCAATGCTTAGAACAGTGCTTGACATATAGTAAGTGCTTAACAAATACCGTTATTATTGTTATTATTGCTATTATTATTGGAGCTGTATCTGGTTATCTTATATGAATCCCCAGTGGCTGGCTTACATACCATAACTATTACCAGCATGGCCTAGTGGAAAGAGTCCGGGCCTGGGAGTCAGAAGACCTGGATTCTAATCCTGCCTTTGCCACTTGTTTGCTATGTGACCTTGAACAAGTCACTTTATGTTCCTGTGCCTCATCTCTCTCATCTTAAATTGGGGATTAAGACTGTGAGCCTCATGTGGAATGTGAACCAACACTTAGTATTCATCCTTCCTTCCTTCCTTCCTTCCTTCCTTCCTTCCTTCCTTCCTTCCTTCCTTCCTTCCTTCCTTCCTTCCTTCCTTCCTTCCTTCCTTCCTTCCTTCCTTCCTTCCTTCCTTCCTTCCTTCCTTCCTTCCTTCCTTCCTTCCTTCCTTTCTTCCTTCCTTCCTTCCTTCCTTCCATCCACATTTATTGAGCACATACTTGGTGCAGAGTGCTGTACTAAACACTTGAGAGAGTGCAATATAACAATAAAGCAATATATTCCAGTGCCTGGAAAATAGTATATGCTTAACAAATTATAT